>NW_009652966.1:173101-193136 GCF_000708025.1 Charadrius vociferus
ATTTTTACATTTTTCTTACTCGACATAGAGGTGACTTAATTATCTTTGAATTCTCCAAATTTTTGTCTGGTTCAAAACCTAACTTAAATAAATATCCTCTCATCTAGATTGTCTGTCTTATTTCTCCTTTCCACTTTGTGTTATTTTGGGGAGGTTTCGAAGGGAGGCTCCCCAAAGTGCTGTTTGAACAAGGGTTCGATAGAGGAGATTCTTGAAGAATATGAAATCTTATGTAAGTCACCATCATCATGATAGCAAGAAGCTAGCTGCAAAGTCCTCCTTTGCCTTCTGGAAAGTGCTTTGTTAATTAGTCAAAAGAAACTGGACTTTGACTACAGTGTGGAAGATTCTTCATCCAGTTTCTTTGCAATACAGAAAAGGAGCTGGTAGAGCAACGTGTTGCCATGCTTCAGCTAATTTGGACTATGTCCGGCCGATATCGGTGAAAAGGCTCTTACTGATATCAGTGAGGTTGGGGCGGGTCCAGCTACCAGCCACATCTTGTGTGTTGACTTGAAAAAAAAAAAACCCTTCTGACCCCTCTTAAACACTCGGTCACGCTCTTCACAAAGCTTATTTAAATGTCACCTTTTGTATATTTAAAGTAGTTCACTGTACTGTTTTGTATGTGATTAAATTGTACCGTTATAAAATCACCAACAGCTCAGTATCTGTAGTTTTTTAAATAGACTTCATTTTGAATTAGATATGCATCATATCTCCACTACAATATGCATCATATCTTCACTATGAACTATTCAGCTTTTCAGCCTCCTAAGAAGCAACTGCAACAATAATAACGGAGTCCTTGGTTTGAGAGAAAATGATACTTTTTAGTATTTTATTTCTTATTTTTCCTTACTTGATTATATTGCCTCCTTTATTCATCTAGAGACAATGTTATATTCTGTTTTCATCATTTATGATTAGAATTAATGACCTTACACTTTTTAATTATTAAATTTGAATAAAATATTGATTTGTTGGCTCTTCAGTTACTTAGTTATTTTTGAACTACATGGGTACTGGGCAATCTTTGCAGCACTGTTAAAATGGATTCTGACTGGGTTTTCCTACAGAATATGAATTAGTTCTAGTGTTTCATTACTTCCTGTCGTGGTTGGTCTTATAAAAAGTTTATTTGATTGGAAACATTCTGTTCAATAAATTGTCATAACCTTGGTCCCATATGAAAAATATATTTGCAGTAAAATCTGTTTACTGATGCAAATACTGTATAAAGATATTACCACTTAAAATTTTGTATTGGTTTTGCTTATGTTTTCAAAAATTGTATGTCTTTTTCTGGAGCAATGTTTCTCAAACTATATGTTGCAACTTCTAAGGGAGTTAATGAAAGGTTCAGAGAGTTTTTAAAAAGATTAAGAAGAATTTTAGACAGTATATATTAAATATTAATTATATTCATTGTTTAGAGGAAAAAAAGCAAAAATAATACACTGGCTTACTGGGAGCATGGGCACCCTCTCCTTTCCTTCGGGATTGGGGATGGGAAAAGCAGCAAAAGGTCTTCTTATTTCCCTGTGCTGGGGAAACTGAGCTGCTGTAAGTAAAGACAGTTGATTATTTGTTCACTTGCCAACTGACAATTTGGGAAAGGGTCCATAAAGAGTAATGATCATGAAGGAGAATGGTGCATCAAAAATGTTTGAGAAACAGTACTCCAAAATGTATTGACATACGGATTTTTTTTGTCTGTCATTGTGGGTTAACATTATTGCAGGGTCTTTTGTGGGGCATTTTTGAGGCTATTCCAGTTTTAATATGTAACTTCTAAACTTTCTCTCGGGCTGTTCCCATGGGTCAAGTATTTAACTCTTTCGACCTGAACAATTTTTAGGTTTTTGGCTCGTTCAGCAATCCCACTTGCCCTGGCCAGCCTACCAAAAGGGACTGCAGCAGGAAAAAACTCTAGTCCTTGGAAGATAATTAACTCAGTGGTCTCCAAGGCATGCAATTCAGAAATACATGAATGGAGTTCCATGTGTGTTTCTGTTCAGTGTGGTCATATGGTCCACTGAATGGCTGCTATTGAACTGGAGAGCTGCGTGGGCTGATTTACTTGCAGGGGCACAGATTGACTTGAACTGAACAGTTGAGGTCTCTCTAAATTGCAATGCAAAATGCCATGTAGATGCACCATACCTGCAGGCTGTGTTCTGAAGGCCTCTCTTTTCAATCAGGAGGGCCTGAAGGCTTTTAATTCCTTATAAAATGAAAGCTGAACTCCTACACCACAAGGTGGTAGTTACAGCAATGCTCTCAATGTGTAGAGACGAGGAGAGACCATTTGAATGCTTTCACTGTGTAGCTGTTCTTTTAAAAGAGCTTACTGATTTATTTCATGAAGTGGTGATAAATATATATTCTTTTTTAAAAAGTCGTGACCTACTTTTAAAATTTGATTACTCCTTTTTTTTTTTCCAGTTACACAGCTTTTCTGGTTTTGTGGAAATAAACTGGACAGTTGACTTTGGCAATATGGTGCAAATATGGAAAAGATATGAGACATCCTAGTATGTTTTGGGACAATCCTACAGGACTGGGCTTCCTCTTGTGCTAGATTGTATTACATTTTCTATCCCCTTGGGAGCTCCAGGTGCCCTGGGAAGATCTACCCACGTTGCCATCCTGTGAAATACCACAGTCATTGAGACTCTCGCCAATTGCACTGTAATTTCACCTCTGAAAGTGTCTGACATGGGGACAGTTTGAGGGAAACCTTTTACCTTCAGGTAGCTGGATAATTTGTTTTCTGTGGTAGATTTCTTCCTTTTACTGTTTTAACCACCTTGCTGAGCCAAAAGATGAACCAAAATGTGCATTTGTCAAAGATGCACAAACCCCAACTGAGGATTTCCAGCATCTTCCAGCAAACTGTTCTGGAGGACAAACTGACCTATATGTCTGGGCTGTGTATTGTCAGGGACTGATGAAGTTACCCAATAAAATCCTCAGACCCAACAAAATCATTTTTTTTTTAAAGGAATTAAGCCCATATCTTTATTATTTAAGTAGTTAAACACAGGTATTCAAGGCTGTAACACAAAAGAAATTCTTTCCCTGTGTCCTCTAGCTCTCCAGCAGCTGGTCAGGACCACCAGGGGCTCATCAACCTGTTGTAAGTCCAGATGACTGTTGTGCTGGAACATGTTTTTCCTTATGTGACAGAAACCATAAACTCATATTGATTGCCACCAGACTAGTCCCCTCTTTCCTCTTATCTACCTATTCATTCAGGTAAAGTACAGGACCATCATATTCCTCATAGGGAAGAGCACATCAGTCTTGTCTTCTTCTCAGTACTCCTGTTAGTATGAGCCACTCGGCAAGCCACAAAGCGTGTTTGTCATAGAAGAGCAAAGTATCAGAAAGGAAATAACCAGTGTTGCATTAGTAAGTGGTTCAAGAACGTCTATGGTTACAGTATCATAGATGGAAAATGTAAAGGACTACATTGTTGTTTCTCTGAAAGAGGGTGTTGTTTTGTTGTTGTTTGGTGGTTTTTTTTCCCAGTTTTGCCACCAGATTTATTCCTATTTTTGCATACTCGTGTCTTTTTGGTTTTAGTGGTTGTAAAGTCTTTTGCCTGTCTGGTTGTGTGTGTCTTTCTCCCTCTCTTCCTGTAAATACTGGCAGTCTCTCATTGGCCTGGCTGCAGAATACTCATGTTAATTCTAATGAGTAAGAAAAGAATTTAGCAGTATCACTGTTTACAGGAGATGGTTCTCTGACATTCAAAATGAGAAAACTTGTGTCAGTTTATAGCTGTTGCTCTAAAGGTGGACTTGCAAAGTTCTAACATGAAAATTTTAAGCATACATTTTATTATGTTTGAGATAAATAACATCTAACACAGCCCTGTTCCTAAAACAAGGCAGTAACTGGCTAAAGGATGTCTGAGGTTTCCTAGGTGGCAGGCATTATTCATACATACAGATTGAAAAAAAGTAACATGATGGTGGGGACTTTGCTTGATAAGCATAAATTCAAATGGCTCATCACTAGTCTATGAAAAGACAACGTTTTGAAAACGTTCCTGCTGTTGAGCTCTTGGGGTTTTCTGCAGTATAGGCATGATGCTACAGTGTCAAGATTACTTTCTAGAAAATGAGAACTGATTATTCTGCACAGGAATACTCTGCTGGTCTGTCATAAAGTATTCTTAATATTGCTGGCAGAAAGATCTTCCTATACACCTGTAAATACAATGTGAAATGTTTGTATTCTCCAGTATTTATTTAGGTCAGAAATTATACATATGGTGAACCCATAATGGTAATCCTAACACTTCTTTCTTCAAAGAGCTCACTTCCAGAAAGATGGAGGGGAAGAACTGTTTCAAAGCAAAACTCAGTATTTGTTTAATATTAGATTGATTTTAGGGTATATAAAGATACTAATGTACTTGCTGTTTTGCCATTTTTCTTCTTCTGCTGCTTGAGTTTAGCTATCACACAAGCCCAGCAACCTAAGACTTTTGTTATTAGGCAGACATGTTATTAAGTAGACTAAAGCAATCAAAGTTTCTCATTCCATTTTTCTGCATCTGTATAGAGACGGTTAGAAAATCTTGCTATACTTTCCAGCCCTACAGTGATTTAATAAAGTCTTCAAATGGTTGGTCATTATTTAGCTAGCCAAGATAGTTAAATTGAGGAAGAAAAAGGGGTGCGTAGTTCCCAAGAGAGCGAGAGATGTGATTAAGAGGAAGGATCCTATTTGGACTGGAATGATAGCTAGAATGCATGATTATTCTGCAAGGAGTGTACAATTTATTTACCTGGTAGTAAATGCTACTTTGTGAGGAGTGTGCCCAAGGGAGTGAAGAATAGTAATAATCTCCAGTTTATTCTGTCTCATAGCGTGTGTGCTCTGAGGACACAGTACCTGATTTTACAGCATCTGCAGACATAAACTAGAAGCTTTTACAGTTAATTTTGAAGTTGTAGAGCAGATGGGGGGAGATGACATTCAATTTAATGCCTACTTATGCACCTTTTACTGTAAACACTACATTTTTTTTCTTTACAGTTTTTGTTTAATTAAGGAATTCACTGGATTCTGTATGTTACTTACTCATTAAGATTTCACCAGTGGCTCTACTGATTACTATTTCTATGGGCATTAGCAATAATCTTGCTGTGCAAAAGGGAAAAATATGTAATCAGAGAAGTCAATTTTATAAGCACAATACACGTCCATTTGTAGCTGTGTCTCCTTAGCATGTTTTTTCAGTCAGTTTAAAAGCACACAAAACATTAGAACTTTCTTCACTATAGAATGTTTATAGCTTTTTCTAATAAAAATGCATAATATATAAGGATAATCTTGATTATTTCTCTTTCTCTTTTGAACCAGCCTCTTATTCCTAGGAGTCCTACAAGCAGTGTTGCCACGCCATCCAGCACTATCAGCACACCTACAAAAAGGGATAGCTCTGCCCTTCAGGATCTCTACATACCCCCTCCTCCAACAGAACCTTATGTTCCAAGGTAAAAAAAGATCATTTCAGGTGCAATTCAACTTCAAAAATATTTGTAAAATAACTGTCAATTCTGTTCTTACCCCTTTATCAGCCTGTCCTGCAAGATTAGGGTGATAGTACTTCATTTTGCAGGTGAACTGGTTATTAAGGGTAGATATGCTGAATCAGACTCACAATGGTCTGAATCAGTGTCTTGTCTGCGAAATAGACAGTAGCCTTTAGAAAAGAAGGTTCAATACCCTATTTTCTCAAATATGGGATAATCTGTTGTCTGTAACAGTCTCATCCTACTTCAGAAGAGCAAAGATTATCTGAAACCGTGAATCCGTAACTAGGAAAAGAGTTCGTATCTGTGCCCTTGCCTAAAAACCATGATGCAACAAGGGAGGCTGAGCTAAAGGCAAGAAACTTTCAACTTCAACAGCAGCACTGCTTTGTTCTGCCGTAGTGTTTTCTTTTTTAGATATATTTGATTTGATAGTGTTAGAGCAAATTTCAGGATTGTGTTTTAGTGTGGATGCTCTGCTGGATTCTGCAGTGACCATGTTGTCCTCTGTAAATATATCTGCTACTCTGTCCTGCCACCTGGAACAGGCATTTTCATCTCTCCCAGGTCTCTGGGCTTGCTGAGCCAGAAAAACAGCAGATCATCCTTGCAGATTCATCACCCTACACTTACATGACCTCAAATGATTCAGTATAATTCCATAATGTACGCAGGTGTTACTTTCCTGAAATTCTGAGAGGATTATGGCCTATAAATAATACAGAAGTAGTTACTCAGAGGTCTAGGAATTTATTTGAGAGGAATCAGTGTTTTTAAAGCTTCCGTATTCCTAGACACAAGCTATCATATGTCCAGTCGATGTATTTTTTAATTACTTCTGCGTTTCTTTTAGTTAACTTTCTTGGAAAGGTTGTAAGGGCAGCATGTCCTTGCTTGTACCTGAGTTTCTGGTAGCCGAGTTTTTCTTAGTCTTTCTTATCAGTAACTTTTCTAGCCAATTAATAAGATGTATGACCTGATTCTGACAAGGGTTTCCTGGGGGTTATCCAAGAGTGAGGTATATGGCAAATTAAATTGCTTAGTGGGGAGGAGAAGTTGTGGTTCTATGATAAATTCTTACTCTTCAGAGATATGAAAAACCTTCCAGGGCAAAAGAGTGACTTTCCGTTTCATGATTTAGATGATGTCACAATCCTTTTGTGAAGCCAAAGCTGAGTCTCGTGTTCCTTCCTCATCCCTGCCTCATCTGTTTCCTGGCTAGGTTTTTATTTCTTGGGGAAAAAAAAAAAAATTGCCATTTTATGTCAAATGTGACACATATGAAGCAGTGGAACTTGCTAACATAATTACTCTAGTGTCTGTCTTAAAGTGACAGAGACAGAGTACATAGTCTAGTTGACTATTTATTTTTCGTCTAATTAAATAAAAACATTGTCAGTCATGACACATGAATCGTTCATAAGTGTTGAATATGTCTTTTATCTCTCTGGTAACAGTATTTTGTTATGTCTATGTAAATATTTTAAGGACATGGTTTTCAGAAAATCCACAGAAAAAACCCCAAGTAGTTAATTCTAACCCATTAACAAAGAAAAGCTGCAAAAAGAAACCCCAACCAAATCATAGTCTTAGGTTTCTCTTTGAACGCAGTAGTTATATGGTAAAGACCTGTTGCTACTGAAACTGAAACTGTACTATCTTAAAAGAAATAGTGCCTTTGTACTGCTACTGATCATGTTTACCACCACAAAAATACTTTTATTTGATACGAAATGCATTCTCTTTTTTGAAGTATTTTTAGTGAATATTCATTGCTCAGCAGATTTTGAGTTCTGCTCTAGAAATATATTCAAAATGCATTTTGATTATTTATTAATAACACTTCTTAAATAATGATGATAATGCAGTAGTTTGGACCAATTCTGATTAAATCTTATAATACATATTAGCACAAGCTGTAATCTTTCAGAGAGATTAAGCTATGTACATTTGAATTTTTTCTATCAGCTTAATCCTAATGGACTATACTTCGTTTCACAAACCTGTCACATAGTGTACAGTGTGTCTGAAAAATCTGTTGTGGTATTTCATCAGGTTTTTCTGTCCATGGTTAGCTATATTTAAGCATGTCTTTATTTCGGGTATTATCAAACTGTTGAGCATCTGTTTCTCAGTTTGTTGTTGCCGTTCCAAGAGATAAAAAACCAAATAAACAAACTCTCCGTGCTTGCAGTAAAGATCCCTCCAGCTCAGGCCTCCCTCCTTGTCGTGGAGGCTTCCTTGTGCCAGCCCCTGGTGGTAGCTGCAGCTCTGATAAGCGTCTGGCTGTTTTATGTGGATCTCCATTGTGTTACCTGCCGGGTTCCCCCAGCACTGTCACCACAGAAAGTCTTTCCGTGAGTGGAGATGAGCTCACCAGCCCCCCTCGCTAAGCCAACACCATCCCTGCCGTGGGAAAGCAGCCTGGCAAAGCGAGCGTAGTGGTCAGTGGGGGGTTGTGCTGCTGTGCTGTTGCAGCCAAGGCGGGATGGCCCTTCCTCATCCTCTGTGGCTGCCTGGATCCCATGAGGAGGCTTTGCTTCATCCTCAGATGGAGTCTCAGGGTGCCAAGGGAAGTATGGGTCAGCACGCTGGCCAGTTTGAAACTCACACAGCAATGCAGAGGGGCAGAAGCGCTCCAACGAGGGCATGAGGCCCCAGCTTCTCTCTTGGCTGCCTCCCATGCATTTTGCTGCCCAGACAGAAATTACTGTCTGATTGGGTCTTTTGCAGCCATCTCCAGACACAGTCCTACCAGCAGGTTTACTGAGCCCTGCTTCATCTACTGCAAGGAAGGGGCTCCTACCCCAGGCGTAGCTTGGTCTCTGTTGTCTTTGAGTAGTTTGCATTTTCAGATAGTGGGGCAGGAGTGCAGGGAAGGAAAAAGCAACCGTCTTGGGGATCTCTGCAGCAATGGCAAAGTGCATGCCTTGCAATGCGTTGCTGTCGTGGGACAGCAGCTCATGGTCAGGTGCTACACACCCTATTTGATAATGCCTGGATGTACTTATACAACTTCTAGGCCTGAATTGATTGTGCAAGACTATTTCAAATGTCTGTACCCTATCGTTCTCTGGTTCTTGCTCTGAGGTTGGTTTGTAAAGAATGAGATTGAATTTGTCCATTCTTGCCATATTGCTGTGTCTTAAAACTATCATCTGATGTATTTAAAAATGCAAATATAAAAAGGTAAGGTCAACATTATTTCTCTGCCCTAAATCACCAAATGCTAGGTAGATGAAAAAAAAAAAAAAAGTAGCTGCATGTCAGCTTTATTTCTATGATAGATACTTTTCAAGAGAAATCAATTAAGATGGATGCAGTCTGTAAAAGAATTGAATAAGCAGAGATGTGTGAGATAACTGGCATATACATGCATACATATGCATATATGATGTGCGATCTTGATGTTGGTCGATGGCATCTGTTACTTGCTTGTGTAAAATATTGACATATTCCCATGTTTATTGAAATAGTCACAGTAAAATAATAAATCACTGTCTTATCCTAATATATTAAAATCCTCTCTTGTTTACTAAAGGGATGAAAAGGGAAATCTCCCGTGTGATGATGTTGGCAGACATATAGTGGGCAAGCCGGTTCATACAGGATCTGAATCTCCAAACTCATTTCTTGACCAAGAATATCGGAAACGCTTTAATGTGGTTGAAGAAGATGCAGTTTTGTACTGCTATGAATATGAGAAAGGAAGAACAAGTGGTCCTGGAAGGAGAGAGAGCACACCAACATATGGTATGGCATTGATCTAATAAGGATAATCAGCGTTTGTTGATTTTAGGATTTTTGTGCATCTGTTTTTGTTTTTAAGCATGAAAATATTTTTGGTGGCCATTGATTTAGTTAACAATTGTGTATTACTTTAGTCCAGTTTCCACCTAAGAGCTTATTCTGTGCAAGAATAAATGAATAACTATGATAGGGAGGGCAAACCCAGTTTTATATTGGTGATTTTTCTGATTATAAGTTCTATCATTTTGTTATCAGCTTAATTTTTCAGATTGTTTCAGTATCATTTTATCAAAGAAAACCCAACCTGGCAGAAGCCCATATATTTTTAATAAAAATACAGGATGGAATTGTTCTCCCAGTATAAGTGCGAAACTTGCATAAGTTTAGGAATTCAGCATTAGAAAAAGTATAGATCAATAAATATCAATAAAGATCAAAAGCACTTCAGACTTACCAGGAGATGAAATGCTGCTTGCATGCTGCAGTGCTCTCTGAAAGTCTTTAATTTTTCTTTAGTCCCCAAAATAAAGTATGACTGATGATAGCATGCTTTTTTTGTAATACTGTATTAACCTCCTGTAACTTCCTATATGGGAAGTGTTGACTTCCTATATATAGCAGTTCCTGTGTATTTGAGGTTATATGTTGTCTAAGAAAGAATTTTGCATGTAAACACACACGTGTATTCATGCTACTTCCACATCTTGGATTTTGACCTATTTAGGGTAAGAACTCAGAAACAATTTCTGGTGAGAGCTTTGCTCCTGAAACCTGTATGCTCCAGGTTATTTTCCCTTTCAATCTGTTGGAACTCTTCCATTACCTAGTATTGGAACTTGTTTCAGCTTTGGACTGGGAGAGTTGGTTTTCTGGTACCAAGTATAAAATTGTGCAGTCATAGAGTTGTTGGGGTACAGAGTAAAATGAAGACAAAATCTCATGTTTTAAAAAGATATTTTGACTACTATGGTATTAACTGAGCACACACTTGAATATTTTTCCACCATACTTGCTGTGTTGTTTCAATTTTTAAACTGAGCACAAGCTGTATGTTGGAGTTGTTACGGTAATCCTGACATCATATCACTTTGAGAAGAAGATAGACCTTATTTTTGACGAAGCTTAAATTTAGTGTGTCATGCAGCCAAGCTCCAAAATCACCTGGGAACCTTGATATAAATTGAGCTTGAGCTGTGTAAAGTATCCTCAGGACCTCGAGCAATGTGCTTGCACAACATTAAAGATACATTTTCATAAAATGAACCCTTTCTATACAACTACGCAGTCCTGCTGCAAAATCCTCAGTATCCTTTTAATTTCAAAGTGTTTTCAGGTGTTTTCTAACCATGCCCATAGCATGCAAAATAACTGCTAAGTTTTGAAAGTGGATATATCCATTTTATTACTTCAGTATTTCAACTATTACAATTGGTGGATGTAGTCAGTTCCATTAAAAGAGGTGTACTCTCTGTTCCAGATTTTAAATTTTAATGCTGGTGGTCTAGAGTGAAGAGGAATACATTGCTTCATCAAGGACTGCTAAATCCATTATTTTGTTACAGGATAGCTTTTTTAGCCTTTTTTTTCTATTAGCAGAAAGGGTTATAAATACATGGATCAAAGACTGCACTGAAAATCAGTCATTATTTAACACATTTGTTATACAGCCTTTCACTTTTGATCTCACTTCTTTTTTTAATGAATTCACACCATTGAGTCCATTTTAATTTAAGTGTATTTTCTAAAAATATTACCATTTCAGCATTTCTGAAGTTTCCCACATGGCATTTGTTAGCCTAAGGTTTGTGGTTAGGCATGACCTTAGGATTTCACAGAAATCTGGAAAAATGACAATAACACGCTTCTGGCTTATGGTGACCTATTAAAGAAGGTAAAACAGCTCCGAGGCCTAAAGAAATAATTGCTTTCAACATGTACTCGTCATTAATTATGTGGTGGTGTTAATTTTTTTAAAAAATATTTCTCAGTCCTCTTTCGTGAGAGGTTAATAGGGCCCTCCGTAACTTCTTTAGTGGAATCTTTTGACATTTTTTTACAATGTTAACAAAGAGATTTCTCTTTCATGCTCTTACTGGCTTCCAGCTGTTGTATAATTGTTGCTAATTGGCCTCAGAAAGCTTCTGTTCACATCCCAAGGAAGACATTTTCCTGAGTGTAATCACCAGGTAAAACAGATTTAGGGAATTCATGGGGGTTAACAAGAAGGAGATTAGCAGAGGTAGCAGGCAGGTGAAACTCGCATTTAAGGAAAGAAAAAAAAATTTGGTCATTGCAGTTTTACTGACATACAAAAAACGTGCACTTTGAACAACTAGAGATTTTGTAGAAAATATGTTATGGCTGTACCTTTTGATAACAATCGGACTTTACATGATTTTGTGACTTTTGTATCTTTTAAGTGTGCAGGTGCTTTCAATAAGATACTGTGAGTTCAGCCTCACAAAAAAGAGAAGGTTGTCTTTTTCTAGAGAAAGTAAACATTGAAAGTTAGTTCTGATCAGGTAAACATGAGCTGAATACATCATCAGGAAATGACTTCTTAACTGTGTGCTCTAAATCTCTCTGGCTTCAATCAGACTTAAATATGTGTCCATAAATAGTAAAATAAATTATAAATAAAAAGTTAAATATATATATTGTATTTCCTGACACAAGTACAGACAGTACAAGCTTTTACCATTATGCTGCCTGCATGGTTTTGGTGTATTTCCCATGGATGCCATACTTAAATAGGTCGACAGACATGTCTGAATATTTGTTTTCATTATAAACACATCTTTCTTTTTCAGTGTATCATGGATTTAACCTCAAAAATGTGGAATAAGACTGATCACCTTTATGTAGGAGTTTTCTACTAAAATAATTAACGAGACTTCTGAAGTTTTTACTTTAAGCACTGCTGCTTTTAAAACCAGATAATTTTCCCACTTTTCAGTTTTGTGACCAGTAGATCGATTTTAAAAAAGAGCAAGCGCTGATCTTCTTGTGAAAACATTTTGGTTTCAGTCTGCCAGATATTGAGCCGTGTGCTATGCTACTCATGTTTTGTTTCAATTTGCTGTTTAACTCGCTAAAAACTTCAGACCTCTTTAAGTAACCCCATTAAGTTGCATGGCACACTTTCACTGAATTCCAGCTACATTTGTGGAATCCTCAAGCAGAAATCATAGTTCACAGCATTTTTTAAAATCAGTCCAGCAGCTTCCAAATCAAAATTTAAGTCTTCAGCTTTTCTGTCTCTTGCTGTCTGAAATCAAAGTGAATTTACCAATAGTAATGTACTTTGCTTTCTGTGGATGAAATGCTACAAAAGACATTACATGTAGAGTTTTTCTGCTTCTTTCCTTACTCAGTCACTGATGGATCTTTTAAGCCCACCAGCAAAGATGCTATTTGTGAAGGTACTTCAGTGATGTGGACACGTTGCTGTTACCAATGATTCACAAATGCTTTAAAACCATTTTCTCCATGTGTATGCCAGGGGCTTCCAGAATAATAAATAGATATTGTTCAGTGAAAACTAATTTGAATGCGTTGGTCAGTCAGTTCACTGATGATTTTGTAGGGCACTGGATTTATTTTCTAAACTTAAAAAAATCCATTAAATACTTAGGTGCTTCTTGTCTGTTAAAGAAAACAGAACTCCTGTCTTAACCTCTTGTTCAGAGGTGATGCTGGATGCTCTTTCCTAAGCAACTCCATAGAATAGCAGCTTAGAACATAATTTGTTCTTCTAAAGAATGTTAGTTTAATACCGCCTTATGGTGCATGATCTCAATTTTTTCCTCTGTTTCCAGGGAAACTAAGGCCTATTTCTATGCCAGTAGAATATAACTGGGTGGGGGATTATGAAGACCCCAATAAAATAAAAAGAGATAGTAGGAGAGGTAAGTGATCCGAACACACATATTTTACAAGGCATTATGGGTTTTATCATGCTTTAAGCGACATATTTCAATGTCATTTTTCTGCTTGCTTAGGTAAATATTTTTGTGAACCTGTTTTGGGTTCTTTCATTATGTATACTTAATTTTTTTAGAGCCTTTGTTAGGATTAAGGAAGTTGCTCGGACAGCCAAAAGAAAATCATGACTGCAAAGCCCTGCAGTTTGGCTTAACTTTATATTAGCATTTCATTGATTCAGCTGTATTAACCAGTCCATTTTGGAACTGGCCTTAATTTTATAATACTAGAGCACAAATGTGTGGTTATTACTGATAAATATTGTTCTTCTTAAATGAGGACTATTTATCACATTTCTCTGTCTTCATGAGTTCTTTTTGAGTGGAAGACATTCTAGAGCAGCATGGGATTCACCTCAAAATCATCGAGGATAAGTTTGTCAAAATTCTGGTTTATGAAGGTCAGATATGTAAGTTCACGTACAAAATGACAACCTCTGAGATTGCTATTATTGTCCAGGAACAAGATGTTACAGTAACGATAGATATTTTGATAAAAGTATTAACTAAATATTTAGCAGGGATCAAAAAAGGAAACACTTTTAGGAATTATTAGGAAAAGAATATAAGACATAAAGAAGTGTTCTTGTGCTACTGTGTAAGTTCTCGTTTATACTGGATGGGTGTGCAGTTCTGGTCTCTTCATCTCTTAAGAAAAACACAGCAGAATTGAAGAAGGTTTAGGAGAGAACAAAAATGATCAGATGTATGGAGGGGCTTCCAAACCAGGGTCAATTCAGTAGGCTGGCCATCATCAGTTTGGGAGAATTTAGGCAGGACAGAATGAAGGCTTATAAAATCTTATGTTGAATGAAGTGAGGAAATAGGTTTGTCACTGTTTTTTTTCAAAACAAGACTCAAGAGACATCAAATGTCTCTGTCGAGTGCTGGTTAAAAAGAAAAAGACTTCACTCCTCGTGCAGTTTGTATTCAAGCTAAGGAACCTCTTGCCACAGGAGGCTGTGGATACTAAAAGTTCACATTAATACAAGGAAAGACCAGACAAGTTTGTGAAAGACAAATCTGCTGAGGCTTCCTAAATTCGCAAACATTGTTTCTGTCTCAGGATGTCCCTCAGCTAGAAGCTGGTAGGTGCTGGAAGAGTATTCAGGAAATGTGTGGATGATGGGGTGAACGATCTCAAATGAATGTTCAAAGCAAATTACTTCTAAATGTATGACGCTACAGTTATTTGTATTCGTTAGGATCTTGTTTAAAAAAAAAAAAAAGATTACAGATATGCTCATAAGTGTATCATTCCTCATTTTTTGAAAACTCCAATACATAATTTATTGCTGTTGGGCTTCTTTTATATTCTGTTCTTTTTATTGTCAAAGATACCAGAAAACTGCAAGGATTATGAATTTTCCCTACCAAAAGATTGCTTTCTTATTATATCCAAACCAAAGAAGCAAATGGGTTTTGTTAATGAAATAGTCTTGAAGAGTTAAAATTGACAGTAGATCTTAGCAAGAATATTATATATTTTCAAAGCAGAATTAACATACATACAACAATTCACAGTGACATTTTGCATTACTTTTCTTTCAACAGAAAATTCGTTGCTTCGCTATATGAGCAATGAGAAAATAGGTCAAGAAGACTACATGTTTCAGAGGAATAGCAAAAAGGATACGGGGAAAAAGTCCAAAAAGAAGGGAGACAAGAGTAGTAGTCCAAGTCATTACTCACTGTTGCCTAGTTTACAAATGGACTCATTGAGACAAGAAGTCATGGGCACACCTGGACCAGAAACTGCTTTGTACCATGTGAGTAAAAATAACATTAACAACAGTTGTTGTTCTGTGTTTGTGATGAGAGACTGTCTTGTTTTTATTGTGGTGTTGAAACCTTTTTTGGACTGCTGGTGTTTCACTGATTCCTATTCTTCGGACCATAACTAGATCTCAAAGAGATATTTTGCAATTCTTTATTTTGCTGTTACAGAGGTGGGATGGACACCAGTGTTTTATCTCCTTTAACTAGAAGATGTCATGTTTGAAACTGAGTGTGGTATCTCTGCCTTGACTTACTTGCTGCTGATGGAAAGGGAGGAACTAAGTTTCCAGACTGGCTAGAAACCTTTTTTCCAGCATCTGTGTCACTGTAATATGCTAAGTCTTATCAGACAAACCCATTACTACAGGTACTTGAAAGGCCTGATAATGGCAGGAGAACTTGTGGGAGATGTTTGTTTTTCCTTTGAGGTAAGGGGAGCCCTCATGCGTGTAACTGTTCTTAAGATATAGCCCTCAATAACTCAAGTAGATGTGAAAGATGGGATTCTGCTGAATAGGATGTAAAAGTAATATTGCAGTAACAGGCTAGCTTTTACATGTGTCAAGAAAATGATACGATATCACATTCACCCCATCAAAGTATTTACATTTTAGAGGAATGTGCACACAGTAACTGTACAGCAAAACAATAGAAATAATTGAAATGATCTTCATATACTAACAAAGATTACATAATCTAGATTGCCATTGTCTAAGGGACATGGCAGTGTGGGGTTGTCAGGAAGTCTGCTGTGAAAAACTGGCAGGTAGAGCCTCACTGCATCTTTAAAAGACAAGTAACTTGGTTTCCTGTTGTAAAACATCACTACGGATTATCACATAATAATTGGTGCAGATTAATTGAAACTAATAGAGCCTTTACATCATTTTACACCATCTGAGTGTTTGGTCCACTAGCTGCTAAAATTCCTTGGTGTGCTGCAGTATGCAGGTGAGTGATCAATTTCAAAGATGTCATTTAGTATTAAAAGTAAGCGCTTGTGGTGCACTTCAATTATATCAGGTCACCAAATTCAAGAACTACTATTCCCTTTCTTTTTCATTTGTAGTAAATTAGGTATGATGATAAACATTTTTTCTTACATTGTGATTTCCAACTTTAGTTTTGTACTCTTTTTGTAAGGTGGAAATCTGATAGTGGGAAGACTTCCATTTGCAAAGGCAGACTGATACAGTATTTCGCTTATACATGAAGCCAAGAGGATTGCAAGTGCCTCTTTGTAATGTCTGCAGTCTTTCCTAGAAGGAATCTAATCAGTGCAAGAGCCCTTGAAATCAAATATTTACAGAATAAAATAGAAAAGTTATTTGTGTAATGGAGGACTTTCCGCTCTGTAAAGAACATTTGCAACACTTTCCATGTATTGAGAGACTACTCATCTCTCAACAGCATTTTTTTGCTAGTATACATTAAATTCCTGACACTGTGCAGTGAGAAAAACTTTTTTTTAAGGTGCTATCTTTGTTTTTGCTTGGTTTCCTCTATTACCCATTATGTCTAGTTTCCAAGTTGTGTACAAAAATAAATGACATACACAGGAACTGGAAGACTCTTCAGAATTCTGGTGTGGAAATTAATGAGCAACAGCAAACTTAGAATTGACAACTGGCATTTTTCATGTACTTTGAATACCCATCCACAAAACAGCTGAGCTAACACCACAAATTTCAACAGTGTCTGCTAATCCTTTTTGTGCATCATTACCATTAAAGGATGTCTGTCTCTATAATGCCATTAAATCTTCAGCATCTTTTTGGAAGTTTAGTGGGAGCTTATTTATTTATAAAATTAAATAAAAGGTTATTCATTCTTCAGAATACAAATCAGTATTGATCTGCTAACTGGCTTTGAAGCAAAATGCATGAAATAAACAGAAAGAAGCAGCTTGGGCCATTGATTTGTCCCCAGGAAAATGGGAGGGAGCCCTTCACAAGGCATTTACAGCCCTCTGCAGCTGATTATTGCTGGTCCTATCGCTGGAAGCCACCTGGCTGCCACTGTGCAGTACAATGCAGTTGCCGTTTTGTGGTAATGGTACCCAAGCACACTGGCTTATGAAACCCTAATCTAGTTTGCAGGTGGGGCTCTATGTCTTTGTCACATAGCAGAGCCAGAGGTTTTGTAATAAAAGGGACAGAACTTAAAATCTTAAATAAATAGTGCAGTGAGCAGATAAAGAACAGGGGAATACAGATAAAACACAAGGAACTTGTATCTTGCTGCAGTACAATTTTATTAAACTATAGATAACAAATAGGACAGTGAAAACATACTTTATGCACAAATTGCATCTTAAAGATCACTAAGAGGTGTCTTTCCTGTTAAAATATTTTTTACAAGCATCAGCTACCTAGTTTTCACAAAGACTCTGGATTATCTGTAAACAGGAGCTTCTGGATGAGCTTGAGTTCAGTGCAGAGGAATGGTGATAACTCCAAAAACTGCACTAATATTAGTGAAAGAGACTGGGTTTTTTTTATTTGGGTTTTTGGTTTGGTTTGGGTTTTTTTAAGAAGATGATGTTTTCATCATACTAGAATATCAGATGAAGAGGGAATACTGTCACTCTCTGCGCTGCGTACCACAAGCCAGTGGATTTTCCTGAAGTAAAGTGTAGCTCCTACCAGCTGGCTGTAGTTGAACTTGTACCTATAGTGCCTCAATTGTAGGTCCCAGTACTAGACAATACTCCAACAGGCTTGTTAAGCAGTTCCAATCCCTGGTTGCTCCTGTTGTTAAAAGTTTTCACCTGTTAGCCTGTGCTTACCTGGCTTCTATGTCTAACATTAGGTATAAATGTAACATTATCCTGTAGGTTTAAAGGTCTTTTGTTACCCAGTCTCCCAATGTAGGAATTTACAGGTTGTAATCAAGTCACTTTGTAGCCTTCTCTTGCTCAAAAGAAATAGAATTAACATCCTGCACTTGTCATCAAAGAGTGTGTTTTCATATCCCTTCATCATTCTCATAATTCTTTCAACTCCTTGTATTTAATCTTAGAGTACCCTAAGTATCCTAAGCATCCTTCCTAAAGTATGTATGCCAGGACAGGACATAAATTTCCAGGAGCAGAATAGAAAGGTAATATATCCTTTCTATTCCTGTTCCTGCCTCCCCATTTAAATATTTAAAGGACCGTTCACCCATTTTAACCATAGACTTGGAGTGGGAGCATGTTTATTACTTGGTTTTGGTGTATTTTACTGTAATGTCATTTTTCCAAACCACTGATTTGCAAGACTGGTATTCCCAATCTAGTAATTTGTGTCTTGCATTCTTTGTTCTTAAATATATAACATTGTGTATGGTTGGCCGTGTTGAAACATATGACTTCTTGGGTATGCTTGCTGAATAATCTATGTCTCTGAAGCAACCCTAAGTATGAATACCAGAGAGTAAGGGCTCTGGGGCCTCAAATTGGGCCCCCATGAATTCTCAAGTCCATAACATGGAGTATTGAAGCTCCAGGAATCCAGGGTCTGCTGTGGAATGGATCTGCCCTTTTAGAATCATAGAATGGTTAGACTTGGAAGGGATCTTAAAGACCGTCTAGTTCCAACCTCCCTGCCATGGGCAGGGACACCTCCCACTAGACCAGGTTGCTCAAAGCCCCATCCAACCTGGCCTTGAACACTTCCAGGGATGGGGCATCCACAACTTCCCTGGGAAACCTGTTACAGTGTCTCACCACCCTCATAGTGAAAAATTTCTGCCTAATATCTAATCTAAATCTCCTCTCTTCCAGTTTGAAACCATCCCCCCTTATCCTATCACTACATGCCCTTGTAAAAAGTCCCTCTCCAGCTTTCTCGTATTTGCCCTTCAGATACTGGAAGGCCCCTATAAGGTCTCCCCAGAGTCTTCTCTTCTCCAGGCTCAATAACCCCAACTCTCTCAGCCTGTCCTCATAGGAGAGGTGCTCCAGCCCTCTGATCATCTTCATGGCCCTCCCTTGGACCCACTCTAACAAGTCCATGTCTTTCTTATGTTGAGGACTCCAGAGCTGGACACAGTATTCCAGGTGGGGTCTCACCAGAGTGGAGTAGAAGGGAAGAATCACCTCCTTCAACATGCTGGCCACACTTCTTTTGATGCAGCCCAGGATACAGTTGGCCTTCTGGGCTGCAGGTGCACATTGCTGGCTCCTGTTGAGTTTTTCATCCACCAGCACCCCCAAGTCCTCTCCTCAGGGCTGCTCTCAATCCATTCCCCACCCAGCCTGTATTTGTGCTTGGGATTCCCCAACCCAAGTGCAGGAATTTGCACTTGGCCTTGTTGAACTTCATGAGGTTTGCACAGGCCTGCCTCTCAAGACTGTCCAGGTCCCTCTGGATGGCATCCCTTCCCTCCAGTGTGTTGACCGCACCACACATCTTGGTGTCATCAGCAAACTTGCAGAGGGTGCACTCAATCCCGCTATCCATGTCACCAACAAAGGTGTTAAACAGCACCAGTCCCAGTACTGACCCCCGAGGAACGCCACTCATCACCGGTTTCCACTTGGACATTAAGTGGTTGACTGCAACTCTTTGAGTGTGGCCATCCATCTGGTTCCTTATCCACTGAGCATTCCATCCATCAAATCTGTGGCTCTCCAATGTAGAGACCAGGATGTCATGTGGGACAGTGTCAAATGCTTTCCAGAAGTCCAGGTAGAATTTTTTTTATTATCTTTTTAATTTGTATATTCTGTGAAATAAAAAAAAAAACCTGCACTTTTTTTTTCCCTTCTATTTTGTCATCCCTTTTTTCTGAATTCCCTAGAATAGCAACCATGCTGCTCACTCAACATTCAGGTCTCATGTCATTCACTGGTTCTGTGTTACCTGTATTCAAGGATGTTTTCATTCTTTTTGGAGTCCATTGATATAAATGTTAAATGATTTTGGACTAAGAATGCATCCCACTGGTTAATGATGAATTCCCCTCACAATTCCAGGCCTCTTT
>NW_009652966.1:193183-201985 GCF_000708025.1 Charadrius vociferus
GATTACCTTTTTACTGTGAAGGTTTTCTGCAGAAAAGCAGATTTTGCAATTGTGCTGACTTTCACTCAATGCTTCTACTGCTTTTATACATGGCTCTATAGAAAAGAAAAATCTTTGATCAAAAAAAAAAAATGCACAGGTGAATTAAATTGCCACAACAGAAATAGTATGTTTTTATCCTGTAAACAAAGAGGATGGCGTTAAAAATTTACCATGGTGACTCAGAAGTGCATGGCTGTTGTTTATTTGCTAAAAGTTATTTTGAAAAATGTCAGCAGATTCAAATTGTATATTCTGAAGTGATAACAAGAATGTGGCAATCTAGCATTTTCCAGACCATCAGTGTACTAAATTTGCATAAAATCACTGGTTTTAACAATTTTGTTTGTATCGTTGACCTGCCATTACAATCAAAAATTGTGGTCAAGGAAGCTTTCAGTTATGGCCTTGAAAAGTGAACACTGTTTACTTGTGTCCACTGAACATAACAGATGTGGTAGCTGATATAATAGCAAAAGAAAAACTTTTTTGTGTTATGTCTGTGAAGTAATTATGTCTTGTATCCACTTATGGTATTCTTTTAATCCTCACATACAAAGTGTCTTCACCACTCTGCTTTTTGTTTCCCATTCCAGAAAGTTTTTCCAGCATATGTTGATTTCTAGCCAAGTTGTTAGTTTTCCATTCTATTTTTCTTCCTCAGTATTGCAAAAGAAATACCAACACAGAGTGTTAATGTTTTTATTAAGCCAAGGCAAACTGTTGGAGCTGATGCTAATCTTGTGTGCAAGCAGGTGTTCAATGTGATCTATTACTGTAGATATAAAACAATGCAGTTAAAATTGTCTTGGACCTTTGGGGCACAAAAGAAGAAAGCTCTGACACATGATTATAGTTTAAGTCCATTATGTTATTCTGTATAGGAATTTCCTTGGTACGTTGTGCTTTGTTTTCATTACAGGAAAATAATGCTGTTATTTACAAGGGAGATAGTGTCGTGAGTCAAAAGAAGTTCTGCATCAGGTTAAGAATAATCTGTTCCTATATGGATCAATAGAACTTTCCCTTAGCCTAGAAACAGCATTGCTATGGGAAGAAAAGGTTGCAGCCTGTTGTATATAATAGGGAGTTACACAAGAAAAAGTAATCTTGTTTACAAACTGTTTCCAAATCCTTACCAATAAAATTATGTTATTGACCTTGTTCCTTCTCTCTTCCTGCCTCCTATCCCTTTGCCCTTTCCACTGTGTGCTCACTTGTTCATATGTATTTGGCAGTACCTAATGACTTGCTTGTCATAGAGAAAGTGACAAAAAAGTAACAGCTTCTCACTTTGCTGATAACCAGCCTATTTAAAATAATTTAATTAATTACAGTAGTTTTCTTGGTCATTTTAATTGTTTTTGAAAATAGACGTTTAGTAGCAAGATGTACTATTTAAAGTTCATACATCTGGAACAAATGGCTCAGGAATGGATGCAGGAAAGAAATGAAGGATTTGTTCCCTAGGGATTTTGCTGAATCTACATGTGTAGGATATGTACACATGCACTGTATTTAACGTTCAAGTTTTACTTTAAATAAGGGAGAAATAAAATAAAAGCCTTCAGCTGCAGGTTTTTTGCAGCAAATTCAATGAAGTTGGTGCTCCTTTGGCAAACTTATTTTTTTCCTCTTTAGCAATGGGTAACTAACTGTGTGGTTGGAGTGCAGCTCAGTGACTCTTAACTCACATAATTAATTTCAATACTTGCTGCAACAAGCACCTACGGAGAGGCAAGCACTCTCCTTTCTACTCTGCCAGTGAAGACACTGAGGCAAGGACAACGAGGGATTTGGCCAAGGTTACAATTTCAGTTGTGTCTCTCTGCCAGTCCTTGTGAGGTTGCCATACCAGTTCAGCTCAGTGGGTTTGCTCAGCAGAGCTGGTGGGTCTGCACCAGTCTGGGCATGCAAAGCTCAATTGGTTGCAACAGTGATCTTATTGAATGTACTGTAAATGAAGAAGATTTGTTTATGGACCTATTGCAAAAATCAGTTTTTAGCTGATAAGATAAAGGAGATATGGAAAGGAGACTAACTTTTAAGAAAAATAACTTTTCCACTTAAATGATGCATATTTCCAGATATTTCTTGCCTCCCACCCACCCCTCCAGAGAAAAATACAGGAAAATGCTTTTTAAAAGTTCAATTCAAAATGTATGTATTTAGATGTTCTCAATACAGAGAAGAATTTACCGAAAGGTCGTGATTTTGAAAACTTTAAAGTCTAACTCTACTTAAGTGGTTGATTTTCTCTTACTGCTCTTATTCCTCTTTACAGAAAGGAAAAAGAGAAGGTACTTGAGCATAAAGTACCTACATTTTTTTTATGAAAATTCTTGAATCGAATACGCATGTATTTATGAAACCTTTTGATTGTAGTACTCAGTAACTAGTGTTTAAGAAAGTGCAGAACATATGCAAAAACCTTCTGAGTAGAAATGGCATCTAATAAGCACTATATGCTGGAAAACTATTTACAAAAAAACCAAACAAAACCACCCCACGGAAAAACTAGCAGTTTGTTATAATTGTAGGCATCATGGTATTTAAAGAACTTCTGCTCGGTGAATTTCTATTATGGATATTTGTAATTAAACAAAAATAAGCTTGTAGAGGGGAAAAAAATTGAAAATCAATTGCACAGATTTTAAGTAGGTGTCTGAAATCTAGAATGTCCTTGTACCATTACAACAGATGGAGTTGGTACATTTTCTTCTTCAAAATGTTTGAAGTCCAACCATGGCAGTATTTAAATATCAAGGCTCCCTTTTCCTTTCTCTCCTCCATGTTTTCACAGTTATCTATAGTTAGACTTGTAATTACTATAGAATAAAAGTCTACAAGTTGATATCAAAGTCCACTTTAACCAAAGTTCATAGTGAAAAATATTTTCCATAAGTATTCCATAATTTTTGTTAACATTTGAATTAGAATTGCTTCTTCTCTGTGATCTTTCATCTCCATTTAAATATTTGCATTAAAATAATACCAAAGCTTGCAGAATGATTACAGACTTACAGGCATCAATCATCAGCAAAGGAAATTTTAAACTCCTTCTTGAAAATGCACTTATAAGAAATACTTGATTTAAAAAATTATACTTGTGTTAAAGTTAAAAAGCATTGGCATTTTTGTATTCCCAGCTAAGAAACTGCACTGGATTTCAAATAACTGTCCAGAAATTAAATGAACATCATAAAGAGGTTTTGAAATATTTCATAATTGTGGAAAATTTCAGTCTATCTATTACCACAGTAAGAAAGGATTAAAAGGCTCGTTTCTCTGCTGCCTTGTTGCAAATTCGCCCTTTACAGTCTAAATATAATTGTGCATGCACTAGCTTCCACTGTAAAGATAAGAAAACACAAACCTCCACTGAATGTAGCACATATACTGTTGAAATTTCACAAGTGAAAATAGCTTCATTTTTCACTATGTTGAGCATTATCAAAAAGAGCTTTCTCACATTGGACTCCAAGTAGGCTCCCAGGTGCCTCAATAGAACAAGTGTAATAGTCTGAACTGCTGTGATGCCCTAGTTTCTTCTCAAGTACTTGTATGTTTATGAAGGTCCAGCATAGCTTGGCTCTGGTAAAAACTAACCACTGAGATATCCCTCCCTTTCTTCTGTAGGTTACACTGGTCATCTCTCACCTTAGTTTTTTTAGCTTTATAGGGATGTAGGAGAGCGCTTTGGCCTGTTCTGCAACTTCAACTCCTTGTTCATTTCCCATCAATGAGCATGTAACAAGGAAATAAGGCTGTGATGATATCTAGGTCCACATGTGTGGAAATGGAAGGAGCTCACTGTTCTGCAGTAGAAACAGAGCTGAACAGGCTTATGAAGTTTTTGGAGTTCTTTTAAAAGACTGAAAGTCTATTCAAAGGCAATAGTGCTGGTAGAATGTTTCATATAATGCAGAGTAGAATACCCAATTTTGCTATAAAAGCATCATGAGCATGTAGCTTGTACCCATTTCTCTTGTCAGCTTCCTCTAGTATTGTTCAGGTATAGAAGGCCTTTTGCTCTGAGAGACAATTAGAAAGAATAACAATTAAAAAAAATCATCAAAACCAATTAAAAAATTCAGTAAGGGGAAGCCAGGCAAGAGGAAGAAACGTAATGGAAAATTCTTATCCAATTCTTATCTAATCTAGTGCCTTCATGAGTCTGAAACACCACCGTCTTGTCCCACAGCACAAAATCATCCCATTGGTCGTAGGCAGCATTGAATGCCTTCGCGTTGGCACATGTTGGGTTTCTTTCAATTGGAGAGACTCGTGGGTTTATTTATCTGAGTGAGACAGAAGAGCAGCATCTCTCACGTTTTCAGTCTGGAATAGTGGTTCCAGCCCTTGGCCAGCTTCTTCACTCCAAAAAGAAGCCATCTAAATGATACTATATGTATTTCTTCCTTCGAATGCAGCACTTTGTAAATGTAACAAGCACAAACCAAGTAACAAAAATAGTAGTTATGTTGTTAAAATCAGTGTGGGAACTTCATCTAGGTCATAAGTGAACTGCGTGGTGTATAAAACAAACAAAATGGTGAAACAATTAACAGTTAACCAATAAACAAAATAAACCTTACTCCATAACGTAGTTGTTACAACTGGAAGTGATTGGGGTAGCTGTAAGATTGTTGTGCTAAAGGGTAAATCTAGATATTCTATCTGGGTTTGGTAAAAATCTGGTCCAAAATAAATGTTCTACATTTCTGAGAGAAACAGCATATAAATTCCTTGCTAATGGAAGACGGCATTGTATTATTTTTAGACTAACGCAATCAACATAGAGGAATAGAGAGGCCTCCTGGGTCTAGTCCTCTGCTATTGCAGTTAATCACCTTCGTTTAATCCTATTCAGATATGTATTAAACTCCACATTTAAACATGGTATGAATTGCTAATGATGGGGCCAGTAAAAGGTGGTAAACTGGGTGAATGGATGGCCAATTGTCTTAAGTCCAAGAAAAATGTTGTACAGTGGGAAAGAAAGAGAACAAAATTATAATTAGCCTGCCAGCAAGAGAAAGGCATCACTCCTAATGAATTTGCTACAGACAAAAAATCCAAATGCCTCAGAAACCAGCATAAAGCGCATAGAATAATAGGATAATTCAGGCTGGGAGGGACCTCAGGAGGTTGCGATTCTGGTCTTCAGCTCAAAGCAGGGCCAGCTCTGAGGTCAGACAAGGCTTCTCAGGGCTTCGCCCTGTCAAAAACCTTCTGAGATGGAGATTGCACAAACTCACAGCCAACCTGCTGCACTGCTTGGCCGTTCTCATGGCAAAAATTTGGAGGCGAGAGATAAAACGGAGATTTCAGCAGCAGCTGAGAGGACAGCAACTTGCTGGGATTTAAGTCATGGTTTCTGTTGTTTCACTGCTGTTTAGCTAAAGTCATCTTGTGAAAGTGCCCTAGTAATCTCACGCTTGTTTTGCCAGTTCTAGACTCTCAGTCCTTCGAACTCAAGACTGAAGAGAGTAGATGTGCGTATGCAGCTTTTATAGTTGAGTTAAGAATACATTTTGTGAAATAGTAATATTTTGTCTCCTCAGGAGGGAGTGCTAAGTTCTTTTAATTATATGGAATAATATCTGCATTGTTCATGAGGAATATTAGTCCTGTCACAGGTGAGAGAATATTTTCACATCTGCATTGCTTCTCTTTGAAAGAAGCAGTTAATACCATGAATTTTCTCCTATTGGGGAATCGGTTGCCAAAATGAAATTTGAAGGTATTGAATGTGGAAGATTTTACATCTATTTCTATATACTCTGTCATTTTTATTAAAATCCAGAGTTAACTATTGCAGCAAAGCAAAATGCTCTAGAGATGAGGTAAGATTGGTTTATGGGCCTTCATGAAGCACAATTGGAGTTTTTTTGGTGGAAAATCTTTATTTTAAACTTTCTCTATTACCTTTTCTTGTATCTGACCATGAGGGAAAAAATGGCCTGTTATAATTTCTTTCCATGACGAAGCTGGGGAATTCTGTATAAATGGGAGAGTTACTGTAAAGGTCATCTAGTCCAGCTCTGCCGGTCTAGATTTATTCCTTACTGCGTATGATATAATGCTTTGAAAGTGTAATTTTACATTGTCAAGAGATGTAGATCTATAGACTAATAAATCTCCCAGCTCAGAACATTTCCTAATTTCCTTTCACATCCCCATTCTGTATTTTTTCTGTTACCTATTTCAATTAATCATTCCTGGTTGTATCCTTGTTTTATTACCTGGTAGAGGACTTTTGCCTTTGTAGGTATTAACATTGTTTGTACACCAGTGAACTACATTACCTGTAGC
This sequence comes from Charadrius vociferus, assembly GCF_000708025.1. Lineage (NCBI taxonomy): Eukaryota > Metazoa > Chordata > Aves > Charadriiformes > Charadriidae > Charadrius > Charadrius vociferus. The sequence goes on from NW_009652966.1 coordinate 199,541, forward strand.
TGGTACAGTTCACAATAGTACAGCTGAGAGATTATTTTTTTTTAATGTGGAATAAGTGATCTAGTCCCTCGGTTATTCCTCTTTGATAAAGAAGAGATTAAGCACAGCATATTGTAGCAGAGAAGTGTATGTCAGGCATTGCACAGAGGGGAGTCAGCATGAGTTATCACTGCAATATGGTGGGGAGCGTCACATCTATGAGAACTCAGATGTAGGTCCTGACTTCTCAACTGGCTCCTCTCTGCACTCCTTTCCCTGGAAAGATGATGGAGCAGCTTGTTCTGGGAGTCATCTCAAAGCACCTGGATGAAAAGAGGATTATCAGAAGTAGTCAACATGGATTCACCAAGGGGAAGTCATGTCTGACTAATCTGATAGCCTTCTATGACGAAGTAACTAGTTTGGTGGATGAGGGGAGGGCAGTGGATGTTGTCTACCTTGACTTTGGCAAGGCTTTCGACACTGTCTCCCACATCATCCTCACAGGCAAGCTTAGGAAGTGTGGGTTAGATGAAGGGACAGTGAGGTGGATTGAGAACTGGCTGACAGATAGAGCTCAGAGGGTGGTGGTTAGTGGTGCAGAGTCTAGTTGGAGGTTAGTAACAAGTGGTGTCCCTCAGGGGTCAGTACTGGGTCCAGTCCTGTTCAACATATTCAGTGTTGATCTGGATGAAGGGATAGAGTGTACCATCAGCAAGTTTGCTGATGACACAAAACTGGGAGGAGTGGCTGACACGCCAGAAGGCTGTGCCGCCTTACAGCATCACCTGGACAGGCTGGAGAGTTGGGCAGAGAGAAACCTGATGAAATTCAACAAGGGTAAGTGTAGGGTACTGCATCTGGGGAGGAATAACCCCATGCACCAGTACAGGTTGGGGGCTGAGCTCCTGGAGAGCAGCTCTCTGGAAAGGGACCTGGGAGTCCTGGTGGACAACAGGATTACCATGAGCCAGCAATGTGCCCTGGCGGCCAAGAAGGCGAATGGCATCCTGGGGTGCATCAAGAAGAGTGTGGCCAGCAGGTCGAGGGAGGTCATCCTCCCCCTCTACTCTGCCCTGGTGAGGCCGCATCTGGAGTATTGTGTCCAGTTCTGGGCTCCTCGCTTCAAGAAGGACAGGGATCTGCTGGAGAGGGTCCAGTAAAGGGCTACAAAGATGATTAGGGGATTGGAACATCTCTCATATGGAGAAAGGCTTAGGGACTTGGGTCTCTTTAGTCTAGATAAAAGAAGATTGCGGGGGATCTTATTAATACTTACAAATACTTAATGGGAGGGTGCCAGGGGGCTGGGAGCAGTCTTTTTTCAGTGGTGCCCAGTGATAGGACGAGGGGTAATAGGCACAAGCTTGACCATAGGAAGTTCCATCTTAACATGAGAAGGAACTTCTTTACCTTGAGGGTAGTGGAGCACTGGAACAGGCTGCCCAGAGAGGTGGTGGAGCCTCCCACTCTGGAGACATTCAAAACCCGCCAGGACGCTGTCCTGTGCAACCTGCTGTAGGTGACCCTGCTCTGGCAGGGGGGTTGGACTAGATGATCTCCAGAGGTCCCTTCCAACCCTAACCATTCTGTGATTCTGTGATTCCTTTCTGCGCGAGAAAAAGGGACGTATCAGTACTATGAAAGCAGTGAACCAAGGACACTGGTTGGCATGCATCGGGAAATTTGGCATTCTAAAAAACTTGTACTAAGTGGTGAAAATGTTGTTTGAATTAAGGGGGCGCAGATGCCTGTTTCAGAGTACCGTTTTATCAAAATACTTTGACGAGCAGCACAGTAGTTTCTGAACAAGTGATTTTTTCGAAATAGTGGTTTGACTCCGCAGGAGTCTCTGCCCCATTCCTCTGCCCCGCTTACACGGCGGTGGCCCCTCGAGCCTATTGCTGACGCATAATGTGGGAGGTTGTATTGTGGCACCTGGGAAGAAAATGGCTCTTTGCAGCAGTGCGGCTCCCGAACAGAAGCTGTTTTATTAGGTGTTTCTATTTTACTGGAAAGAAGTGCTTGTTGCTTAGCGCCTGATCTGAGTCAGCCAATCCATCTCTGCTACTGTGCTGTGGAGGAAAAAAAAATTGTATTTTTCGTATAGAGATAACTGCTTTTTGACAGTTTCTCAAGTATATCCCTTTGCTTTCAGATTAACCCAAGTAGATAATATTTCTAACTCTACAAAATTCTGACTTTAGACTGAAGTGTAAAACTAACTTTGTAAGCTGGTTTGTACCCGTAAGGTCACCATAGACAGTACAGAATTAAAAAGACCTAATGTTAACTTTCCCCACCTTCTGAGAAATGCTGTTTCGTGTTATGCTTAGAGGAAATTTTACTGAATTCCAGCAAGTAATATGACTTTTATCCTGGAGCGAACTGTTCTTTTTCTACCTTAATTCATATGTGCAATGGGAGTGTTTGGAATGAATTTTAACAGAATGTATGATGGCTGAG
>NW_009652966.1:202031-233620 GCF_000708025.1 Charadrius vociferus
TCAAGATCTTGTTACTTCCTACAGTCAAGAGCTACCTAAATTCAGTCCTGATGTGTAACTATTACTACAGCTATTGCTGCAAGCTATTCTTGGTAGCACGGTGCAACTATAAAGAGGCAGAAAACACTATGTTCTGTCATTTTAGTCCTGAAGGGTACAAATGCTGAGAAATCTCCAAGCTATGGAAATTATTATAAGGACATGTCCTTAACAGTAACATAACCAGTAGATAAGGTTTTCTCCTGATGAATAGTACTACTTAAAGGAGAAAATTTGGGTTTGTGTGTTCTATGTTCTAGAAATGGGCAGGGAAAACATTTTGGTGGCTGTTATTTGTCTTGAGCATTTCCTTTGCTAAGACTGCTTCTTTCACACACAACTGTGCACTAATTTCCTGTTTCACCAAAGCCTTAATAAACTCCATAGCTACAGAAAAGTACAATTTTCTGGTTTATTGATTTTTTTTCACCAAAAACTTAATATTTTTGAAAGTCAGAAGGAGGGAATTTTTTTCTTTCACTGAAAGAATATTATGCCCAAGTGCTAACAGAGAATAGCTAGCAAAATATATCTTCCTTAAAGCAAAAACCTGTTTTCTCAGTTCTGCCCTCATTCACTACAGAGCACCTACATCCCCGGGAACTTTTCTCTGTCAAACAGTCAGACTGAGCAATATGAAAGAGATCATGCCAAGGGACACAATCAGAAGCATTGCTAACTGCTCCTACAGAAGGAGCTGTGTATGTACTCTTTTTTGTAATAAGCAAGCACCTAGGTGTTGTAGGGGGCATGGGACCTTTATTTTAAGACCATGGGCCTGATCAAAGTTTTTGTTAATGCCCTGGGGTTGACTTCTGTGGCATTTTACAACAGTTTAAGTTTTCTTCCCAGAAGGTCCAGGATTGGTTACAGGCTGTGCCACAGACCACCTTTCTAATCTAACATAGATTACTGGCAGAATAAGTTTCTTAAATCGGCTTGGATAGTCTTGTTTTAATGTTTAGATAAACATACAGAGGAAAACCTACCTTTCCCACAAATAAGACAGAAGTTTTCTAAGCAAAACCAGATTTTTCCTGGAGGAAATTACATCATTTGAAAGAGGCTTGTTTGACTGATTGATTATCTGCTGGAGGGGCAACACCGCAGGGCACAAGCAATCCACAAGGCTTCTGGAGTGCATGTGGGGTGACTCGTCTCAGCAATACTTTGTGAAAGGACGTAAAGTGAAATACAGGAAAATCTATGTAAACATAAGAAAAAACTACTTTTATTGTGAAGATGGTTTAACTGGAGCAGTTTGCCTGTGGAGTTTGTGTAGTCTCCATCTTTGGAGATATTAAAAACCAGCTGGACACAGCCCTGAGAAACCTGCTCTAGCTGACCCTGCTTAGAGCAACAGGGTGGGATAAGATGATCTCCAGAGGTACCCTCCTGCCTCAGTCATTTTGTGATTCTCTAACTGGTCCATTCTCTTCAGTAAGAGATGAAACTGGGATTTGGGATAGAAATCAAAATAAAGGGTTAAATACTGTTCTGTAATGGGTGATAATTTTCTTTTTCCATCTTAAATGCATGCAGTTGAAACATACACAGTGATGGAACAACGGATGCATCTTGGACTTTTGCCGGTAAAGAGTACATACAGTTTTTGAACCCTCCCTTTCTCTCTTAGATTACTTACTGTCAATAAAAGCAGTGTGGGAGGTACCAAAATTACATGTTTCAGAGTAGATACAGAAGAATGATCTCAGAATAAATTATTCTAATGAACAGCACTTGTCTAGTTTAACTTTTTATCCTTGTTTGCTTCAGGCAGCTGTGACAGTGCTGCAGTCCTTGTTTTGTCAGTCAAAAAGACAGTGGAGGACAGCTCTCATTCAAATTTGATACTATCTAGAAGTTTTGCTGCTTCAGTATAAGAGAATCCTGTGGTGGTGAAAAGCATTTTCTTAACATGACCTGAAGATTTAAAAATCGTTTAAATTTTTCTAAGTTTTGCACGCATTATGCTGACAAATTTGCACAAACAATTTGCACTAGTGTGTGCAATTGCAAATTTGCATCCAACTAATGCAAAATTTGTCACAGAGCCCCCCCAAATTACGAGAAAAAGTTTAGGGATGGGAGAGTGAATAAGAATCCCTGAACAGAAAAGCTGTGCTTGCTGTCACGCTTCAGACAACCACAGTTGGGTCCTTCGCTAGCATATTCTTGGATAAGCAGCTATAGGAACAGTTGTATGAAAAGATTAGACATCTTTGATATTAACAGCCCTTGTAGACTATGTAATAAGGAGAGCATCCTGCACAGGTAATTTAGCCATTGCCTACAACAGAGGCAGCTAGAATGTTGGCAGCTTCGAGGTTTTAGGCTATGTTTTTTACAATCAAAAGCTCTTAGCATATTTCTCTTAAGGTGCGTACTGTTTCTTTATCCTCGTAGTCACTAACAAAATGTAAGCCTTAGGAATTCGTGGTCAGAGCTCCAAAAATACAGGAACCCAGTTAGACCTGTGATCGTGCATGATAGATGGCATGTACTGTAGATCTAGTACTTCCTAGAAGCCTTTCATAAACCTACAGTGGGGAAAGGAGAGAATGAGTAGGAATAGGAACAGGGCCATTGATTGTCAGGTAAATGTAGAAAATTATCTCATCTGAAATGAACTTTTTGGCTGCTGCCAAGTAAACTATTACTTTGCCAACTTTTGCAAATACACGTTCATTTGGCCTTAGTATTGAAACACCTTTCTGCAGTTCTGAAAAAGCAAAACTAAGGGAGGAGGAGGAATATAGTGTGTAGCGTAACATACCAAGCCATGAATTGTGGGATCTATTCTTCCAGTGGCTGTTAATATGTCAGTGCCTCTCACAACCCGTTTGACAGAACCGGTGATTCATGCTTCTCTCTGTCTGAGGTATTTGCCATTTAAAAGAGAAATATCCACAGGGTATTTAGTATAAAGATTCTGCCTTACTTGTTGACATTATTTTTTTTTTGTACTACAAAAGCTCACTTTTAGAAGTCTGTTCATATATAATGTTCAAACTGTGTTTTAGTATTAAATGTCTTAGCCATAACCTTAGCGAATGCTGTCCTTTTAAACCCAGGTATGGTATTTTTATTATAGTGTGCTCAAGAGCAGAGAGCTGTGCAGGGAGAGCAGAAGTATCTATTACCAAAGTACCAGAAGATTTGGTCAAATAAATTTTACTTTTGGGAGGCAAGACTGAAGGTTTCAGGCCATTGTTAATCAACTGTGGCATCCTTTGTCTGTATATCACTTTTCATTCCAACTCACTGTGGATTTATGAATTCCTCATATATGATAACTGTTTTGTCATCAGCCTGTGACTTTAGCATAGAAAACATATCTGGGTCTGCTTTCACTGCTGTGCTTTTTGTATTAGACTTTCTCTCACATGGACCATCCCGTTTACTGTATTTGCATTTTACCTATCCAGAACAAAGCACTGCTTTTATATGCAGTCAAATAATTAGCAGGACCAGCTTTCACTTTTTCCCCAGATATTGGCTTTTCCATCTGCAGCAGAAAGTTCCAGTAATCAGAAATGTTACAAGCTACTCTCCTGAAACTAGAGAAAGTTATCTTACGGTGACAGAAGGGAACTGTCTGACTGTAAATAGTTCCTTAGTGTCTAAACTTGTAGCTTGAGAAAAATTGAATTTGACTTGAGCTCTCCAAAAAACTATAAAGATACCTGCCATTTTCCTTCTCAATCAGACTGAGCTCAAATTCAGGTAAAAGAGTTGGTGATTGTTATTTCCATAGTCTGGTTCTCTCTTCCAGCTTTCTGATAATGAGCAAGTGGAAAATCTCTGAAGAAAAGTGAAGAAGCACATAAGCACTTGAAAGAGGATTTTAAGAGCTTTCAAATTTAGTACTAATTGCTATGGCTAATCCAGATCTTCAGAGAAGCTTCAGTTATGGTCTTTTTTTGGTAGACCTACAAATTCTGTAGCCATGAAGGCATTCATGTAACTATTAGAATATATCGGGTCTTTGGACATGGATGTCATGTTTTGTTGGTCACATGTGAAATTTATATTAGATCTTAAAGAAGCTCTTATATAGGAATACTTTGACCCCAAGTCTTTAGACTTCTTCCTCATGCTCTTGAAGTCTGGCATAATAACCAGTCTTCCCAAACCAGTGGTTTTGATAACCGGTCTACTTGTCTTCTACTTGTATTTGAGGTATCAGCTGGAACAGAAATTTTCTAACTTTCATCATAATGTGAGTTTTACCAAATACTCTCCTGATAGCAGTTTCACTCCAATTTAATATAGATATAGGAAGATCAGTTTATTAAGTTTCCTATTTGGCATTAAACAAATAAATTAATTGAATCTTAAGTTATTTAAAACTTTTATTTAAATACATTTTTCCAAATAGAGAGATATTAAATGACTACTAAATAGTTCATGATAAATACTCACATTTTCAGGTTTATGGATGTTATTGACTAACTTTCAATTTTGCTTCCCTTCTGAGCAAATATACAGAAAGCATAGTACTAACCAAGTATGAATACTTTATCCCAAGAGCTGAAGGCAGACAGAAACTTGAATAACTCTGAGGATGAGAGGAAAAACCTGATAGTCTCATGTCCTGAAAATTTTGTGTTGTGCATACGAAGATGCTGATGCGTGACTGTGTGCATGCAGATATTGTTGATTATACCATCTATATGTAATTATTTTCTTGCTAAAGGAACAAATGCAGTAACAGGTCATTGGTGACCTCTTTTGTTAGTGTGAGCCTCTACCTGGAAGTTTTTTAATATGTGGCTGTATAACTGTGCTGTAATCCTAACAGCATGGAAAGGCATACCCTAGGGCAGATTGCTATTTACAGTTGTGCAGTCTTCTGATGGGCTTTCACAGCCCTGTCAATCATTTGGAAGAGTGTTAAAGTAAATATAACCCACCTAGCAAGTTTGGTAATGAACAGTTGCAGGAAGAGAGGAACTGTTATGGCTCTTCTGTGCACAATGAAATCTCCATTGGCTGATGGGTTAAGCCCTCAGAAAGGTAGGCCTAGAGGTAGGCTAACAAAATCCCTTTAATAAATGATGGTTTGTTTCTTTTGGAATACATGTGCTTTGGAGGCTGCTGATAGCAAAGGCAGACATATATATATACCTAAAATGTTTCTTTGATGTTCTACTTAGACGCACATTTGTCAGAGAGCTTAGTTTAGGTGTATTATTAAGTATGACAAGCTCAAACACCACATATTGCAGGAGAAAATTACTGCATTCAAAAAACTGAAGCTCAGTATTCAAGGGAGTTTTGATATATGATAAACGTCAGATGACACCTTGCTTTTGCATAATGGAAAGTTTTGCTAGTTGTATTTTGGGCATCTGGAAAGCATATAATTCAAAATACGATTAAACAGTTTCAAATTTTCTTCAGGAATGACAATTTCTATTTGGATTAAGGTGTTCATCTATTTCATTTTTTCAGTGGCACTCTTATTTCCGTTTTATTTATTATTTTGACTTACTAACAACTTTAATATAGAATGCTGTTTTCTATTTCATTTCATGCTTGCTGTCACAATTAGTGGGAGAGATGAATTCTTGGAAACTGGGACAAGATGTATGTGAAAGCAGTTGCTCAAAGCTCAAGATGTATCAGAATCAAAATGTAGTGAACATATGTTGAAATGCAGCCTCGTGGGCGGGTGATTAAACAGTACCTTGCAGTAAACTTGCTTTAGTACAACTAAATTTCTGGGTTTGGTGTGAATCCATAGTTATAGGGTTCGTGGCATTAAAAAGAAGTATTTATATTATTTCCATATTTGCCACATCAGAGAACTAAGCTGTAAAAGGGGAAACATTATGGTGGCCAACATTAGGACAGGTTGCTTAAAGAGGCCACGTAATCTCCTTTGGTGATAGTTGGGTTTAGGCTGGAGATGACCCTGAAGAATATGAGCAAGCCTTGCTCTGAGCAGGAGGAAGGACGTGACTCCTTCATCGTTCTGTGATTCTAACCAGCACTGAGAAAATGGCATTAAGCATTATCTAATGACTGGCAAAAAGCTATGGATTGCATTCGATGTTTTCCTTAAAAAAGGAACAGAAGCATTTTTAGGTTTCATCCTCACTTGGGTTTTTTTGGATTACATATCGTGTGCATTCGAAACTGAATGGCACTGACTAACACATACTGCTTATATGTCTTCTGGGTAAAAAAAGAAATAGCTGGTGCTGGTTTTGCAAAGGATAAACCAACTTGAAGCCTGAAGTCTATGTAAAATAATCTAAAGTGTTAGCTAAAATCACTGAAGTCAGTTGAAGAGTTCCAGGAACTCTGCTCAGTTGTAGATTTTTGTCCTTAATTATAATTTAGTTTAATGAGCTAATTTAGAATAATAATTTAATAAAATCTTTGTATTTTGCAATATGACATAAGGTATGGGAAAAATGGCTAGATGTCTAAATTACACACTGTCTTCCTATTAAAAACTGATACCCTTTCATTACCCTTTCTTGCCAAAAACTGACTCAGAAGTTGAGAGGTATGAGCTCACATTTGTAGGTTCAATTTACAGATGAAACATTTAAAGAGAAGGCTTTCATATTGTTCTCATCTGCTTTCAGAATTACTTATAAGAAAACCAAGTGCAGGTTTTCCTTTTCTGTTCTGCCACTGTGAAAATATTAGTGCAGAGAAGTCAAGCAGCAGAATGAAATTGTCTGGGTTGTGAACTGAGAAGTGCTAAAGTATTGGGTTTGTGCATGTGTGTGTGTTTTCAACCACTTTGAATTAGGTAAGGTTTTCGAAGCATCTAAAAGGGACTTATTTACACACTTCTGCCCAGTCATTCTATTAGTCTTGGGCCATAAAGACCTCTCTTAGTTCTACGCAGGTCGAAATATTTCATGTGACATAAGTTGGGATGGTGTTGCTGTCTTGGTTTGCTGAGAGCTGGTGCTGATTGAACTGATACCGGTAGCATAAGAAGAAGGACAAGAGCCAGGGAATGAAAAAAAATGGCTCCTTTTTTCTTCCCAGTGGAGGCCTATTTTGACCATCTGAAGTGGCAATATGGTGGAGTAGTTTTCTTCAGATATGGTCTACAAGGGATCAGCACATCTACCGAGTTAGTTAATTTATTATATTACACTTAATTATCATTGTATTGCTGGTAATTTGTCCCCATGGACACGTCAGTATTTGCTGCTTGAGAATGTCTCAGCTGTGAGGCGAGACATGCCTTGGAAGCTGAACCTCAGCCTCCTGCGTGTGAGCTCAGGTGTATGGGAAGCGGGCAGGAGAAAATGAAAAGAAAAACAGCTATTTGAATTGAAAAGGGAGCCTTGTAAGCTGGGCTGAGGGCGTCTTACCTGCTAGGAACAGGATTTGGGCTCACGGGGCTGTCAGTGCTTTTGCTTAGATTTATTTTTATCAAGTGGTACGAAAGCTTTGATTTTTGTATTGATTCATGGTAACCTGAAATAAGAGGTTTTAATATTCAGACACTCTAATATGGCCTTTTCTTAGTTTCAGCACTAGTACATTTGTCTTCATAGAAAACTAAAATTCAAACAACCCAAATCACATCTTTAAATTCTGGAGTGATTAATTACAAAATTATTTTTTTAATTCACTAGAGTGATAGTGATTATATGAGTTGATTTTTTTTTTTAAACAAAAATGACCATAAAATGTGTTAATGTGTTGCCATTTTTAATAATCTAGGATCTTAAGTAAAGGAGTAATTTCCATCCTGTCTCATTTCCAAGGCAATGGGTTGGTTCATGGGAGTGGATCAACTGGAGGGAAATTCTTCTGGTCAAAGCCTGGTAAAAAATAAAGTGTTTTCTCTTTCAGAATATTTATTTTGGAGACTTTTTCCCAGTTGTGATTTAGCTGCATTTTATTGGTGTCTTTAAAAATATTAGGGCCGTTTCTGAGCAAATTGTCTGATGTTCTAAAGACCATCGTAAAACTGCCTTCACAGCTGCATTAGGCAGTGTCTTAATTTGCATATTTGCATATGTATGTCAGGAAGACCTTAATTAGATGATTTATTAGAAATGCACGGGCTGTGTAGCTTCACTATCATACTAACCAAAGGGAGACATTCCTTCCTTATTAACAGATCAAGAGAAGCACGACTATTTTAGAGAAAAACTTGAGTTGTTTTGGCAAACTAATTTGTGGTCTATTTTAAGATGTTTCACTGTGTGCTTTTGCTTTACAACCTTATGAACAGATGAACTAAAATTACTTTTTTTTCTTAGGCCTAGAAGTCTGTTGCTTGGTGTTACCTGGTGATGACTTCAGTGTTCGCAACGTTACACTTTTATGATAAGGATGTGGTTGAACATTAACATTATATTTTCACTAATTCCAGTTTGATTTTCTTGTAGACATTTCAGCAGTCTTCTCTACAGCAGAAAAGTAAAAAGAAGAACAAAGGTAAAAATTAAATTTGTTTTCATGTATCGATAGGAAGGGAATTGCCAGCATTAATGTTTATGGTATTGCAGTATCTGAGGAACTAGAACTTGTTAGCTCTAATCCAATGTTTAGTTCAGTTGATCACGTTGAGAAGGTGTTAGTCCAGTACTGATGTCTCACAGTTTCCTAATGCTCATCTACCTGCATATATCTGCTGTTGTCTTTTTTTTGAATACTTAGACTCTAGACTCTTTGGGGCCAAGGCTGGTTTTTCCAGCTGTGTGCATTTAATGCCTTACTGCAGCCCTTGCTCATTACCTAAGCTGTCAGGTAATTTATATCATGGTAAATTGTCCTCCTTTGATTTAGAAGTACAAAGGCCTTAGGAATTCTTTAGTTGCAAAAGGAGCTGCAAACAGAGGTTTTTGAATACCTGTGAAGTACATACATAGTTATATTTGGCAGCCAAGTGTGAAAGTACATAAATTTATATGGTGTATGCTTTAATCTGATGTGAGATATTAATTTGTTGAAAATTACAAATAACCATTTTCCTTATTTTTAGATATCTTGCCTTTCTTTTCTCTATAGTGTCTCCCTTTCCTGTGTTGCTTTTTTTTTTTTTCGTCTTATCCATAGAATGTGAGCTCTGTGAGGTGCTGAACATGGTTTGGTTTTGGTTGTTTTGGTTTTTAACTTATGGCGCCTTTCATAGACTTTGGTCAAAATAGAATGTTTGTAATAATTCATTCACGGCAGATTAATGTTGAAATTTTTGATTAATTTTCTTAAGCAAATATATAGCACTTTCTGGCTAGCTTTCTTGTTGATTTAGTGGACAAGTCAAACACTTTCACACCAACTTGTTGTCATTTTCAGCCCCTATTCCTGGTAAAAGCAAAAGACGGATCTCATGTAAAGATCTTGGTCGAGGGGACTGTGAAGGCTGGCTTTGGAAAAAGAAAGATGCCAAGAGTTATTTCTCCCAGAAATGGAAAAAATATTGGTTTGTGCTGAAGGATACATCTCTATATTGGTATATCAATGAAGAGGTAAGCATCTGTGCTCGTTGTCTCAACAAATACCCTGTGTAGTGCTGTTATGATTTAGTGGGAAACCAGTACTTTGAGTGCTTATATGTGTGAATAACTTTATGCACCCAAATAATCATACTGAAATTAATATTAACTGCCTGACTAAATTACCATTAAGGTCCAGAGATATTCGGTCCTTCAAATTCGCCTTTTACTACACGGAGAAATAGCACACTTTCCTGTGTCCTGATCTCACCAGTTTAGAATAAATCTATCCTCAAACCCTTGAAAGGGAAAAGGTAGTTATTTAATCCTGCCATTCAGGCTTAATCATGGGAGTGTAAACTTTAATGATGTGCTGCATGGTGTTTCTTCTTTATCTGTGCTACTGAAATTGCCAAAACCTCTGGCAATTAAGGAAGATGCATTTGTTTCCTCAGTTGTGTTCTCCTGTCATTCCTTCTTTGTAGCTTTTGATATGATTTCAGTGATCATATATGCTGAACTTCCAAGCACCAGAGCAGCCTGACTGAATTGTGTACAGCTTTGATTGTGCAACATGTTCTGCATTAGTACATGTCTATTTATATCAGCTTTAGAAAAAAAGCTTTTTACCAGCGAGTTAGAAAATCTTAGTTTTAAACCCTACTGGTCTCATTAGTGAATATCCTGAAATGCAATCATTGCCAGCACATGGATGCACTCAGTCCTGGGCCTGTTCTTTTAATCACTGCAAGCATTTGTACATAACCTTTTTTAAATATTGTGATCCACAGCTTTTCCCTGAGTAGACAGAAAGCAAGTTGTTCCATGAACAGAGTTATGAAGCCTGTTTTCCCACAGACTCATCCCATTTGTGCCTTGATCCCAGCTTCAGATCAGTAACCCTAATTTCTACCTCTCCATCCTCTCTCCTCAAGGTCTACTATGAGGTCTTCACCAGGGTGGTAATTCATGGCTACAAGTACGATGACTGGTCACTAGCCGTGGCCAAGAAGCAGGGGGAACTGCTGAGTTGTGCCTTACTTTCCTGTGGAGAGGGCAGTGGTTTAAGTGCCTCTCTCTCCCCCCTGTCCCAAGTTTCCCTGAGACTTGCTGAGACTCAGTTTTGAGACCTCCAGTCCCTCACCAAAGAGTCTGCAATTACCAATAGATTCAAAAGCTGGCGGGGGAAGCCTCAGTGGCAGATGGACAGACAAGCAAACAGTGCTCTTGCCAAAATTTTGTTTCCTTAGGCAACCATGCAAAAAAGAAATAGCAAGATCATTCTAAGCAGTATCCTTTCAATTTTAAAATACCTGCTAATGCAGAACCTGTTACAACCTTGTACCTGCCACAGAACAACTCTAGTTCCAATTTTATATGCTGATTTGTGTCTTCTGTTTGTTTATTTTGAAGAAAGCATATAGTCATATGGACTGCATATGTAGCATAAATAGCCATGGAGATTCTGAGAAAAAGATATATTTCTTTGGAATTCCTTAACATACATTTGTGTTTTCTGCAGCTTCACTTTTATGATCCTGTATTAATTTCTCATGTAAAGTTATGAGCAGTTAAATAAGAGAATCTGTGTTATTGATTTATTAGTGGCTTAAAATAAAGAATGCTTTCAAAAAGTGAAAAGTCAAGGAAGATTGAATATCTGGTAAATTAAACTATGTGCAAGTCTTTGAAGGAGAGGTGAGGAAGGTCAGATGTCTTCTCTCTTGAGTGCTGGAGAGCTGAAAGTAGCTGAAGAGATATCATAAGAGATATCATGCCTCTGAGCTGTGATACCATGTAAAGATGGTAAGCGGCACACATTGAAATCGCTTTTTTCCCCAATTTCTTACAGTAGGCTGTGTTTCTCCTTACTAATTAGTCCATCTTCCCCCAAATTAACTAATTACAAGAGCTAATTGCCTGAATACATTTGGTCATTTTGTATATTTTCAAATGCTGGTTCAGCTGTGAAATTGTTTGAGAAAACTGGGTATTTAAAAATTGTATTTTATACCAAGGGATTTGTCTTACTACTTTGGCAAAAGTCCCAGTGACTTCTGTGGGAGGTTTGCCAGAGCAGAGCAGTATACATTAGTATTCCTTATGTAAGAAGAAGGCAAGTGAAAATATCTTTAACTTTTCAGTGTGATGGGGTTTTTTTCTGACACCTTAACAACAGTAATATCTAGAACTATCTTTGCAGGATGAAAAAGCAGAAGGATTCATCAGTCTACCTGAATTTAAAATTGACAGAGCCAGTGAGTGCCGCAAGAAATAGTAAGTATGCTCAAAAATAATGCAATGATACAACAGAAAAAGTGGAACAAAGGACAAGGTTTTCCCTTAAAACAGTAACGTAATGATCTTTGTCACAATGATCATTTGGTTGTATCACAGAATAAGCTCATACAAAACAGGCAACTTCAGTGTGGTTTCTGTGTGCCTTCTTTCCTGAAGAAGCTTTTTCTTGCTTTATCATTAATCACAGTGATTGACTAGAGCAAAATGAATTTAGAGCAAGAAGGCTGGTTGGCTGCTTCTGTCCCTTTATTTTCCTAGTTTTCCTTTCTTATTTTGTTTCCTTTCTGTTTTGCAGTTGGTTTTGTTTGGTTTTGGGGGGTTGGAGTGTGTGTGTGATACCTTTAAGCTCAATAAAGAGCTTTAAGCATAATAAAGAGACCATGCAAATAAAAAAGTCCCCAAGTTCATGGCTGGGCATCAGTCTTTAACATAACTCCAAATTAGCTAGCATCATCTCAAAGTTTGCTAATTTAGTGTATCAGTCCTGAGGCAGAATGAAAAAAGAGAATGACTGTGATTTGCTGTATTTTTGAAGTACAACCTAAAGGTCTCAAATAACTTTTCTTCTCACCTAGCTGTGTGTACTGCTGTCTAGTTTTGTGCCATTGCACAAATCCATTTCTTATTTAGATGCAAATTCAAGCATATGTAGCAATGTGGCGGGTGCATACTCCCACAGAGGTATTTTTAGTGTCATTATTGTTGAAAACGTTTTGTCTTGCCTTCTGATGGTTTTTACTGTTCTTTTAAGTTTATCAAGACTGTGGAATCGCTCAAATTTGTACAGAAAAGCAATTGCAAAAGTAAAACGGTATGATTTGTAGTACATAGAGTTCTAAAGAAGTCACTGACCTTGTATCAGTTGGTCTACATATCTCTTCAGGAAGAACTCTACTCTTCATGATGGTCTGAAAGGGTAGAAAATGAAAACTGCATTAAAAAAAAAATAAAAATACATCAGCTTGGGCTTATTGTCCTATGTCCTTGGGCTACATTGCTGAAGTGCTTCATTTTTTTCTTTTTTGTTGTGGCAGCAGCTTAGAGTCAACTCATTTCTCAGAATTGCACCCTGCTTAAATTGTTGGGTTTTTACTTGATTTGGTATCTAGAACACAAAATGTGTCTATTAAAATTCCTTGCTTGGGTGGCAGATAAAGAAAAAACCTAAGAATCCATACAACAGATGCTGCGACAATTTTAAGAAGTCAAGTTTTGGGTCTCAGTAACTTGATGAAGTCTTTCTAAACTGAGCAGATGTCACTGTACATCTGCTTTCACTTGCATAACATTGTGTCATGCTCTAATGTGTTAGAGGAATTCTTTGCGTCTTAGTCTTGCATTACCTTCACTAGCAGTAACATTCCTGGATATCAATATCATGTCCCTGGATTCTTAAAACTTATTTTCATACATTTGCATATATGTACACACACGGACGTCTATATTGAAAATTGCAAGCATGATACACTTGAAGAACATCATTACCATTTTTCTGGCATGCAGTGGATGAGAAAAAGTGAAAATTATTGTAGTGTATAGATATATTTATATATATAGAAAAAGTCCATTGTGTCTCAGAAAAATGGTGGTGATGTTCTTCATGTATCATGTTTGAAGTTTTCCTTATTTTCTTTGGTACTGTTACACATTTCTTGTTCTTATTTTAAGAGAGACCTTTAGGCTATTCTCAAAAATTATTCTTCTGTACTGTAAATTATTAATTACTTTCAAATGCATTTTCTGGATCTTCAAGTACTTCACCATAAATCTTTATCCAACATAGTTAAAAAATTCTTTCTAGTAATTTATTTCATATTATGTATGAAATGCAGTAATTCTCTCAGCCCAGTCATGTTGATTACTTTGGTGGAAAGAAAAGATGAGATGTAATTGCCCATTGCTTAAAATGACCTTAGGAACACAGTGTTGATTTATAACAGCTTTTCAAAAGTCAATCAGTGCATCACATTTTTCTGTTTAAAATGCAGTCATTAGAGCTAAAGGTAATGTGAAGGTCATTGGGATGTTAGGAATCACCAGGACTGAGAGTTTTTCTGTTGTATCAAATAAATTGTTCCATCAATTCTCTGTTCAGAAAAAATTGACACCTATAGGTATATCAGAAAAATTACCTGATACATAAAATTATATCCTTAACTGGTTAAGTTTATCTAAATATAGTACACTGCAGGTGATTGTTAAGCAATATTTATGCACATATGAATCAAACATTATTTAGAAAGGGGTAGCAGAAGAGCACTTTCCTTGGTGAAATCTGGCACAATCCTAAAAGTTGTATGTTTATATACTGTTTGGGGCATCAGAAAACTCAGGAAATCTGAACTCATCTCATTCCTTGGTGACCACACTATCTTACATTTAAAAAAAAAAAAAAAACAGAAGAGCACTTTCCTTGGTGAAATCTGGCACAATCCTAAAAGTTGTATGTTTATATACTGTTTGGGGCATCAGAAAACTCAGGAAATCTGAACTCATCTCATTCCTTGGTGACCACACTATCGTACATTTTAAAAAAAAAAAAAAAAAAAGTTGTGCCCTTACATTTATATACTTTTTATAATAATGTTTTTCCTCTACAGTGCATTCAAAGCCTGCCATCCTAAGATCAAAAGTTTTTATTTTGCTGCTGAACATCTAGATGATATGAACAGGTAAGGAAATCTAGCAAAGTTCAAGGAACCATTCCTTAAACATGACACTTAAAGCTAGTAATAACACAGTGATAATAAATTGTGTGTTAATCTAAAAAGTTAAGTTTAATAGCTGAGAAAATAAGCGCAGAGTAGGATTGTTTCTGAGCAACTGCATATGCCCAATATTCAATTAACGCAAAATTTACTTTATTTTGAAACAAAAGTTTGAAGATTTTTATAAACAATATTCCCTCTTTCTGAAAAGAAGTAAATACACTACGTGAAACAACATCAGAATTGCAGCTTTCTGCTTTTGGCTGTCTGGCACCTGCAGAGATGCAGTATCTCCAACTCTGCTTCCTAACATACTCCCCAAGACATGGGATGCTTGCTCTGGAGATGCTTCTATTTTTGGCCCTGGAGGGAATGAGCTGTTGGAGAAAGATTTAAAACAGTCACTGATTTTTCTTCTGCCAGTCTTGAAAAAGGAGGTAGAGATTACAAGGAATTAATTTTACAAATTCTCTCTATTGCTGTGAATTTAGCCTACATGTTGAAGTGAAACTTTGGTTGGATTGAATTTAGTTGAATCAGCAACTCAAAAAAGAACAAGAACTTAAGTCTTAGTTCTTTGGGTATTTTTTTAGTATTAGTTTTACTGTCTATTTTAGGTCACTTGGCAATTTTTTTCAGAAAAATGATTAAGACCAGCACAAGATAAACACAGTTCATCTTAATTCATTTGAATGATAAATTAAAAACATGGATCTCATGTCTATTCAAATATTTGGGTGTTTATTTAATTTATTTTTCACAACATAAACTTGAATTAATTCAGTTTGAAATAATACACCATTTTCATCATATGACAGAGGACACAAACAAAAACCTATTCTTGCAACCTGAGATTGTCTGTCTTAGTTCATGTCTGTGGACATCCTCGCTGAGCAAAATTGCTTTTAAAACAGAGGGAAAAGGAGATAAAGCTCAATCCATAAAACTGCTAGTAAGTGCTGTAATCATGTTTTAATCTCTCCTGTGTGGACTAGATTCGGCTACCTGGCAGAGCCCCTTCAGCGTACTGCCAGTCCTTTACTGATAATATTTGACTGGAAAAGTATGCCAATACTATACTATGCTTGCTTTCATTTAGAAATAGCTGTCTGTTAACATTTTTTCAAAAGTTCATGCATGACTAAGGCTCGCTTCAAAAATCTCTCCTCAGTTAGAAAACTTAAAACCTTTTTATTTGTTTGTAAAATTTTAGGCTTGCCTTTCCTTGATAATTCTGTCAAACCAGACACTCAAAATGCAATTTGCTGCACAGCAAACAGAAAAATGGCATGGCCTATTCGGCATATCATGAACTACAGCACTAGATGAATCATTTCTGTCAGCAGGTCCTCGGTCAGTATGACAAAGCACCTTGTTTCTAAGGATAAAAATTTATATAACTGTTCAGTAATCAGAAAGCAGCAGCAAATATGCATCAATTCTTAAAAAATATATTGCACAGCCTAAAACCCAAGAACTAAAAGATTTTGAACTTCCCAGCACAAATAGTCTTTTTATCATATTTTGAAATAAGTGCTTGTTAATTCATTTAGAATTACCTTAAACAAATTTTGATCTGAGTTATACACACGTAAATTTAAAGCAACTCTGTCAAGGTCTATGGAATTACTTGGAATTGTTACATCTGAGTTGCCATCAGAGTCTCACCAAATAATTTTATTTTTTCTCTTTGTTTAATGTATTAGAAAAAGTAGTTCACTTTCACAAACATTGAATTAATTCAATATATTGCAAAAAAAAAGTGGGTTACTGCAAAATAATCTTTCAGATGCAGAGATAATAAAATACTTCCTGTCTAAAAGCATTTTGTAGCCTAGCTGAAGTCAAACATAGAATCAAGTTATTAAATTAAGACTATTTTGATCAATTCCTGTTCTTTTTTTGTCAGGTTTCTGACAGAAATTTTAATTATGTATCATGCAGTCACTTCAGTGCTGTTTATACTTGAAGCAGAGGAAACAAAAGTAGAAAACTGCTAATACATAGTCTAACTGAAAGTTCAAAATGGTTCCATTTCTTCATCCCTTGTATAAAATCACAGAATGGTCAGGGTTGGAAGGGACCTTCAGAGATCATCTAGTCCAACCCCCCTGCCAGAGCAGGGTCACCTAGAGCAGGTTGCACAGGAACGCATCCAAACAGGTTCTAAGTGTCTCCAGAGAAGGAGACTCCACCACCTCTCTGGGCAGCCTGTTCCAGTGCTCTGCCACCCTCAAAGTAAAGAAGTTTTTCCTCATGTTGAGGTGGAATTTCCTGGTTTTCAGCTTGTGCCCTTTTCCCCTTGTCCTGTCACTGGGCTCCACTGAAAGGAGTCTGGCCCCATCCTCTTGACATCCGCCCTTTAGATGTTTATAAGCATTGATGAGATCCCCTCTCCTTCTCCAGGCTAAACAGACCCAGGTCTCTCAGCTGTTCCTCAATGGCTTAGTTGTGGTTTGGTTTTGTGGTTGTTTGTTGTTGTTTGTTTTTTTTTTTTTTAAAAAAAGTGTATGCAGGATGTGAAGTTTTTCTTTGTGTGTATCTACTCATATAAAATAGGTATTTTAATCTCAGGTACCGCTGTCACTATTCAAATTTACCTAATGCTTTTATGACTGTGCCACACCATTATGCTGGTAAGAAGTCTGGAGAACTGTGATCACTGAAATTTACTGTTGTGGCATCTGAAGTTCCTTTCATCTGCATGGTTGCACCAGCAAAAGTGTTATTTCTACCCATGTATCGTGCTTAGTCTGGGTGAGAAGGACAGAATATCCTTTATTGATGCAAGGTAGTGTTTTGCTAGTGTAAATGTATACTCATAGAAACATCTTGCTTGGAAATTCATTGTTATTCCCATTCTGGGAAAATATTCTGATGTAGAAGGCAGTCCATATATTTCTACTTGATTATACTGTATGTAGCTTTATTTTAATTTTCCATGGTAACTGTGCATGCTGCTTTATGGACTAACTATTTGTTCTTTACTCAAAAATCCTGATCATCAGCTCAGAGACAAATTCATCCTTTTCAGAGCTGGCCAGCTTAAATACTTACAATACTCTTACTCTTCCTTTTCATTCCTAACTGTCCATTTTTTTTAGTGATGACACATATGGCTGCCAAAATGATATATTCTAGGCTGGGAAATACAGTCAGTAACTTCATGTGGAATACTTGTCTGAGAACTTCCTTGACCTGCTGTAACTGAGCTGTCCTATTTCTCTTTTTGTGACATTGGATATTGACATTTATAAGAGTTTTCTTCTTCAGTGTAGCTCTATGATCAAAAGGAAAGATGACAAGTCAGCTTGTAGTATCAGCACATGAGAATGTCTCTGGAAGATTTCAGTGAGGAAGACCTCTAAAAATTCTCCTGCATCATCTACAAGCCTTTTCATTCCAGTTAAACTGCAATTGGGTACTTATAGACACTGTAAGGTATCCATATTTCCATATACCAAGTTTGTCCCATATCCTCCAGCTTTGTGATTAAGGACAGTTTGACACTCTGCTTTGACTAAAAGCATTGCATCTATCTGGAGTGTGAGATAAGATAGAAAAATATTTTTTACTATTCTGTGAGAGTGCCAGTACTGTGCATTCTTCTTTACAGAACTTACAGGTCTACAAAAAGGTATTTTTTTTAGTCCTGTTCTGTGTGTCATAAAACTTTTTTAATTAAATACTGACAAGAAATGCATGTATTATTCTTAAAAAAAAAAAAAGAAAACCTAGATGGCTGCTAAAACTACCAGTGCTACTGGATTTATTGTCATGCCTAGCAAATAGATTTTATAATTCTCACAAAAAAATTAAAGCTGCATTTGCAGTAAGCTAGTAATAATTTCTTGGCCTCTTGCCCTCTAAAAGTTACAGTGGCACTACCAGGACACAGCACACCACAGGCAAGAAAGATTTAAATCTTCCCATGTCCTACAGCTTTGTATCTTTTAATATTCATAGTAAGGAATATTTCTATAGCTGTACACTTGGAACTTTTGTCCCCAGTGCATTGTAAAGCTGGCATGTTTTACTCCTCTTCTGTTCTGCAGGAGATCTTTACGTTTTGGATTTCTCCTACAGTTCTAACTTCAATGAACCATAACTCTAGCCATGCTTTATTAAAATAATATTAATTCTCTAATCATACCCATTCTACCCATATCTAAAGAAGCTTTAGCAGCCACATATCAGAAAATATGCCAAAGAGGTAAATACCATTCTTTTAGTTTCTAAACTAGCAAACCAATCAAAGGCCGTGGCTGTTAACTGTTTACAACCACATGAGTACCTTCACATTCACCCCACAGGTATTGCAGGTGATATTCCAAACCATGGCACAGATCAGGACCTACAGAAAAACATTAAATGTGAAGTTAGTCTGCTGTCTCTCTCTCAGACATTTCATGGGTTATCATCAGATTATACTTTTCAGGAAATAACATTTTTCTGGAAACAATCAGCTACCATAGCTGTAAGCAGCACCAATTAAGTGTTTATTAATTCAAGTGGTTACCTCACTCTCGCGCACACTTAACACAAAATGCGTCTTATATTTAGGACAGAATGAAGTTTTCCAACAGGAGAACCTTTGTAGGTATCTCATTTAAATATTTTGTGGTCAGCAACCCTATCCAAAGGGGTTAAGTAGGTGGCTGTTCCCTGCTGGCGCCGCTGGGGAGTGGGAAGCCATGAGGTGAATTGGGAACATGAAATCCAAAATAGGCAAGAGGCAAGCAAGCCACCTCCATTGTCTGCCATGCCATTTGACAGAGCCGGCGCTTGTCTTCTTGTGCTGCTTTACCCTTTGGACACAGACAAGTCTATGGCCTTTGCTGGTCCCTCGGCAGCATGAGGCTGGAGTTCTTTGGGTGAGATTCCCGCCTCAGTGCCTCTGATTTGGGCTGGCGGAGCTGTCAAGACAGCTGAGTGTGAACCTAAAAGATAGCTTTGTAGTGGGTCACCCTTCTGCTGTGAAAATGTGAAATCGTTGTCAGAGACATGATCCGTTGTATTTCTGTTCCTATGTGCCAGTTAGTTTTATAAGTGTATGGCACTTCCTAACAGTTACAACTGAAATTTCAAGTCTGTTCTTCCATTTCCCTATTCTTCTGGCAGAAATTTTGATTGTATGCTGACATGAAGTATTCTGTAATCGCTTCAGGAGTAAACCTCTGGCTTTCTTCCCAATGTACGATGATGTATGGACCATTAATGTGATTTACAGATCACACAAGTGGTCACCGTTTGTGGAAGAACAGTGACAGCAGTTAATTTCGAGGAGAGCAGCTGTATTTTATGATTATGCCTGCTTACCCTGCACTGAAATGTCTTGAAGGCTGGCATGCAGGAGTGATTACAAAGGTGTCCCACTTGCTGAGACAATACTACATACTGTTTCTGTGCATACAGTATGCAAATGAAACCCATCAGGCACAGTTTTCTGAAACAGGAGTTTCACGTTCCCGAAGAAAACACAAACCTGACTTTAGTTGTCCTTCTGTATATCCTAGCAGTAGAATTGCAAGCCAGTAGCTCGGCAAACCAGGCCTGTCAAATCCTGACCATGGGTTGACAGGAGTAAATAATTCCAGGTTTACCATAGAATGGACAACCATGAGAGATTGTCATGGTGGTTTAAAGCCTCGTTGATGGAGGACCTGATTTAGCGTAAGCATTTGGATAATGCATACACTGAGAGCCCCATGGGGAAAGAGGGCAGGTTGGAGGAGTGCATTGCTACAGGCAGTTGAGCATATGCTTGGCACTGACAGCCCTGCTAGAAAAGAATAGCAATAGTTTGGTGGTTTTTTTTTTTTCAATTTGTGCGGCTCATGGAAGCATTTTTTCAAGTCTAAAAGGTTAAAGCCTTAGATGTGAATTGCATTGAGGCAACTGTCTTTTCTCCCCCTGCTTCTCTGACACAAACACAAAAGTGAATTTTGATATACCTCCTTCTCTTTGTACTTGACACCGTAGGTAAGCTCTAAAACACATAATGGCATAATTAAACCTTGCTGTCTGTTTGGGAGTGAACCTGTTCTTTTGACTGCTGGTTTCTGCTCTGTTCCTCTGCTAAGTTGCCAATTCAGGCCTTAAAATATTGCTTGAATTTCTGAAAAGTGGTGTTTATTCTTAAGAAATCAGAACAGCAGGAGTATTGGTGTGATGGCATATCTGTGAGCAGCAGACTTAATAGCTCTTTGATTATCTCCAAATCCTTTATTTTACAGATGTTTGACATCGTACATGGTTTTCTATTTGAAATAAAATCTTTGCTGTGAAAACGATTTGTTCAACAGCAAAATCATGGATCTTTGGAGGCTCCCTGAGTAAGAGTATCAAAGAAAACAGCTGTCTAATATGAAAAATAACAAAGTCCTGAATCTCCTTCAGATTCTTCTAACTTTGTTTTTTGTACAAATGTACCCAAAAATTAAGAGGCTGGATTGGTATCACTGCTTTTTTTAATGTTATTTCAGATGGCTAAACAGAATTAACATGCTTGCTGCTGGGTATGCAGAAAGAGAGAGGATCAAACAAGAGCAAGGTAATGTGTTGTTCTTCTGTCAGCTCTAATCACAAGTTCATCTGTTCTTTTTTTCCCTGCTGTGTATTCTCGTCATCTGAGAGCAATTCGCATATTGGTATCACTGTTGTTGCTTTAGAGAATTCCTTCTCTCTCAGGAGTTTTGATTAGCTCCTTCAGACTCTGGTCCGCAGGCACTGGATTATTTCTGAGAAGACCGCAGAAGGTAGCTAAAAGCAGCAAATATACTGCCAGTAAGCTCCGGTATGTGGTACCAAGCAGTCTGTGTGCCCTATCAGAAGAAACTTAAGCATCTGCAAACTGAAAAAAAAAATTTAAACATTAAATTTGGTGTTTAAATTCACAAGGGGCAGGCATGCATGGAATTGGTCTCAGGAACAAAACTATTCTTCTAAAGCTTGTTAACATAAGTGGATTTCCCCCGAAAGCTTTAATTTTAAGGCCATTTAATTTTTTGTGTTTTCTATTGAGTTTGCTATATTGAGGTGTGTGCTGAAGCCCTGTTGGCATTTCATTTGGAGTTGCAGGATTACAGCATTTTACATGTTTATTTTTAATGTCTAGTGTTTCATGGGTTTAAAAAAGCAGCATATATTAAATAATGAGTTGCTTCACTTTAGTTTGTTGCAGTAGAAATCCTGTTAGCAGACAGGAAAAAAGAAAGGGTCAGTCCTCAGTTGTGTTGGGGAGGTTGTTTCCTAGAATTGCCAGTGACATGGATCCACAGAAGTATTCCTATCCAACTAGCTGTTTTGGCAAACAGCTGGCTTTTGAATCCGTGCTCTTTTTTACAGATACACCTGGCAGCAGGCACCAGAAAATTGCAGTGGTCATGATGATCCAGAGTTTATCCAGATGCCAGTCTGCCTGCTGCCCACTGAGTGAAAACCTCACTTTTTAATTCTGTGGCTCTGCTGCCTTCATCAGTAAGGTTCTGGTTTTTTGACCCAAAAAGCTTACAGCTCAGAGCTGCAGCAGCAATGTATTTAATCTAGTCTTTTCTTTACAAAGACTGTATTTCTAACCATTTTTCAGGGAGAGTTGTGTTCAAAAGGCTATCACTAGGCTTCAAAATTTGCAACGTGGTGTCCTCCTTGCCCCCCAAAGTCGTGGTTCTGTGCCAACCTATGTGAGAGCAGCCTTAGCCCTCACCTTCTGGTCTGATACCATGAGGAGGAAGGTGCACGTGGTCTATTTCTCTGCAGTGTGTTGCTGCAGTGCTATTTTCCTGGGAGACACTGTGCAAAGAACTCCTTTCCCTGGTGAGAAGTAAGGGTGGTTTCGGCAGCCAGGTGGAAACATCAAGACAGTAGGATATTCTGTGACAGTAGAAGATTAAAAGATAGCATCAGAAAATTCTGTCTGCCTCGATTCATACCCTGATTGCCTCACCACAGAGCATCCTCGAGGGATCTGCCTGCGGTTGAAGAGCGGGGGCTTATATACTGCCATAATTCAGCTGTAGCAGCGTGTGCGGGAAGGTTTTGGGGCATTCCATCATTCTCGCGCATACCTAGGTTATAAATGCTGTTGCCTCATTTCCAATCATGTCTTCCAGTAAGTGCAGCTGCTTATGCCAGGAGTGTTGCCCACACCCTGTTTTAGTCTGGTATGGTCCTTGGCACATCATGTCATTCTTAACACCAGGTCCTCCGCATTCACACAGCCCAGGATAGCAGCACCATGCTCACTCTTCCTCCAGTCATGTTCTCAGTGCCTCACCAGACTTCAAAATCAGTTTGGGAATCTGTACTCCCCAGGCAGTACTACAGTAACCAGTTTGGAGGGACCTGTATACCATCTGTCACTGCTTGAAGAGGCTGTGAACAAACTCTGAATCTTGGAGTCTTCTAGGAAATCCTCCATGTTAGCATTCAAAGCCAAATACAAACTTTTATTGACAGCAGGTTGGCACTAGAATTACAATAACATGGGACATTAAGGGAAAAGGTGTATGAACAGTTTTGCTAACACTGTCCAAGTGCACAATTGCAGACATGATACACCTTTCAAAATCCAGATGGATGTGGAGAAATATTTTTGCTACCATGCAATTACTGAGTAATAAAATAGCAGACGATCCAGCTCCTAGACATGAGATCATGCGGCTTCAGGCCTCATGTTACCTATTATTAAAATGTCTCCCCATTGAAGATAATCAGTGAGACCCCACTTACTATTGAAATTATATCCCAGGCACTGGCAGAGCTCTTTATTACCACTCTAATGCCATTCACTCAAATTAATTTATCATATACAGGTAGGTAAAACCATATCCTCTTTGTGTTGCTTAGTTCTGTTTAGTGTGGGAATCAGTAGGACATTCGCCCCTCACTGCCATATACTGTTTTTATGCCTCTGGTGATTATCCTTGTCTCCCAGCACAAGGTCTATTAAACACCTCAGGAGTGTCCCTGATAAGCAGACGCATCAAAGTAGTGAAGTAAAACCTCTCTTGCTTCAAGCTTTTTTGCAATTATAAAAACTGTGAAGATGGAATTTTCTATATTCAGTGACTGTACCAATTGTCATCCACATATTTGATTTTACAAAAGGTCTTTTATTTCTGTTCAGTTCAGCCCTTTGCAGCAAAGCTTTATAATACCTCTGAAACAATTCAACAGTAGTTGTCAAACCTATTTCAATTAAGAGTTGAATGCTTCTGAATCTAAAGTGCATAAATATATTTCAAGTGCTTCAGAGATGCACGAATCACCGAATTGTGGGTGTACTGCTGAATAAAATGTCACACTCTGTACAGAACAGTTTTATAAAAATACCGTCAACTTTCCATATTAAATACAATGAATGTTAGCAATATGGTAAGGGACTTCCTTGGATGGAGAAGTTATACGCTTTCCAGTCATAGAAAATCTGAGAAAAAAATACTTGCTTATATAAATAGAAAATACTAAATTGGCAAATGGCAGGTCAGTGTTAGCTTATATATAATATATGCGGTCTATTGCTCATTCAGAAAGCTTTCAGGATATGCTCGGTGCATTGAGCTTGTCCATAACTGGACAAAATCTGCAGAGAGAAATACGGCAACTGTTCAATAGCAATACACAGATTTTACATAGACTCTAATGAGTTGGTTGCCAAAAGCAGAACATTTTTAAAAATTGGTGGGAGGCTATTTTCATACATTTCATCTGGAAGTTGACCCCTGTGACTGCAGAATTTTTCTAGACAAGCCGTAGGTTGCCGACAGAATTCCCTGTCTGAGGTAAGATGTGCAAAAGCGCAATCATACAGTATTGCATGTGGATTTGACAGCAAGAACGTCTTTGTATTTTTAGCCAAAACTGGAACCTGCACTGAGGCTGCTACATTTTACTTTCAGAATAAACAGTTGAGCTCCAAGTCTGCAGAAATCTCACTGAGTGATGCAATTCTGACAGGTCTCTCAGCACACATTGTGCCATTAGGCTTTGCTGTAATAGGAACAAACATGCTTATATGCCAATATTCTCAGGTGTTTTGAGTTGCTGGAAACAAGTTTTCTTAAAACTAGGAGTGACTTGAAAAAGCGTTTTCCCTGATTTAGTCTTTCGTTCACTAAAAATTCATTATTTGCAGATTTCTAGAGACAAAATTTTGGGGAATTTTTTATTTCATAGTCATGAAAACTTTATGTATGCTATTTATTATACCATTTGAAGAGAATGTCTCATCTGTAAGCTTGCCGAAAGCAAATCAAGAGACCCAGAGTTAAAACAGAGTTGTTACTGCTTGGAAAAAATAAATAGATAAATAAGGCTGCCCCCACCGTTACTACGATCTAAAAATATACAGCATTTTAGGGACAGCTGTTTCAAGATGGTGTCGTTTTAAGGTAAGATTTTAGTTTGAATCTTGAATAAGATTAGGTACAGTAGATCATTAATCATACAATACGGTAATCACCATGGTAACAAAAAATCATTAAAGCCAAAATTACACGTTGTGCCAACTTGGATTTTTGGTTTAGATAGTTTATAAAGCAACAATCAATATTTTTCTTCTCATCTATTAAAGAGAAAGTAACAAGTCATGCAGTTCATTGAACACTTACTAGGTGAAGTGAAAATTGCCTGTGATTAGTCTGTGAATAGTCTGAGCTAAAGTGTCCTGTTGTACAATGATTTTCCCAAACACTAGAAGGTAATACAGTCAGAAACAAAGTGACAACAGAAATGTTTGTGTAAGTCTTACAATGTGTAGAAACGTTAAAGTTGTCCATCTTGAGCTGAGTCGCCTGTTAAGTAGGTTTCTTTTGTAAGGAATATTAAGGTCTGATGTCCATTTAGTTAGATGCTGTTCTGCTTCAAAAATATTTGCAACAGAATAAATATAAATTCCCATGTGGTACATTCATCTATGTGTTTTTCCCTTTGGTCAAGCTACCAAACAGATGAAATATGTTTGGCCGAGACTTGTTTTCCTGACAAAATAAAACTCATGTCCCATTAAATTTAGTCCACAAGCTCTGTGTCCTTTTTATTTTCTTATCCATTGTTTGGAACTCTGTGCTTAAATATCACCATCATATTTTTCCTTACCATATCACATTTATGTTCTTGCATGGATAACAGGGCAGCAGCTGTTTTTTGAAGCAGATATATGATGCAAAGTTTTTCTGGCTTACTTAAATGCAGCTGTTTGTTATTAGAAATTCAATAAAAGCTTGGGTAACTGCTAGTAAACAACGGGGAAAATGGGTAGAGAAATAACATTGGTTAGTCATCTGTGCAAGAGCCACTATTTTGATTTGCCAGTTGGTGTTAATTACATTTGTTAATGTTTTTTGCAGTCAGCAAGACTTTTGCAAGTTACATATTTCATCTTTTCTATTAAAAAAATATTTTCAGTATTTTCCTGTCAAAAGTCTAATCGTAATTATTTTGATGGCTGTATAAACACTTGAGAATCTGAAACTGGTGTTAGGAGTATTCTGTATGCATGCTGTATATGTAAGGTGCGTACAAGACTTAAATTTGTGGCTCTGTTGCAGGTTGTTGTTTAATATCTCTGCAGCGGGGCATTAGACTTAGTATACCCCATAATGTTTTGAATTTTCCCTCTTTAGATTAAAGCAATTCCAAATTACAGCAGCTAACGTTTATATAGTCAGCATTAACTCTCAGTAATACTAAGGATGGAGTTTCCAGTTGCTTTTGTGAAAGCGAGTCTCTGAGTATCAAAATGTGTTAGTATTTTTTCATCTGATCTGGATGTAACTTGTAGATTACTGGAGTGAGAGTGATAAGGAGGAAGCTGACACTCCATCGACACCCAAGCAAGACAGCCCACCACCCCCGTACGACACATACCCACGGCCTCCTTCGGTAAGTCACCTGCAACTGTCTACAGGAATGACTACATAAAGTGTCACTTTTACCGACTCTTCTGCTTAGAAGCATGTGCACGCGCACATTAGGGCACTCTCCAGTATATTTTTTGAGTCAGTACTTGACTTAAGGCATTTGTTAAGTAACATGCATCGCTGACTTCAACAGCCATCATTGCTATTTCCACTGGTTTGTAGAGAACATGGGTCTATAATCCCAATTGCTGTACAAAATGGATTAAGTTACAGAATTCTTTCTTCCTCTTTTTCATTCATGATGGGCACCTACTCATCCGTGCAATCCCTCACCTGCCCCCTTATCGTCTTCTCTGACAAAATGTTGTTACCTCAGTAACAACACAGCCTCTTCTCTAAGGCACAACAGTTGTGCTGTGAAGCTTTACAGTAACAAATTACACTTGAGTTTCCACAGAAATGCCAGCATAAAAATGTTCTCTCATATCCCTAACAGTGATACCAGTTGTTCTGTTGTTGTGAAAAAAGTAGCTTTCTCTAGAAATTAGAACAAAAGGGGGGTTGTTTTTTATTTTCTTCTTGAAGCAGCTGTTGGTATAAAAGCAGAATGTGGACTTCAAACTTACTCTGCACTGGCAATTTTAATTTTCATGTCTGTATACTCAGACAATGTTAACTAGTATATCTTACTTGAACACAGTTTTTAAAAGGCAAAAATTTGGATTGAAAAATTAGGGAAGTCTGGGGAAAAAGAGTTTTCATGATGTTTAATTTGAATGCAATACTTTATCTTCCAAAATCATAGATCTTTGAACTGCACTGAAGCACTGCAAAGATGATGGCAAAGAAATGGTTAGCAAGATAGGATGACAACAGGTATTTGGATGGCATTTTTAAGATTTTTAATGGACCAGACAGATCTCTGTCTTCCGTGGTGCCATATACTGCCAAGTTTTCTGCAAATAATTGTGTTGGCTTATTTTATAGACTAAGTGACATAAGAAGGATACTTACTATGACTAAGTAGCAGTATTTGGCTCACAGGTGTGACATGTAGATGTGTGCATGTCTTAAAGTTAGGATCAGGGCAGGTTAATCAGGTAAGTCTGTGTCTTCGTTACTAAGCTGGGTGCCATCACTGACACCGAGAAGTACGTGATCATTGCTAGCAGTAGGTCCCAGTCTACACTGACCTGAAGATTGCTCCATTGCTGATGTTGTAGATGAGCTGCACAAGCCCCTACGTGGAGCCAAAACACAGCCGACTCTCATCCACGGAGACCTCCCAGTCGCAGTCGTCGCACGAGGAGTTTCGCCCAGAGGCGGCGGGGAGTGCCACCGACTCGCCGGTGCGCAAGACGGCGAGCCAGCGGCGCTCCTGGCAGGACCTCATAGAGACACCGCTGACGAGCTCAGGACTCCACTACCTGCAGACGCTGCCGCTAGAGGACTCTGTGTTCTCCGAGACGGCCGTGGTGTCCCCCGAGCACCGGCGTCAGTCAACCTTGCCCACCCAGAAGTGCCACCTGCAAGACCACTACGGCCCCTTCCCCCTCGTGGAGGGTGAGCGGATGCAAGTGCTGAATGGGAATGGGGGAAAGCCCCGAAGTTTCACTCTGCCTCGGGATAGCGGCTTCAACCACTGCTGCCAGAGCCTTTCAGTCGGTGCTGCCGATCACCATGAAGAAGCACAGCAGAAGGAGGTGGAGGAGGAGGAGGAGGAAGAGGAAGGGAAAGCAGCAGAAGAAAACCAGGAAGATAAAAGTGAGTATGGGATATTTCTGTGGCTTTTCAAGAGTCCTGTTCATGTAACACAGCGGTTGTTTTTCCTTTTTCCTGTCAAAAAACCCCAACAGTCTTTCAACATCCCCCATGTTTTACCAGGTCCCCCGTGTCACACATCTATTTGATCTGCCTTATGTATAAGGCTTAATAATCAGGCAGAGTGCTGCATGACCTCCCAAGATCACCAGACACTTCCCTGTAGGCCGGTCACCAGTCATCTCCTCCTAGTAATTCTTAGTTA
The DNA here is from genome assembly GCF_000708025.1 of Charadrius vociferus. Classification (NCBI taxonomy): domain Eukaryota; kingdom Metazoa; phylum Chordata; class Aves; order Charadriiformes; family Charadriidae; genus Charadrius; species Charadrius vociferus. The sequence goes on from NW_009652966.1 coordinate 230,395, forward strand.
TAAATGGATTTTGCTTCCATGCTTTCTTCACACTTCCACTTGCACAGTATCCTCCCCCCCCGACACATGTATGTCTCAGGACATACTTAGTAAGATTTCCAGCCAACTCCATCTGGGTTTTAAAAAAGACTAGGTAAATCCTGGAGTGCGGGGTAAGGCTGTGATTGTGTGGGATCCAGGTGGGCAGGTCGCAAGACAGCCCAGAAGATGTAAGAATTGAAAAAAGAGAGTGTATTTTCCCCAGTTCCTCACCTTGTGATTTATAGAGAGAAAAGTTCAAGAAACATTCCAAACAAACAAAAAAATTAATGGAGAACAACTGTGACCACCAGCGCCTAAAAAACATCATAACGCTGAGTAACTGTCTCTTACATGGCACATTAATTCCGTAGATATTAGTGCTACTTGTCAAAAATAATCCAAATAAACAGGGATTGGAGAAAGTCCCTGCTCCTCCTGAACATGTAAACATATTTCTGTGTCTGTTTCATGCTCTGTCCTTCACTGTCATTTATGGAGCTTCTCAGCATGTGTTGCTAGCAAAGTTGAGTTCACACCCAAATTGTAGGGTCAGTCAACGAAACCTACATCCACAAATTGTGGGGTTTTGCTGCGATTAAGTTACCTGTAGTGGCAAGGAAGGCAGGGTGAGCCCTGAAGCTCTGAAAGAGTCTGTGCTATCTCATTCCTTCAAATTCAGTTTTTTCACTGCAGTAAAGTAGTATAAAAACGGTAAAGGGATAGGAAACGGTAATGAAAGCTTTGGATAATTAACTATCTAAGTTAATTCATTAAGGTTAGCACCTTTGAGCATTAAAATTCATGTGGCCGTTATTTAGTCTGCTTGGGAGAGAGCAACAGTTTTACATTGCCCTTATGCTTTAGTCAATAGGTGATAAACATTTCAAATTCTTGCCTTTGAGAAAACAGTGATTTCTTTTGCAGATATTAAATTTGATGCCATTAAAAGTTAAAAAAAGGAACAATTTCAGTTGTGTTCATGCATGACACTTTCCAAAAAAAACATACATTTATTAGGGTAATATTAGACTCTTACTGACTGTGAAATGAAGCTGTCTAATTAACAGGGTTAAATTTCATCAACGGTGCAGAATGTTTTATCCTATTTTTAGCCCTCGATTTTGGTTTTCAAATGGGTTTTTGCTGATAGCAATAAAAAAAATATTTTAGAAAAAATTCCTTTCAGTCAATGAAAAGGGTCAAGGAGACTTCCCACTGGAGTCCCTCTGCTGTTTGGGCATTACTCAGAGATACTGTTGCAGCACCTAAGTTGTTAGGTATTTTAAATCTCAGTTTTAAGGCTTATGGATTCCTGGTTGTAACATTTTATAACGTACAATACTAATAAAGGGCTAGTGCTTGGTTTACATGCCAGAACTTGGGCTCTTCTCCATCTTTCTATACCAATTTCCAAAAAGGGAGAAAAAAGTTTAATTTTTGAAGTGGTCTCCCTGCACCTACGTACCCACATACTGTTATTTTAGTCTGGGTGAGGAGGGTTTCTTGGTTGAAGCTATAACAAGAGATTGGTTTTGAGACATTAACAACCAGCTAGACAAGTAAAGTGCTCATGGTGGATTATTGACCGCGAAATTCTAAAACCAGAAAGAAAATACTGTTTAGTCTGTTGAAGAGTTTAAGTGTTGAATTGCTTGTTGCTATGGCTGCAATGTTCTGTTTGCAATGCTGGCTTTTTCCAGGGCCCTTACCAGTAAAAGGCAGGAGGGGTTTCATGCAAGTGGTGTTCTTAAGTGCAAAATCCCAGTTTCTGAGCTGAGAGGTTTGCTTAAAACTGCTAAGTCTGCTAACAGGATGGGTGCCCTTGTGTGTGCTGCAGCATTGCCCCTCTCATTCCATTGCTCTGGGAAAATGAAACATTACAAGTGTCTGGAGAAAGGGAATCCTCTCCCTTTGAGAAATGTTTTAACCTCACCTTGAACCTTCCCTGATGTGGTATCAGATGAACCTGTTAAATGTATTGATTTGCCTTGCATATTTGTGACCCTGACATAGTTCTGAGCTCTTGGATGGTTATGTGTGTTCTTGTGTGTATATGTACGTGTTTTAAAGCTTAATCATTCCTATTGCTTTTTGTGCGGGACAAAGAATGCAGCTCCTTTGCAGTTGTTGCTGTACAAGTCAAATGTCGGCGCCAAAAGTTTGTTTTCTCAGCTTTTTGCTTTTACATTCCTACTTTTAAAACCTCCTGACTTTAAATCAAAAAGTAAAATGCAGTCCTGTTTATTCCAACTTCTTTTGCAGAATTGTTTTCACATAACCACACCACAAATTGGGAGCTCCATGCTTTTTTCAGATGCTGTCCTCAAGTGCTACAATTTAACATAATTCTGTTGACTTTCTACTAAAGCTACACTGATTTGCAACAACTAAGAATCTGCTCTCTGTTAGTCACTACTTTATGCCTTAAATATATATTGCAAGATTTTAGTGACATTCCAAATACTTCTGTGTATCAGCTCTGCTGTAATGCCTAGGTGAATGGTAAACTGAAAAGACGGGCTGTCCTTTCGTATGCTTATCCATTAGGATCTAACTTTGTTGTGTGTTCAGTTGCTTCTTTTTGTCTTGTTATATCACTTTAACATTGCACTTCTAATCTTTAATGGATTGTTTTATTTCCCTAATTAAAATTACTTTTGTGTAAATCATTTAGATGTTCCATATTGACACCATCCTGTAATGGTCTCTTGCTTTGTAACTGAAGAGGATTCTCTTGTGGGATATTTGTTTTTGTCTGTGTGTTTGCTCCTGAGGCTATGAAAATGGCAAACATTCAGACCTGTGGCACCAAACATCCCTCTTGCTGTGTTGTTCAGAGGCAGCGTGCACATGGAGAGCAGGTCGATGGCTATGGCATAGTGCATTGCATTTCCGTGATTCAGTTGTGGAGGGCAAGTTGGGCCTTTACAGGTTTGTCTTGTTCAGGTGGGAGGTAATAGAGGGAGACAGCTGTGCAGCATGGCACTGTCACCCCCTTCCCCTCCGGCCCCACCGCTGCCTGCGGTCTCTGTGTTTCGACACATTTCACCACTTAATGCCAAAGAACACTTCTAGGATCTTCTTGCGACACTATTTCCAGGTTTTGTCCCAGGAAAGCTTGCTTCATTTTTTCTTTATTTTTTTAAATTATATTTGATGGTAGTTCCTTCATTTTCAAAGACTTCTTTGTTTTGTGGGAATGTAG
>NW_009652966.1:233641-234060 GCF_000708025.1 Charadrius vociferus
GGTTGTAGCCCCCGCCGACTTAGCCACAGAAAAACTTGCACCTTTTTTCTATACTCCCTGAAAGCCTTTGGAGAGCTGTAGCATCTGTGGGAGTCTCTGGTGCTGTCACCTCCCTGGGGTGGGAGCTCTGCTGCTGGCTCCGTGTGCTGCGGGGCTGGCACACCTTCCAGGGAACACACACCTGGGACCTGCAACAGTGTGCAAGGGAGCTTTCCACCGTGCAGGCTCAGTAAGATTTCTTCAGGAATATGGGTAGGAAAGCATTGACATCTGTGTTTGAGTTTGAAGAGGCATTTGGAGCCGGAAGGAATCACTGAGATAGTCTTCCTGCTGTTCAACCCCATTTCCTTCTGCGTCGTTCCTCACCTCTTCGTTCTCTTGCTTCTGCAAGTTTTCTGTCCTTTTCCTGCACTCCAAGT
>NW_009652966.1:234075-262931 GCF_000708025.1 Charadrius vociferus
ATGTGTTTTGGGATTTTTTTGTTGCTACCTCATCATCATAATTTTGGACTATATAGGATGGACAGCTATCACAAAGTCTCAAATAGATTTCAGTAAATCAATGGCTGTCCTTCTGGGGCAGTTGAAGGCTGGGGACCATTTGTTTGCTGCACTGATTCACCCCACCCACCCCCACGCCCCCCCGATGTGTTTACAAGACACAGCAATCTTTCAGGCGTGACTTGTGTCACATTGAAAAGATTTCACACTGTTTCTTAAGCCTGGGCACACATATTCCCTGGCATTTTGCTCCGTCACCATAAGCCCTCGTTCAGGTTTGCAATCTCTCCCGGCATCCCACGTTTAGTCCACAGAGTCTGGTGAGTGCTGTCCCAGAGGAACACAATAGCCTCATGCTCCAGTCTCTGAAACTTGGCTTTTTACCTTAAAGCACTGCAGACACTTGCCAAAGGCTGGAGCCGGAGCTGGTGCTGGCATTTTGCAGCTCAGAGAGATGTCCAGTCTCTGTAAGGGCTTTCAGGATAGCTTCCCTTGATGTCAGTGAGATCTGGTCACTGAAAGAGATATAAAATGTGCTGAGGTACCAAGCCTCAGACCTTTTTCTTTTGTTCCCAGTAAAAAAGTTAGGAACTAGCAAGACAATCGTAAGAGAAACTGAGAGCAGTTTCTCCCACCCCACCTACCAGTCACAGAAATGAAATTCAAGGTGGCAGTGCTTTCATAAAATAGGACAGATGGGTTTAAGGAGTCCTGTGACTAGCAACAAGTAGTGTTTCACGCACTGTGCCCAAGGAGTTATATCCGTGGGATGTCCTGGACAGTGTTTGGCTTCAAGGAGTTTGCAGAAGAAAAAAAATACACTGTGAATAAGGTTGGGTATATCAAATTCTGAAATGCAGGTTGCTGCTTTTTAATGAGAGGGCTGGACTGTGCAGCGCAAGTGGTATCGCTCAGAAAATCAATGTGTGCTAATTAAACACTGTGTTATGAAGTGGTACACTGTGTACCACTTCTAGGTTTTACTTCTCTGCTTTTTGGATAGGGTGTCTTCTCACTTTGGCAGGGTTTAAGCAACAGTGAAATGTGGGAGTCAGGATGAAGAATGCATAAAGCCTGGATTGCGCGCACTGGAGTTGATGGGGATGTGTGTCTGAAATTAATAGGGCGGTTTGCTTTTCTGACAGCTCTTTCCGTTTTAGAGAGGATACCATTAGTGGTGTCTTGTCATCTGACCTAGTTAGTTTTATCCGCACCTAGAGGCAAGGGAGACACCATTAAGATACAGTATCTTCCCCTCTGGGCTTATTCAGGTTAGTTAAGGTGTGTGTGCCTGGTAGTGTCTTAAATAAGCAGAGCTATGAGAAATGACAGGTCATGTTTCACATTAGGAATATTCCTTATGATGCTGGCAAATGGCACGAGGTGCAGCAACCTCTGGGACACTAAGGAGGATCTTATTCTAACTTACTACCTTCACTATCAGTTCTGCACAAACCAGAGCATTTGCCAGGGTTGTGGGTTTGTTTTTTTCACTCGACATCCTTCTGGGCAGCACAGCCCGTGCGTGCTTAGACACTGAAGCAGGCTAATGAAATGGCAGCTTTTTCTGAGCTTTCTTTTAATGATCTGATTTTTCATTCCTAATTCCCACTTGAGCCTTCCTGTGGCACCTGACTGGGCATTTGCACTCCTGCGGGCTGAGGACCATCAGCGTTTTGTACCTTGTCTGCCGGGAGGTCTCCCTCCCTCCCTCCCACTGCCTCCGAAGTGCTGGCTTTGCTGTTAACTCAGAATGAGCTTGCCTAAAAATACTGCCTAGTTATGTTCAGCAATATAATCTTAAGCCTGTTGGTTTATAGTGTGAATGGCTAGCCTGCACTGCTCTGGTATGGATAGTTTCTGTATTTGCAAGGAAATTTTCATCAGTGGCTCATAGTTTCAGGGAGGCAGGAACCATGGTAAAGCAGGACAAGACAGTGCCTGCCATATCACCTGGTCTGCTTTTCAGTGCAAATGCTTTATGTACAAAATGTCTGGCAGAATGGCATATCTTCACATACTCTTCTTTTCTTTTTTTTTTTTTTTTTTTTTTAACTAAACCGTTTAGTGCTTCATTTGACATAAGATCCAGTGAGATCCTATGAGAGCTGTTGTATTTGAAAGGGAATGGGTGGGGAGAGAGCATTGTTTGATAATCTAGGTTACATGTCAGGCTAAACTTTTTTCTTCATATTAAGTGTTAAGATACATGTTTTATCTGAACAGAAATTTCTATAAGCTTCCAGAAGCAACTGCGTATTTGGGAAAATTGTCATCGCAAATAAGAGTTGCTTAATTATCTTCTAGCTGCCATATATATGTGTATGTTCAGCTGCGTGTATAAAAATGTGGTTTAGACTGTTTATTATACGTTAAAAAATATTGATAGGGAGACTGACTTGGATAAACAAGTACTGGGAATAGGTATCTTTCTTTCTGAGCATGGTCTTTAATTCAAAATTTAAACCTTATAAAATAAAGCTTTTCCAATTCTCATACGCAAAATAAACTCCATTATAGAAGTTGGTTTGTATTCTAAATAAAAATGATGGGATACAAAGCCTCTGTATTCTGGTTTTAAATTTCAGTTCTAAGGGAAAAAATTGCCTGCAGTGGTTGAAAGCCAAATATTGAATCATTTACTGAGTAGCAATTCAGAAATCAGTATGGGCTGTCAACAAAAATAAAAGTAGTTTAATTTTGTGCATGTTAGTGTTTTTACATATGAATGCATTTTACCCACAAATATGCTGTTGCCACATGTTAAATTTTAATTGATTTTCATTGCCCATGCTGCTAAAAATGCAAAGGAGAGGTGAATTCCTACTCTTATTTTGATGTTAATAGCTTTTGGTGTCATTGCCAACAAAGGTTGTCTGCTTTTGCCTGATATATATGGATTACATGGTCTTTTTACAAGCAAAAGAAATGCACAGGAGAATTTCTTACGTGGCCATTCTTATAAATTATTTTCTTGCAAAGTTGGTGGCTGTCAATGGAGCCATGCTACCACAGACACCTTCAGGTTAGGTGGTGGACCAAGGAATCTATGGACGAGAGGATATATTTCTGGTTTGGTGTTGTTTTTTTTTTTTTCAGTGTTCTGCATTCATTCACTTGCTAGGTGTTATGTAACCGATCTGGTTTTCCTTTAATTTCTCTATTTCTTGTAAGCAAGCTCTGTCCCTGCCGCTGCCCTGTTTGAGTCTGGCTGCAGAGATGCTGTCCTTGGGAAAAGACAACTCATAGGTGGCAGACCGCTTCACAAGTGATACGGGGAAGACAGTCCAAGTCCTCTAGGGCTCTCTGGTTACCATACTGAAGGATGTGCGATTGCTTCCCAGGCTGCTGGCCTGATACGTCTCAGTAGCAACATAAAAAAGCCTTTTTTATGCTTGCAGATTCTGCCCCCTCAATTCCAAATGTGCTTTCATTCTGAAGTGTAATATAGTCACATTTCTTAAAAGAAGTTATGTAGCTTTTTTTAAAAATGATTTTGTGTACAAAAAGGAAAATCAGACTGTTTTTTTTAAATTAATATATAATTTCCTATTAAAAAGAGGAGGTTCCTGTCTCAAAATTTATACTCATTCATATTGATTTCAAACATATATTGTTTTTAATGATTTACATAAATCTTCTCACTGAAACTCACTGAAAATTGTATTACGTAGACACTCAGATTTGACCACTGCAGAATACATAAGGAAGCCATTTTTCACTGGGATTTTTGCAGAACTGGGATAATTTCTGGTTGAGATGCAGCAGGGACTTAGTCTAATCTAAAAGTTTCTAAATGCAAAGGCAACAGATACCTACAACAAAAAAAGTTAACGAGCTATTGTGTGCATGAGAATGTTGTTCCAAAATATATACCTTTAAAATTTTTTGCTTTTTTCAAAACTAAAAAGAAAAACAACAAACCAACCCTTTTCATAATCGTGTTTAATTAAATCAGAAGAATATGACATGGTACCAGTAGGACTGGGAGAATAAAGGAGGACTAAAATCTTTTCAAATTATATTTATTACATCTCCAGGTGGTACCATCTGCTGTCTGTGGCTCTCAGGTTCTTTCAAGGCAACTGTTAAAACATATGCAGGGATGAACTTCAGTGCTTGGAAGGACATGGGAAGGATATAGCTTTATTAAGCTACTACCATGCTGAACTTCATAGTGTCACCGTGGAAACATGAATTCTTGTTTAATTACTTTTCGTTGTGGGAAGCAGGATGAAATGTTAAAGCCCTCGGTGCGAACAGTCAGCGTCCTGGTAGAATTTTTTTTGTTGGACAGGAGACTCTAGAAAAGCTAAATTTGTTACAAAGCGGTTTTGTTTGGTTTGATCTCTCTTTAAAAAAGAAGTCCTCAGAGTTCTTGGATTTAAGATGAAGATTGTCATGGAGGCCTATGAAATAAATGTTGCGGGGCAGTTTTCTGTGAATTTTCCTAGTGTCCCAGCCTGGCCTTTGGCTGACTTTCCTTTTGCACCTTTTCCTTTTCCTTTCCCCCTGACTTTCCTGTTCTGCTAGCTGCTGCTCCAGAGGGTCACAGATCTCACGTAGGTCATGTGTCCAACCTACTAGCCCTATGCAATGTCCTTGGATACTCTTTGACAGCTAAAATAGCACTAGATGCTTATGTTTTGGCATCTTAATCTCCTTACTTGCATCCTAAACCTTTCTACTGGAGGAAGGCAGCACATGTAGGCTAAAATCTTGGCCCCTCTGAAGGCTCTGGTGAAGCTGTAAGTGTGGTATGCATATCTTGGAGCTAGTGAGCTGGAAGTAAATTCCAAGGTTATCCAATGTAGCTCTGCCCTACAGTCTGGAGCCACTATACCTACTGAATCTGTCCTTAAACACCCCCAGCGGTGGGCATTCCTCATTGCCTCCGGACAGTGCTTTTTCTCTTTGCTGTATTGGAAAGGAATGTTTTTTTTTTCCCCTCCTAATGGATATTGAATTGTTCCTTCTGCAGTTTAAGCCTGGCATTTCCTTTCCATTATGGCATGGAAAACAAAACTGCTTCATTACAGAAGCTCTTTCTCAAGCTGAAGGGTTGTTATGAAGGTTGGTTCAGTTTTTCTCACAGATAGCGTTTTCTAGGCTTCTAACCCTTCTTGCTGAGCTTCCCTGGGTTTTCCAGCTGCCTTCCACCTCTTCTGGGATGGCAGCATCCAAGCTGGGTGCAGCGCACCTGGCTGAGACCAGGAAGATGGCTTTGCCCTGGGCGTTTTGTGCACTGCACTGTGATAAGTATCTGTCGTGGAACCATACTGTATTTCACATTTTAGTTTGTGCTGTACCGTATCCCAGATGCTTTTCTGCTTAATGGTTATTTTTCTTACCATAGTTGAGCTGATTATTCATGCGCCTCTTACATTTCCATGTTAAGTAGCTCATGTTAATAAAAATTCAGGTGATTTAAAGTGTCTAATTAATTGGGATAAAGCCAACCAACCAACAAACAAATATGACATTTTGTAAAATTAACAGTCTGCCTAGACACAAAAAGAAAAACAAAAAGAAGCATTCCAGACTAACCTGGTGTTTTCCAAACCCTGTGGCTGTTAGTGTAGCATCTACCATATTGTTACGTGAAACATGGCAAGGGATTTCATCCCTCCAAATCATTCCAGCTTCTGAGACTGTCCTCCAGCAGTCTTGGAGACATTTCCTCCCACTTCCATACTTGTGGATTTTAATAGGTTTATTCTCTTCATCCATCTAGCTCATTAGTGAAGCCTGGGACTGTTTCAGGACCCAGGGCAGCCTCAGGAGAACCCCACACAGTGCAGCTTTCCCTGTTAACAGTGAGCCTCTGGTGTCTCCTCTGCCTGGGCTCGGCTTTTGCTATCAGAGGACACCTTGGACATCAGAGGTGGCCAATGTTGTTTGCTTCTAGGAGCTGAACTTCTAGGAGGAAAAGATTGTACCGTGTCTCACATCCATTCTTCATCTAAATAACCAAGAAAGATGTTACCTGGAGAGAGGTGGGGAACTGAAGACTCATCCTTTTGTCACTTGTGAGTTTATCAGTCCCTTAGTAAGCTCTTCTGTTGTTTTTCAGTATCAAGCATTGCCAGCTCTTATGAAACAAAAGTCATAATACAGTACTTTAATAAAATAAAAAAAAGCTCTGTAATCAGGCAATTTTGCAAGGATCTCAGTTCTCATTAGTAGCAAGAAAATAGGTTTCTAGCTTTGTTTTAAAAATTGTGTTCAAAAGCTAGAAGATAAATATTGTTTGTCTCCTTTCGTGGCCTCAATTTGTGAGTTTTGGATCTTGTTGATGATAGTTAACACTCCCACATGGTTGTACCTTTTGTGGTGCTATTAAATAGTATGATTTCACCGACAATGAGTAAAACAAGTTCTCTGCAGGACCTTATTGTATGTACATAAGGAAAATGGCTGCATTTTAAGTAGAATGGTTGCTTTCTGTCTCCATATTTTGAGATTGCTGACACACAATAATTGCAGCTAATTATTTTTTCTCGTCTGGATTCCAAAGGGATGAACTTTGGCCTTTAAGAATATGAAATATCACCACTGATTTGTTTGAAAGCATTTGAGTTATCACCATTAGAGTGAGGAGAGAGGCTGCCAAAAAAACTTCGATTTAAACCCACTTTTCAGCCACTTTTTGAAATGTTGATTTAATCATGTGAAGATTTACAGGCATCGAAGAGGAGGTGAAATGAAGGAAACCTCACTTGGGAGGTTTCTCCTGGTTGTAAATTCAGGGATGGACAGAGAGGAGGCAGCGGCACTGCAAGGCCTAGCTACAGGGCATGGGTGGGGAGGAAGTTTACCTTGATCTTGCTTTACCCAGCAAGACTAATGAGAGTAAGTAATAGAACTTAACTGGGGATCATTGTTCATTCAGATTCAGGTTAAATGAAACTCAGATTTTGGGTGCAGTGGGCTACCGGTCTGGCTCCTGGTACAGCACCCAGCTGGGCTTGGTGATGCCAGACATGTGTCAGTGGGCTCCTCACAGCTAGTACGGCATTTCCTTTACGTGCAAAGCAGTCATTATAGAATACTTCAGAACTGGTCAACATGAGACCTAGAGAACTAGAGAGTATCTTCCTGTAGTAAAAATAGCAAAATCTGGTTTACAGTTCACATAAATGGTATTTTAATAGTCTCTACATTTGGCATTAAAGTGATATTTTTACTGTACTAATGTGAACACTTGAAATCTAATATGAAAATCATACCTAATCTATGAAAAGCTTAAAGCTGATCGTTCTGCAAATTCTTCTGTTTCTTTCCTCCCTGCTAAAATATACCCTCCCATTTGTTTTAAACTTTTAATTAAGAAAATAAATTCTATTTTCAATACTTTTTTTAATCGAGCTAAGTACATGCACATACTTTTACAGTACAACATTTATATTTTCAACTTTAATGGCTTTAGGGACAGCTAGAGTAGCTAGTTTCTGTCTTCTCAGAAGATGGAAGAGAGTATTTTTATTTATTTATTTCTGGCTGTGTGAAAAGCCTAGGAAAAATCCCATTTAAATTTTACCCTCCCACTAAAGCTCTCCAAGACTAAATTATTTTTATTTTTTTTTTACATTTTTTGCCACTGAGAATCATGCCTACCTTCTCCAGTGTTACTGTACAATCTTGGTATTTAATGTCATGTTTCCTAACGTCGCCTCAAGAGTTTCACATGATTCTTACAGGGGCTAGGAATACTTATTAATGAACTAAGATAATTTAACCATGCCATAAATTTTTTTATACCAACATTGAAAATTTAAATCTTAGAATTTTGACAATGGTTTATGAAATGGTGAGACTGAGGAATAATAATAATAATAATAATAAAATAATAATAAAAAAAACACAGAAAATGCACTTTAGACATTAGTGCATTATGTATTAATAAATCAATAGTTTCTAAGTTCTCTGCTCACTTTGCATTTTAACCGTCTGCAGTTAAATTCACAAGTTACGCCTGCAGATACGGCCACCTTATAGTGGCTATCATTAATCTTAGGGCATAAAAAGACTATACTTACATCTGTGCAAACTCTAAGAAGTTGAGAAATCTGATTCCCTAAACCTCTTACACAGTCTATAAAATATGTGTAAAATGTCTCCATAGTAAAAGAAAAGGAAAAGAGGAAGTGTATTAGTTTTCCTGGGAAAACTTGTTTAAAGGATGGCTGAAATTTTTGGTTCAATTAATTTTGAACTATTAGTAGAAGGATGTTTCAGGGTTTTCATAAAGTGAAAAAACGATTGCCTTAGAGACTCACAATTTGGAAATGGCTTTTACAGTTAATGAAACTCAAAAATGTCAGCCACCTTCTTCTTGCTCTCCTCCATCCCAAAAGGCCAGTTTCCTAAGCTTGTACGTGTTGTGGCTAAACAAGATTATGGAATTTATAGTGAGAGTACAAAAGTCACTTGAAGTAAAAATTAGGCTCTTCAGTCAGTTTTGAAAATAGCACTTGGGTCCTTGATGGATTTCATTATTCCTGAACTTTAGGGGAGGTTGAACCTGGGAGGATGAGGGCATGGTCAGGTGGCCCTGAGCAGCCAGCGCTGTCCCTTGGAGGCCTGTGACACCTGTAGTCTTTGGGTTTCTGCTCAGAGGAAAAAAGGAGTGGAGGGGTGAGATTTTACATTCCACCTAGATTTGGCTCTTCTGCCACAGCTGCCAGCAGACTGCATGTGTTTCTGAGCACGGCTGCTCCCCAGGATGTTGGGGAGTCGGAGGCTGCTGAGAGTAACCTAATGAACAAAGAAAGGAAAGTAGACCTCACCAAGGTGGTGGAGGCTTAATTTACCCATATAAAAACAAAGGAAGTGCTTTCTACAAGCTGTGATCTGTAGTGCTCGTAGGAAACAGGAAACATCAGGGCAGCTGGGGAAGAGATGGCAAAATCTAGTGGGGTGAGATGGAAGCAAAAGGCAGAAGACTAGAAATAGGACATGTGTCTATAATGGCGAGGATAAGCTACGGAACGAGTTTCTTTGAGTTGTGATTGTTTTTTCAAATTAAAATCCCAACAGCCTTAATGCTCTGTGCAAACATTGAGGATGATGGTGTTATAAATCTTTCCCTCAGTTAGAAAAACTGTTTTAAAAGCATTTTGTCTTGATTGTGACACAATACTCTTACAGGATAACCTACTGTAAGTGCACCCATGCTGCCTTTGCCTTTGTTTAACACAATTATGCAATTTAGCATGCTGCACAGGTGAGCCAAGTGGATGCATTTTATGCTGGGGCCACATTCTGGCAGACCGTACCAGTGCACAGAAATGTTTCCTCAGCCCAAGTTATCCTCCAAGGAGGACAGATCTGGCATAACCTCATGACTATGGTGGAAACCCTGTAATATCTCTGTCCATAATTAGCTAAGGTGACAGTTATTTTTGACAAATAAAACCTTATAGTGTCCCCTTAGCTCATGTTTTCCAAAAGTATTAGCAGAGGCCTCTGGTAAGACTTTTTCTTCAGGTGACTTACTCATTTGTACCATATTGAAACGGAGTAGATATTTTAAAAGACAAAGTCATGAGCCTGTTTCTTTATTTTGTTCTTGTATGTTTTGCATTTCTTCAGTCTGCTGTTGCTCATCTTTAGTGGTTGCCATGCTAGCACTGTTATTAATGACCAAAAGCATAGAGCTGGATCTTCATCTCTGTTTTATTACCATCTCTCTCCTCCTTCCAAAGCAAATATAAAGGTTGTAGTAGTTCCAGGCTGAGCAGAGGAGTTTGTTGTCTGCACTTGGGCATGTAACTGTGCATTTCCAGTTCTGAAATCCCCCCCAAGGCTTCTGCACACACCTGTTAAGGGGTTGTTTTAAAAAACCTTCACCTTAAGCTGACCGTGCACTTGCTGTATTTCATAGTTCACAGAGAAGCGTGTAAATCATGGTCATCAACTTTTTTTTCATGACCAGCAGTTGTGCTGACATGGTGCCTATCACACCATAATGTAACAAGAGCAGATAAATTCTTGTTCTTTCCTACCTTCTCATGTACTTTTTCATAGAAAACTTAAATTGAGAAAGTTCTTTCTTTTCCACAGAGTTGTTGAATAGATGTATCATATAATATACGGTGAACTTTGTGGTTACTCTGTAACCACAGTAAAATCTTTATTATATCAGATAAAAGCAAGGACACTATAAAAGGTAGTGTGATCTATGTGTATTTCAGAATTATTTTCCTTGGGTCTCTTTTCCAGAAGCAATATTGTTTTCTGTGCTTCTTTTACCCTAGTTGTGAAAGATATGAAATAAATCAAAGATAAATTTATAGCCTAATTTCATGTTCTTGCACCAGGATAATTTCTCCAGAACCTCTCCACCTGTATTTCTGGAATAAAAAACATTGAGGAAGATGAACATAAATTCAAGCCACAGCAAATTATAAAAGCATCAGTGACAAGTCTAATGTTGTAAAGCCTCTTTGGAATATCTGGTTGTACTAGCAAGTCCTGATGTCATACAGGAAAATTAGTGAGCTTATTGCCATCTGATGCACAGCTTCTTTAAGAGGGTTGTTTACTTTATTCCGAAAAAAACAAATCCTTGTGAAATTAAAAACTCACTAAGCTTGTTGGTTTTACTATTTCGTCTTGCAATCTAACATTTCCATTCTGCACAGCAGATGTGGGCTCAGTAAGAATTGTCCAAAACATTGATTAGTGTAGTTCTGTATCAGATCTCAGACTCTGAGCTATTTGCATTAAAAAAAAACCCAAACCAAACCTGCAAGTGCAAGTGATTGCACCAAAGAGCGTTGAACCCCACATTCCACCTAACCCAGTTAGCTTGCCTTGAACAATGCCTAAAAACATACTTCTAGGGAAGAGTTAAAGATGTCTTACTTGTAGCCCTTGATGGATCATTCTTCCACAACACGGTTTTATAGATTTTAACTGTATGATGTGGCAACAAGGAGTTGCACATTTTAACTCCAGGCTGGAGAGAAAAGCATCTCTTTTGGTTAGTTTTGAACCTGCCACCCAAACATTCAGATATTCCTGTTACTGGAAGAGGCAATGATCAACCTTTTCTCTCTTTACTTAGTGCATGTATGTGCTCATAATTATGTAGACCTCTCTCACATCCCCTTTGTTTACAGGGATGACCAAGTCTTGAACGGTCCTAGACTGTGCAGTCACACCTTGCTGGAAGAACCTTTCACACTACCAATAATCCTAGCAGCCCATATCTCTGCCTTTCTCAGTACTGTTTTTTAAGGTGAGAAGGCCAGAGCACTATACAACCTCCACTGTGTGACACATCAGGGATTTAACACTGTCACATTTTATTTTTTCCCTGCTTTATCTCCACTATTTTCTGTATTTATTCAGAAGTAGAAGCCAAACCTCCCAAGTTCTCTGTTTTTGTGGAAGCTGATGTGTTATTTTTAACAAGTTCTCTGCAATTGTGGCTTTGCAATGCAAGAAGAGAACTAATGGGAACTGTTTGATATAAGATGGTTCTGCCTTGGGGAGGGAGCTGGGGGGGAAGGTGTAGTTTTGATATATGTGGGCATGAAAAGAGTGTGTAATGCTTGTTCATGTACAAGACTGCAGAGGAGAAGGAAACTAAAAAAGACAATATAGTTACCAAAAGAAATTAGCAGAAGGCATAGCTAACTGAGCAGCTTGAGGAAACACTCAACGAGGAGGGAGATTGCTATGGCAGGATAAGAACAGAGCTCAGTTGTATGATATTCTGTGTTTTTTCAGGCTGTAGAAATGCTAATATTTTCTTTGTATCGTGATGATATTTTGATGAAGAACGCTTAAGCAAACTGAAGCAGGAGCGAGTAGTGAATTGCTGGGAATATTTCCACCGCAGAGCGGCTCTGGGTTGTGCTAGAGCTTGCCCAGGGGAGGAGTAACCATGCACGTAACTGGTCAGACAAAAGACACTTGGACAGCAGAAACCCCTCAGGACAAGCCTGCTTTGGCTGACCTTCCTCTGAGGGAAGGGCACTCTTACCTGGCAGTTTTCAAGGTTTTGAGAAGTGCCTGTCTCCAACACAACTCTGATGGTTCATGCCAGTGGATGAACGTGAGCTGCTGTAGGAAAAGAGAAATTAGGGCTAGCGTGGCCGTCCTGGTGGGCCCTGTGCACTGCTCCATCATCCCAGGAGGACAGTGGGTCTTCCCAGGGCTCAGGAGTATTGCCTTTGGCCCCTCAGGATGGGACGCTAAGGCGGGAGCAGGGCTCTGTCCTCCCACCCTGAGAAGGTCTCAGACATGCAGAAAAGATAACCAGTGCCCAAATTGGGTATTGGTGCTGTAATCTGTTCAATGAAGGATTATTTTTTCTGTGAAACAATACCGTCACATGGAAGTATGGAAGCTGCACCTCGTCAAACACAACATGTGTGACAGAAACATTTTTGTGTTTTGGACATGCTTGGAGACAAATTGGGGAGGAGGTAGCTAATGAGAAGCAATGAATTTTCACACCGATGTCTTTGTACCTTTGTACAAAGGTCATTGAGGGTAAAACCTGAGGAACTGGTGGAAGGAATTAATGGAAGAGTAGGAATTGATGGAAGTATAGGAGTAACTCTTTCCTGGTTATCCCCAGTGCACCAAGAACTTAATCAGGAGGTTTAACTGCTGGGCACACCGTGACCTCTCTCGCCAAGATGGCCTTTGGTAGGTGCCTGGATTTCAGAGGAAGGCTGGACAGTAGGGCTGAGGGGCTCCTCCATAGCGAAGCATTGCATGGCCATGAAACCCTGGCATGTTTTCCACAAGCTTTTTCTGGGCTTCCTGACCAATTGGACAAATGCCTTTTACCATCCCTTTCCACAAACGGCTGCCTTGTGGTTTTCTGAATGAGTATTTAACCAGGAGCTTGAATACATGAGGGGATATGACACAGGACTCCTTTGATTAGTTTGCTGGGTTTTTTTCCCTTCCTAAATTGTGTATAGAAGTACTTTCTTAGCAAGCTTGAAGAGCTACTGTCCAATTAAAGAGATCATATTCACTCTAGCATGTTCAGGGATTTGAAATAATTTAACATTTTTTTATTTGTTGCTATCTTTAGAGTTGAAATGCACTGGGGAACTTCTGACATTTTCAGTATTTGACTCCTGTAAGAGGAACCTTTAGCCAGATGAAATCCCTGTACAACTCTGATTTTCTCTTATTACACTGGTGAGGGCATTGTTTGGCATGTGATAGGCTTAGGATATACTTTTTACAAAAAATTTGGAGCACCTCTGAAAACAGCTCTTGCATGTTAAAAATATGCAAGCAATTAGAAGCAAAAAACATAGCAGTGTTTGGCTTGCCAGAAGGATACCTTACATAAAACCTTTCTGTGCAAGCTTTTTAAGTAGAGATAATTATTCTCATAAAAACATAAAAATTATATTCACCAGATGAAAATATATGCTTTCAGTATCTACCAGGTGTGAAACATTTTATCATTAATTCTTCATTTATATTCCCAACTACCTGCAAATTCACTGCAGCAAAACAAGGAGCTCACTGCTGTATTGGTCTGATGGGCTTTCAGGACACTGTAGACACGCGAGAAAACAGGTGAATAGTTGTTTTAAAACAGAAGAGGTGATTTCTGCCTTATTTGTGTGGAAACCAAATTAATTAGAAGCAAGGTTTCGAAAAGTAGTATCTTTATATGCTAATTTTGTGCAGCATATTTCAGTTTGATCTGAGGGAGGAGTTTCAGGTCTGATAGCAATTGTATTCCTAAATATGGTCCTCCTCGAACCTGGAAGAGACCTGACTAAATGAAAAATAGAGTTGGAGAAGAGCCATATGCCTTGCCTGGGAACAATCAAGGCAAGTTGGATTAACAGATCAAACGTGCTAGCACATGAGGAGAGAGAAGGGGATACCTTTGTTATATGTAGCACAGCCAGCCAGGGGGACTTGTCAACATTTCACTGAATGGCCTCGCCAGAGGAGTAATAACAGAGTCTATGTTTCGTGCATGTGCTTCTCCAGTGAGTTCAAAATTCAATCAAAATATCTCAACATGAGCATAATAATCATCATCGTCTTCATCTTCCCTCCCAGCTTTCCCTAACTGGGTGGGTTTTCACACCATTCATATTGAACGTTTTAGCAAAAGCTATTCAAGAGCCTCAGCAGAACAGGGCATGAAGAGGAAGATGACATTTGTGCTCTGTCTGCTCATTTTACCTTAACCGCGTGGTCTGATATCAATAACTTAATGTTTATGTCGTCTGTCTCATTGACCCACTTGGAGGAGAGATCCTCAACCAGGAGGGAAAGTTGCTGCAGTTGTCAGCAGCTGTGGCAGGAGCAGCACCTCAGTTCTCTGCCCTTGAATGTGGGCAGGCAGTGGGGAGATGACAGTCTGGCCATGTGTTATTTAGTCATGCGAGTGAGTGTGTCAGTGTATTGGTATTTTTGTTGTCAGTACGGAAGGCACCATCAGAAAGAGCAATTATGTTACTTGATGGTAGGCTATTAAAGTGTTCTTTATCTAAAATGGTTTCTACTGGTAGAAGTTAAAAACTTCCTTGTGTAAATTTAAATTTGATGTGTTATAATTAGTGCCATACATTTCTGTTTGCTTTTCAAGCCCTGAATGAGTTAATGTATAAAAATTCCCAGAAATATGCTGCTGATAAAGATGATATAGAAAATAGTCTGTTATGATAATAGGATCAGTTCTTAAATATTCCTTGTTGAAAAATTTGCTGCTACAAATGCAAAAAATTAGTGCACTACTTTTTTTTTTTAAGAATTTAAATCCAAAGCATTATTCAGGAAAATTAACTCCTATTTTTGTGCTCTATAGTAACTATTTCACGGGGCAACAAACTGGAACTACAGTTCCTGCTTCGTGGTCAGGAAAAAAGACGTGACTTTTCAAGTGGTTCTCAGTATAACCCATGCAGGAGGTTTGGTAGATTAAATTGAGCTTTATATGCCATTACAATCATAGCCTGGCTGATTTTAGCTTGTGACAGTACTAAGAATTGAATCGAAAGCAACCCATTAGATGTACCTGTCTTTGAGGTGTAACATTGACTTCTCTGGGGTGATGCTTGTCACATAGACACATGTAACTTAGTTTCAGTGTAATCCAGCAATTAGAGTGCTAATACACAGAAATTTGAACAACATTCTCAGAATTCATAAATGGCCCAGTGGGATGCTAAAGTACTTTTTACATCTAGCACCCTCTGAACACACATAAAACTGTGAGAAATTCAGCCAGCTTCTCTTTATTCCTGACCACGGTTATGCAACTGTGTGCCTTTTTCTCCCCTCCAAAAGAATGGTGTTTTTCTCTTCGTACCAATAACATTAGGGGTTTTTTTCATATTTTATCCATTGTTTACGTCCCAAATTAGAGGGCCTTCTGTGTCTGGGAGCAACTCAGTGTATTAGTTTACAATGGTTACAAAACAAACTGCTCTAGAAAAATAACTGTGGATTTCTGACAGAGCCACAAAACTGCTCCATCATGGAGTTGCGAAGCATCACTCCACTGAGGCCCCAGTAACGAACTAAAGGAGAGAGTTTTACAGCTATGAGAGAGACACCTGTACAGCACAAGAATAGCCATGAGTTATATCTGATATGGAGGGGCAGAATTAGTAAGAATATAATATAGTAATATAGTAAGAATTAATAATTTGACGGTTTAACATGCTACATTAAAAAAAAAAAAAACCAAACAAACAAACAAACACACACACACCAGAAAGCAGCCAAAAATGAGGTCCTTATGGGTGGATGCCACTCCTCCATTAGATGTTTAGTTACTGATCCTGGTATTATCCTTATTATATCCTTATGTCAGGTAAGCTGGAAGTTCATCATTTAATAAGACCTACATAAACAAATAGCAAATAATATATGGGCTCTAGTGGCATTGTCAAAAAGCTTCTTGTCATTTAGAGAAACCATGTTCGTGAAGCAAATGCATATTCTTTAGGTAAACTTCTTTCTTGATGTTTCTGTGTGAGGCATTATTTTAGCAGAAGGTAGTGCAAAAAAGAAGGATTAGAAATGCTTGAGAGGTCTGTCTTTAGCAGAAGGTAGTGCAAAAAAGGATTAGAAATGCTTGAGAGGTCTGTTTTCACAAGATTCCAAGTCCATGGCTGTTCTTACCAGAGGTGGCTTTGACGGAGCAGAAAGAGCGCTTTGAATGAAGGTCGCTGCCACACGCGCCACTGGTGTGATGTCTGCGTTTGTGCTGAGGGGACAGAGCAGTGTCAGGCACCACAGCTGCAAGCCAAAGCAAGGGTCTGGAGGAAAGCATAATGAGTTCAGAGGGCTTGTAGGTCTTCCCTGCACGTGAGGTGAGCTACATATGATTTGGCGTACGTGCGCACGGCTTAAGACAGGATCATACAGAGAATAATATTATTCTGCGTACTAATTGGATATGTTAGCGGTCTGTGGTCTGCTGGCCTGTGTAAGACAACTTTAACTATGAATTTTGAGTTGTCCAGGTGCTTTTTATTGTACCTGTGGTAGGGGTTTTGCTTACTTTGTTGTCTGGGGTTATATATTTGGTTCTTTAGTACTGTGCAGGTAGAGGGTTATTTAGCAGTGACTGTAGTGTATGAAGTCCATATTGGGAGAACTGGGATATATTTGCAGGCTTAGAAATACTGTGGGAGGAAAAATCCCTGTGGATCAGAGCCCCGTAATTTTCCCCTGCCTCTTTCTTCCTGTGGGGCCAAGTGCAGCACTTGTGCAAGAGCAGATGCTGGAGGTTATATGTGGTCTGACACAATCACCTGTCCTCTTCGTCCCCCTTCCTCATTGTGATGCCTTCTCATATCACATTTGTGCTCTTGGTGTTCCTTTGTTGTCACTTTTAGCTCAGTGAGGACATGAGAGATGCTAAAGCACATACTGTAATGTTGGGAAAACTGGAATTTGCTATTTGCAGTTAGCATTGTTTGATGCAGTACCCTTTACTGCAGTAACTCAAATCTCCAGAGGAGCACTGAGTGGCTCCTGCTACTGCTTCCTCATCTAACTGGCTTCTTACAGGATAACTTGCAGAGATGCTGCTTTGGAGTGTAGTGTCAGGGGACTGCACTGGATGTGTCGTTGAAGCCCTCTTTCCTCAGGTGTTCTCATTGCCAGGCTCCATACCAGCTCCTTTTTATCTCTGCGTGGCACATCTCCGAGACCTGAGGAGTCTTGAAGATGGTAGGAGCTTCCCATCATTGAGGAATGGACAGTTTGTAGATCTGCCAGCATTCCTTGCAAGGACTCTGTGTATCAAATAGCATTGAGGCATTTCCCTAGTAAGGATGGAGATGTATCTGCCATTGGACTTACAACAGAAACAGCCAGGTCACAGTTTGAGGTACACGGGGAAGGATTTCTTTTCCCCAGTGTTGGCATTCGTTCCTGTTCAGAGCCTGATTACTCATGCGTAGTATTTACCTTTAGGGGAATATACGCAACTAGATGTGCTTCATTATTGG
This sequence comes from Charadrius vociferus, assembly GCF_000708025.1. Classification (NCBI taxonomy): domain Eukaryota; kingdom Metazoa; phylum Chordata; class Aves; order Charadriiformes; family Charadriidae; genus Charadrius; species Charadrius vociferus. The sequence continues at coordinate 251,586 of NW_009652966.1, forward strand.
ACTAGATAATAGGTAAGAGCTTCTAGTCAAAGTTCTTCTGTATCTCTCATGAATACATAGTCAGATGTAGAAATATATACACAAAATAGGACACAAATGAAGGAAAGGATAGAGATTCAAAAGACAGTTCCAGTTTTCCTTCTCCAAAACTTGAGTATTTATTTTGAAAGTAAGTTTATTAACCTGCTATTATTCAACCTACCCCTTCTCTGAAAAGTAAATTTAGCATAAAAATACCATTTAGTAATCAGACATCTTGTAGTCTGTTAAGGCAAAACATATAATGTGAACATTCTTAAGAAAGCACACTCTCAAGTGGCAGCGAGAAAATGTTACGCATTTTATTAAAAAACACATCAAAGTGAAAAACCGAACTTAAATTACCTCTCGTTAATGACTGCTGGTGTGCCTTCATTATTTATAAATAGACCTCAAAGAGAAAAAGAAATAGTTGATTCACCTTCTATGCCCCTTTCCTTACATAGGACATCTTGAGTGAGAGCCATTTTGAGACTTATTGATTGTGACTCTCAAACATTTCTCTCAGGTGAGAACTTTCTCCTCCCCTTTGCTTACATTTTATCATTTTTTGAGACATGTTGGCATGCTTGGAAAGGCCTGCAGAGCATCCCTTTGCTCTTGCTTGGCGGGTTGGTCCCAGCCCTGATGCATTCTGTCACCACCACTTTCGATGGGTAACTGCTACAGGTTTGCTCAGACATAAGATTCCTCACATCTTACGTGACTGCATTAGCCGAAGAAATACGTGGAGATTTATAGCAGGCAGTTTTGTTTCTGTAACCTCTCTGGGGAAGTCATTTGCCGTAAAGCTCTTCTCATAATACAAACATAATTTAGTTGATAAATGCAGTATGTTCACTTCATTATTTTCATAGGGTTGCATTCATTTTTGTATGTGAATGGCAGTTGGTTTATTTTTCAAAATGTTTGCAAGTCTCATGAGTTTCACAAATTGTAGTGTCAATAAGTATCCATCCAAAAACACATTATTTGTTGTTTGTTATTTGTATTTGTTGTCCTTTAAAACAAATTTAAAAAACCTTAACTAGAAAAGGAACCGTATGCTGGAGATTTTTTACATAGATCATTTTGCTAATGCTAGTGATACAGAAAGAAAAATGTGGGTTTAATGATAAGGAAAAATAATTTTACTACCAAAAAGCAGAATTTCTAAACTCTTAATGTGCATCTACACTAATAGGAAATATTGACAGTTAGTTACTATCAGTAAGAGTGATAGGGTAAAATAATAAGCGAATCTATTTAGAAAAGCCCCCCAAGTGTGCCTGTTCATTATAGTCACCTTCAGATAAATAGGACAATGTATGCTACCACTTATCTTAAGAGGTCCTAATGAAAGGCTGTTCATGCCCATTGTGACTAATCCAAACTGGGATGCTAAAGAATTACCAGTGTTTGATGATAGGCCTATAATGGCCTTAGCAATATTGCTGAATAGGCTTTTCAAAAGCGTGTCTTATTACCAGTTTTGCTTCAGAAATAGTCATCTCCTAATGCAAAACTGAGTTGGATTCTAGGTACGTAAAACGGTCCTGTTTCACCATCTGTCAAAGGCAGCACAGTTCTTCCATAGACGCAGAGGACGTGTCCCAGCCAGCCTCAGCAGGGCGTGTGGAAGAGCTGGGTATAGGCGTCCGTAAGGTAATACCCTTGCCCGAACTTCAATAACCCTCCCTTATTTCATAGCCACCTTGTTTCATAAAAAGGGAAGTTTCTTTCACCAAAGCCTGACCTTTGAAACCAAGCTTCCTGAATTTTTAGAGATAAAGTTATATGAAAAACGTCCATGAGACAACAGGATCTCCTGAAGCTGCAGAAGTGATACCTATGAGGCAGCAGTATCCTCTTTCACTTAGTGCCTTTTTCTAAACAAATCCAAGACTTATTTTAAATGCTGTGACTGTTTATTAAAAAAAAAAAAACCAAACCAGGATGAAATGTGAAAAACATTCCCTTTTGCAGTCTACTGAAGTCCCCCTTCCCTCAACCCCATGAGTCCTGAAATGTACTAGTTTGGCCTTTTGTTTGTCAGGGGTTTGGGGGTTTGTTTTGGTTGGTGGTTTTGGTGGTTTTTTTTTTTCATTCTGATTGTAGAATCAAATGTTCCTTATTTTAAACAATAAGTTATGTAAAAATTTCTCTTGACTGCTGTACTTGGGATTTAGTTATATAAACTGCTTTCCTCCCCCTTCTTCTTCCTCCTTTCCCTGTTGAAACATAGAGTCCCCGGGAAATCTCAGCAGTGGAGGAGAGGCTGAACTCGCTTTGAGTTCCATATCGCAAATGCTAACCCTCTGCCTCTCTGGAAACTCATTTTCCAATTGCTGCCGTGGGTGGAGTAAATGGCACCGATGTTTCCATCTGGGATTCTTTCCACCTTGTGCCTTCTGTCACTGAGACAGCATTTCTTTTCTGCTTTCCCAGACCTTTTGTGATATGCTCAAGAGTAAAAATGGCAATGCTTGATATTTTCCTTCCTTTTTCATCCTGTCTTTTAAAAAACAACAAAAACCAATCTCTGTAACAAGGGATAAACAAGTCTCATCGGTTAAATTGGATTAATTTGTACATCTTTATATTCTGCAAAATTGAACTCTTTCCCAAAGTGTTTTTTTTAACAACAAAACATCCCCCAGGTTTTCATATCTGGGATGTAAAATCACGATGGATTTCAAGATCCATTGAAAGTTTTGGTTTTTTATTACAAATAAGTGTCATAGACGATAGCATAGGGCATGTACTGAGAGCAGCAGGGCTTTTGAAACTGCCCTGTGTGCAGAGACCGCATATCCATGCAGAAAGTCTAAGTAAACAACTTAGCTGTATGCTGTTCATTCCACCTCTCTCTTTCTCTTTTCTTTGCTAACACAGGTCCACAAAGATTCTCGAGTTCTCAAGCGCTAGCTTTTGGATGTATGTAATGTCAGTGTGGTTTCCAAATCACATGATTTCCTAGCTCCATGTCTTATCCTTCACCCAACGTTGCACAATGCTGGATTGTCAGCTAGGATAACGAAAGGAGCCAGATTGTGTTGTGCCACCTCTTTTTCTAGTTCACGCATAAGTTGCCAACAGGATATTTTTCTGTGTTTGTAGCACGTTTGGTGGATTTGGGACACATTCTTTGCTTCCTTTCTCCTCATTCATGTGACCCTTTTCCAGCGCTTCCAAATGAGCTAATGTCTTTTAAACATAAAGCAGACCAACCCAAGTTGGTTAGGATGTGTATTGTTCTCTTGTTTTATTGTGGATTTTTTAATTGGTCTTTGTTCTGTTCTTTTCTTTTTTCTTTTTTTTTAAGCATATCCACAAAGAGAGAATATATAACTTTCTGCCCTAAATACCTCTTTTGCATCAGGGATGGATATTCTAACGGAGCAAGGTGTAATAGCAGAACCAGTGCCATGTCTCTGTCCTCATGAGCATAGCTGCATGCAGATTGGAAAAGCTCTGTAGTGCTGCTACTGTATGCCAGATTTGCTATGTGCTCTTGTTTGCATGATAGTATTTCTAATATACTAATATGCTATGGAAATAATGGCACATCACAGTTCTTTCAACATATTGTATCACTGCTTTATCATATTAGGCTAATACACTGCGAGAGTTGATAGCACCTCTCCATGTCAAATGGGATCCACTTCTCTTGGCACTGAACCGATTGGACTCAAAGGTTGATAAACTTATCATTAGCGAATTGGCACGACGGAGACTCAACTTCAGCCTCTTGCAAGCAACCTAATGGCCTCCGTTCAGAAAGTCAGTTCTTCTTGAATAACTTTGATGTTTATAACAGAGAACAGACCTGTTAAAGCATAGACAACCACATGCCTGGATATGAGGCCTCCAGGAAGGTGTCAAAGGGCATGGCCAGTCTTTTGAAGAATGCACCCTTTCCACAATGGGACTAGGCACAAAGTCAGATCCAGTCTACACGGAGCACATTTGCAGAAAATACTGCCCCCCCGCACGGGAGAACGGAAGGGGAAGAGGGTCTTGGCAGGGGAAGGGCTTTGATGTCACTCAGTTTGGTTCTGCAGACCTCGAGGAATTAAAGAGGCATTCAGCCATGGTAACTGTAAAATCCTGTTGCTTGTACTGAACTCCAGTGAACCTGTTCAGGCCAACCAGGCAGAGTCATGTCATTTAAGCGTACTTCACGTTAGTGAAGGAAGTCACCTTACTGTGTCATGCTAAACTAAGTGTATTCTGTCAAGTGGAGGTATGTACAGACCTTTCGGAGACTTCCATTTATCTAATGATTTGTAAAGAATTACCAGAGGGTACACTGACACTGGTTTGGATGATGACGGAGAAGATACCTCACGCTGAGATTTATTAGACTCTGCAGATAAACTCTTCAGTTCCTCTTTATCTTCTAGGACTTAAACATGTGAGTGATGCTGCCTGGCCAAGCAGGCACAAAGTATTCTCTATATAACACCCAGACTCCAGAGGGCTGTTTTGGGGCCAGTATTTGTCTGGATGTCACTCGAAGTAGATTCAGATATTGTATTTATCATTATGTTCTGGGTCCCCTATGGGTTGATGTTTGCCTCTATCTCTGTGGTTAGAATGTGGATTTTCCTTAATATATTTGGCTAAGGGTGTATTGTAATAATGTTAATGCTAATTACTTGATATTTCATACTATCTTATGGGGAGATACTTTTAAAAAATGTATTTTGAAATGTTTTCTTTCTGTTTGCTCAATGTATGGTATTGCATTATGTTAATACCAATAAAATTATATATATATAGTTATATATATTTCCCTTTTATAAAGAAGTAAATTATGCTTTTTTGCCTCACAAACAGGAAATGTGCAGTGAATAAAATGACATCATTCTGCCTTATAGCAGGTGACAAAGCTTATAATAGTTTTAATATTCTTTTTTGAAAAATAAAAAGTATAGTATGACATAAACTAGTTGGAAATCCATCAAAATGCATGTTTTGTGTTTCTGCTCAATGGGACTGTCACAAATCAGCCTAAATATTTAGCAATGTTGTTTTGGCATCTTTAATTTTTTCCAATCAAAAACATACACTGTATTGCGATTATTGATTACAAAACTGTACTGTCATAAATTTTTGCCTGTTGGTCAAACAGACAAACCCACTGAGTTTTTATGACTCTCTTGTCTGTAGGAATTGATTTTTAAATTTAATTTAGTGCTCTTCCCAATGCTTGGCAAAGGCAGAATTTATTTTTTATATAAGGTTGCCTTTGAAGTATCTGCCTCTGCCAGGGCTGATAAATCACTGCTAAGTACATTAAGATCCTGCAACCTGAAGGATATGTCATTAAAGCCTTGTTGGAATGGCCTGCAACCCCAGCCAGTCCTTTACATTCTGTCATTAAATTCCATAATTAGTTAGAAGTGAAATGTTTTGGAAATGAATTAGAGAAGCAGAAGCAAAGATGTGACTCTAAAATGTCCTTCGGCTGCCATTTGGGGTTACACTGATGGCTTATTTGCTGCTCGTAGCCAAAGGCCAGCATATATCTGCGCTAGTATGAATTAGATTGTCTTCAGCTTCCTCTCTTTCTTTTCCCCACCCTTTCTAACATATTGTATTGAGTATCTTTGTTTTGCAGAGGCATTCAGAAGGGCTGTAATTAGCAGTCCCCGGCATTTAATTGCATACACATTTGTTAAATATTTTTCTGTATGCCTTAAAATAAAGTATAGAAAATGGCAGTAAATGTTTCTTTAATGAAGGCATTTGATTTATTCATGAAGTCAGGGTTCTCTGAAGGTGTTATTTTGGGCTTAATAAAGAAAATAAGCCAGCAAATTTTCAGTTTTGCCTTTGCATAACCATTGTTTGTCAGGGCTGATGTTCATTTCCTTTCTCTTGTTGCTTTTGTGTGCAAACACATTCTGCCCAATGGATGGGGAACAGAGCTTTCTTCTGTGACGACTCTCATGCTGATTTTGAGAGAGAGCTTTACGTTAAGGTGCATACGTGTTCACGAGTTCATTATGACATCCGATGACATGAGTAATGTCTAGAAAAGCTGCATGGTATTGCATTTCTCTCGTCACAATAATAGCTTTTGTTCTCAAAGGTACTTTGAACTCTGTGCAGTGCTTACAGACCATGGTGGTGTGATGGGCATTCAGCAGCTGACAGGGGGTGCTTAATATTTGGCAGTGTTTTGCCCTACATAAATGACATGTAAATCAGGGTGCAGATTAATTAGTCTGGAATCTAATCAGTGCAGCTATCATAACATGTGCAATTATAAATCCAATAATAAATCTGAATATCTGAATAAATGTGACATCTTCTGGGATAATGTTTTCAGAAGTTTTCAACCCCCTTTCATAAATGCCTCGGGAGGTGCTTCCCCAGCAGACCGCAGTGCATTACAGAGGTAACTGAGCTGGCTGTTAAATTAATCTGGCCCCCGCCCACACTAATTTGCCATGTTGCTTTCATGTTGAAAGTAGGATCGCAATTCCTAAGTGATGTAAGTGCTTTCGAAAATTCCACTCTGTGTTACATTTTCATATAAATAAGCAAACTTGGGATGTAGCCTGAAGTAGAGTTCATTTTCTCAGTGGGTGTGGAAAACATACCCCTTCCCTTCAGGCTTGCTCTCAGGTACCAAGCCCTTAGACCTTGACAGGCATCGCTGTTGTGCAAGCGTGACTGTGGCTTGATTCTGACTGGTGAGTAATGTGGCTGGGTCCATATCATTTGCCACTTAACCTTTCACAACTTCGTGTGCTGTAACAGCTTAGGTTTGTGAAAAAATATTTTCCTGAAGGAGTAAGCGCTTCCATATATTGCTTGCGAGATGTATCCGTAGGGAGCTCCTCGTCCTATTTAAAAGTCACAGCATCCCCAGACGTGCGGCAGTTTACCCAGTTTGCTTCAGCTCCTGGCTTACCTCATACATATGAGAAGTTTTTCACTGTTTCTGAACTGCGGGGACTGAAGGGAAGCGTACCATCAAAATGTAATTGCTCTGTTTATTTCACTTCTACATTGGTAGCTTGTGGTAAAATTAAACAGCACTTATATCAATGTGTGGCACGGAAAAATGTCAGGATATCCTATTTCATCGTGTTAAAATTCTCCCAAAGAGTCACTAAAATCTGTTCAGCAGATGAAGGCTAAACCGATCTCTTCATAGGCAACTTAATGAGTAGAGTACCATGTTCAAATACCAAAGGATGCAATTTTAACACTGCTGCCAGAAAGTTCTGCCGCTGATCAGAGTTCCCTGTTACTTTGGGAAGCTTTGGAGTTATTTCATCTTCCTTCTTAGGCCCTCTCGGAAATCACAGCCCACCAATATAACCTCATGAAACAGCAGGCCTGGGAGCAAATGAGGAGCTTCTCCTGATGCTCATGTGGGGGGTGTAAGAGCTGTCAAGAGGCAGCACAAACAGAGCAAGCTAATTATTCCCTCTGTCTGTGTTGTCCCTTCTCACTAACATACTAACCCATTTGCTGGCACCTCTGCTTCACTGCTAAGTGGATGTTGAAAATGCCTAAATGTCACTGTCAGCATAGCAACGCAGGTCTGCAGGGAGAAACCTTGAGGATCGATTTATTTTGGGTTTTTTTAATGCCGAGTTTAGTGTCAGCTGTTTTTAATAAGCAGTTCCAGTTGCGTGGAAAGCTGCAGAGAGCTGACTGACGTGGGCGTGAGACTTCTAGTAGGACCAGCTCAAGTGTCCCCTGAAGCCTGGAGGCTGAGCCTGCCAGCTCACAGACTGCAGTCCGCAGGGCAACGGTGGCTCACAAAGCCGTGACAAGGTGTAGGCAGCCTGTCGTTCAGATGTCACCGGAAGGGTGACCTGCGAGGAAAAGAGATTCACAGGGATCTACCCATCCAAAAAGAAAACCACTAGTGCCATAAATAGTTCACAAAAGGAATTAGCCCTTTGCTGCCACAGCAAAGGTTTAGCATCTCCCAGGCCTTACAAGCCCGATCTTTTAGAAGCGGTTATGGTGCCTAACTGCTACTGATTGAACTTGGTTGCAGTGGAAAAGGCCTGAAATACCTTGAGAAATCTGTCCTATGGGAGATTAGTTTTCCACTTGCCTGCAGAGTTCATTTCAAGAAACCAATTTATGCTCATGCGCGTGAGAGGAGAGGCAGCCTCCTACCATCGGGTGGAAAACTCCAGCGTATTGCAGAGCTCTGTTGTGTTGGTGCTTTCAGTGAACACCCTCTCTAGGGAATAGCTTTTTTGCCTCCAGGTGTACATAATAGAATAGAAACTGTGTATAACTGTCCTAGTAACCCAAAAATACTTCCCCTTTAGAGGAAAGAATGGTATAAGATGCAAATTTAATACTTACTCTCTGATCTTCCAGCCCCTAATGTTTTGCTAGACACAAAGCTTATTTTTAAACAAGCTCTTCCCTTCCTTGACTCAAGACTTTGGGGGAAGTCCTGCACTTTCAGGTACACGGGGCCAGAAGGGGTGGATGATTACACAAATCAGAGAATCACAGGCAAAGGGACGGAATAACAGAGATGGGTTGCAAAGGCCGGGTGCTGCACAGGAAGCCCGCAGCTCTTCTTCATTTTGCTTAAACCTTTCTTCACTCCAGGAAAGCATTAATATATATATATGTATATGTATACACATACGTGTGTGTAAATATATATATGCACAGGCCCAGTCAGGCCTTGATTTTGCCATATCGTGGCATAGGAGGTGACACAGGTTTCTATTTGTGCTTTAACAGGGAAATCTGCTCCATGTTCCCCAGAGCAGATGCTGAGCAGCTGGCTTCCATGTAGACCTGAACTGCATCTTATTGCCCCTCCCGCCTCTGCCTGCTGTACCATGCCAGGCTTAAACACTGTGTTGCTTCTTCCTTTTCTCAGTAATCAGGGACGTGACTTACAGCATTTTCCTACCAGGAGCCGACTTTCCATGTCACCGTGGCTCCCCCATACCTGCGCAGAGGGGTGACCTCATGCACAGTGCACAGCTGTGCAGACACTCTCTCTCCTTGTAAATCTTTCACTGAGTTCACCATTTCGTTCCTTTTAGCTTGTAGTCTGGGGGGAGAGGAAATACCTAGCTTAGTCGGTAATAGTGTGAAAAATGGCTGTAATTCCTGTTTCTTTGCATCATAAGCATTTGGAGATGTCTCCATCTTGTGTGGTTTGGACTCTAATGATTAACCTGAACAGCAGCAAGGATGTATTTAAGCCTTGCACTGAGAAACCAACAACTACTTCTTTGGAGTCTCCCACTCTGGAGACATTCAAAACCTGCCTGGACACCGTCTTGTGCAAACCTGTTGTAGGTGACCCTGCTCGGGCAGGGGGGTTGGACTAGATGGTCTCCAGAGGTCCCTTCCAACCCTGACCATTCTGTGATTCTGTGGAGGATATCTTCTCTCTCCTCCCCTCCAACACAGCTAAAACACACATCCACTCTCCTCTCATCCTTTCACTTTCTAACCTTCAGCATGGGGAGATCCTTTCTGTCTTTCTCCTAACTGTTCCCTGGGGTTTACAAGCCTGGACCCTGCAGTCACGTTACATCCCCTGCCCCTGTCTACCTGGTACCACACTCGGGCCAGCAGATAGCCTGAGCTGGGCCTCGAGAGCTTGCCACGGGACGCCTCCCTTTCCCGAAGGATCCGCAGACATCTGTCTGCTGCACTGCCTGCCAGGGAAACCATTGGAGGACCAGGCGGGTTTTGATAGCCCTGCTAATTAGACATGGCACAGCCAACATGTTGTGGCATTGGCAGATTACAAAACGCTTTGTCAGTCCTGGGATTCTATCACTAGTTAGCTTGTGGCACAGAAGCTTCTCTATTCCCAACATAGACACAACAGGGTCAAGAAGGCAAAGGAAGAAAAAAAATAGCCCAGAGATTTGTGCATCGGAGCCTGTTTTAGCTAGTTTGAGGACCATTTCCCAGAGGCCAGGGATGCTCTCTCTTTTGGTGGAGCACTTGCTGACCCTCAGAGAAAGTCTCTGGGAGGCTTCAGGTAGGTCTTTCCACTATGCCAAAGGTGAAGCAGAAAGGTGTAACTCTCAAATTGGAAGCAAATCTTTGGGAGTTGTCAGGAGGAAATAACATATGGCAACTGTTTAGTAATGTAATTAGTGATGTATTCTAACAAAATTGCCTCCTTGAGGTCCTGAGAAAGCTGAGCTGGTTCCTCTGCCAGAGAAAGTGAGCTCACCAAAAAGAATGAAAATGGGAGTTTACATTTCAGCGGAGCCGGGGGATTTCAGTCTGACTGTTTGTGCCTTGTTCGCTCTCTGTCGCAGACTTTGCAGCAGCTCAGCTTTCTTGGGGTTTGCAAAGGGTAGTAATTTTGTTCAAATGCAGGGCTAATTGCAAGTAGAGGAGTGGGCGGGCATGAGAGGACTTGCATGACAAAGGAAAGCGGGTCACTATGCTGCAAAGGTAGCAAAAAGAGGATAGCAGAAAAATGGAGAATGCCATCAGGGTGGCAGTGGTGTCTGTCAGTCATGACAAGGAGTCTGAAGATGACAGGGTAAGCCTGGGTGGCGTTAGGAGGCACTGCTGAAGCACAAAGGGGCTTCAAAGGAGAGCATCAACTGTTGAAAAATCTGACCTTGTCAGCACAGTGGGTGACAAAATTTATGATTAACTGTGTTGTACTATCCTTGCACAGGCAGTACAGTCTCCAATCATTGGTTCCTCTGGTACCTCACTGAAAGGGGAGAACCATGCAAGCTTCCAGTGGCTTCAGCTTTTATAGGGAAAGTGAGTCACAGAGGCACAGGAACCTCCACGGAAAATTACTAGAGGTTATTCCATATATTTAGAGCAGATTTATGAGAAATGTGTGCCTAGAGATTCTCTGTGTCCAAAGACTAATGTGTTAGCCAGCTGGGTTGCAACGGTGGCCTTCCGCATGGCCATAATTCTGTACCATCATCCTGAATCATCAGTTTACCCGGACCGATCCATGTAAATACCAATGTTAACTGTTACTCTCTGGTCACTTTTCACTCAAGTGCCTGATATTCTTATTTATTGCTCCTAGGATCTTGATTTATAAGAGGGAAATAACGGAAAGATGAATAGCCCAGCGGAGCCAGGAGGTGGTTACAGTTAGAGGTGTTTACATCATGGAGCTGAGGGAATGCTCTTTTGAACAGCAAATGACAGCACAGTGTAAGAAATCCCACCAGCTTTTCCTGAATTCCGACAACCTAAACTATTCCTGACCTTGTAGAGTTTCACCCACCCAGCCACAATTTCCAGCTCCCTCGCCTGAGAAAATGTAAGAGTAGATAACAAATATTTACAGCATTTTAAGAAGCGAGG
>NW_009652966.1:262959-293891 GCF_000708025.1 Charadrius vociferus
TCTTTCTTGTGGAAAGCAGAATAATGAAAAATAATAACATGCCATTTACTAGACTGATATATTCTTTACCTCCTGAATTTAGTGCAAATGGGTTTGCATTCACTTGAAGACACAGCAGAAGGTTCATTGTTACAAAATTTAGTACCTGTATATTCTTATATTTGGAAGATACAGTTCTGAATTTAGATCCTGTGTGCTGCAGGGTTTATGCAGCTTTATTTTGGCTCCAGAGTTACAGAGTTGTTCAGGGTCGGGGGACGGGGGCGCGGACGGGGGGGGAACGACACAATAAAATTACTGCTTCAGAGAAGAGACCTTCCTTTTTAGCAGGAGGTGGAAACAGCTACCTGACAGTGTGCGCAGAGAAACAGGGGAGATGCAACCTGTGACTCAGCAGCCAAGTGGGAGTGAAAAACAACCTGCTGCACTGCCTGCTGGTCGGAGGTCATCCACAAATCCCATTAGGCCACGTTTTCTACTTAAACAAGGCATTACCTTGAGGCCTTTTTCTTCCTTAAGGAGACAGCCCTGCAGTTACAGCATGACTAGGATACAAGCCCACCAATTTAAAAGAAGAAAATATGTTTTAAGCTCAGCTGTGTATCTAATCAAGTACCTTAGATGCTGTATGGTACCAAGGGTTTCACCAGCACCTACAGGAAATCAATCAAAGCCTTTAGCAGAAGGGTGAGGGAGGGGAGATTCGTGTATAATCTCATTCCCGCCTACTGAGAGCCATCGAAAGCAGCACTACCACCACCTTCAGTGTTTCTATGGAAAATATTAAGGGCTTGGGATGTGTTAGCGTGACGCCCACTGCCCTCTCTCCCACCGTGGGTGGAACAAGGCGGCACCTTGCCCTGTTTGAGCTTCCCCAGCCCCAGCAACAGCGAGACATTTAAGGGAAGGGACCTGCTGTTTTTCTTCTCTGCTCTTTCCTTTATAGTAAATCCTGTCCCCTTTTCTGCACGCCACTCATAGCTACAGCACCGAGGCAGTGACGAAGCCGGGGGAGGCAACCCCAGCCGGGTGGAGGTGACGTGTGGATGCCGTCAGAGCTCTGCTGCCCAACCCTGCCCGCGTCCTGCCCCTGTAGTCCCACGCCTCTTCCCATGCAGCCTCAGAGCTGTTCCCATTTGGGAGAGGGTAGAAATCCCCTGTCGGCAGTCCCCCCGAGGCCCACGCTGAGCAGCGGCTGCCTGCCCAAGGAGATGAGCCCTGAGGAGCACCAGCCATGCAGACCACCAGGCCGGCAGCATGGGGAGGGAGGGCAGCACAAGCCCCCCAGCCTGGCGTTTGAACCTGCATGGACCGTGCTGCCTTCCAGGTGCATTAAAGGCACTTGTCATTCCGGATCGAACCTCGGGGTTGAGCCTAAACATTGTCCTTTGCCATGGTGGGGACCTTTGGTGTTTCAGGAAGCCATGGGGTTTTGATGGCAAGCCTGGACATGGTGGCTGGTTGCCAGTCCAGGCTCTACATCACCCTAGCAAAGTAAATTCAGATGACATGGAGTCAAAGCACTGGGTCTCTTCTTCAGCAGACTTTCCCTATTTCCTTTTCCTCTATTCCCCTGAGGCTACAACATGGCAATGCTGCTGGGGAAAAGAGACCCGAGGAAAGATCTTTTTTGCTATGCATAACAAGGGATAAGAGAAAGAGAGAAACAGATGTGAAGTACTCCCCTAGCAGCTCGAGGTGGGCTTTTTCCCTTTGCCCTTTAGCAAATCACTCCTGTTCCCCAGCTGTCAGACTGGTGGACTTCAGTGTTCGGCGATACAAACTGATAGAGAGATCCCAAACGTCTGATCCTGCTACATGGACTTTTTAAGAAACCATAAATATCAAGACCGCGGGGGATTTTAACCAATCTTTAAGTATTCAGCTACTGAATGTTTTGCCCTTAAACACATGAGATGTTTTAATAAGAAAGAAATCGACAAGAAAGAGCAATGCATCTCATTCCTATTTTTCTTTAAGGCCTGGCCACCCCTTACGGTCCTTCAAGTTCCCCTCCAAGCAGGGTACCACACGATGGGAGGGCTTAGGGAGCTCTGTACAGACCCACAACACCTCCGTCAATAAAAAGCCTCTAACCCTTCTTCACCTCCATATCTCTTCAGAAGAAAAGAGTGTTCTAAAACCAGCCACCCCCTAAAAAGGGCAAAGGAGTAAACCGATGAGAGCTATAGCTAGATTAGTTGCTGACTGCAAAATTCTTTGTGTAAAGATCTATACAAATGCAAACACTTTTTGTGGTGGGGTGTGGAAACTTGGGTCTCCACAGTTCTTGCTTGAGCCCGAGGTGAGTAGTTGCCGCACTGTATGGTGTGGGCTTCAATGGGAGGTTGCCTCGGGTAGCTCCTGGTGGGCTAGAAATGTCGCTGCTAAACACGAGCTGTCCTCCCTGTTGGTGCTCAATAAAAAACCCTCTGAACACCTGAGGAGACTGAGGTTCACTACTTACGGGTACTTCAGCATCTGCTGAACTTTCAGCCAGTGGAGATGGCTGTGTCTTGGTGCAGGCTCAGTCACAGGATAAAAGTAACGCTTGAAACCAAAGAGCTGTAGCCTTCCTATAAGAGCTTTTATGAAAGCATCTCAAGGACACAGGTGGCTTGGGCCAGGAAAACATACACCACTATGAAAGCCGAGTCTGGTCAGGAGGGTCTTGAGGGCTCTGGAGACAACTGGGAGGCTGTGTGCAGGCAGCCGTGGACCATTGCGTGTGCAGGTGTGTCGGTGTGCGAGGGGCAGCAGGGACGGAGCTGCCTGCCCCGCTGGCTGGCTGCTGCCCCAGGGCTTTTGCTGGGCACCACTCCGCTCATCCTGGCACATCACTGGCACTTCCCAAGTTTGTACGGAGTCAACGAACAGTTTATTCTGGGAGAAACGGTGTGTGAGAAGTTGAAATGTTTTGATGCTTTCTGGATGAAGCATTTCAAATGCTCATATCAGAGTGACATTCCATCCCCAGCCTTTGCTTGATTTTGTTTTAAGAGAAGCAAAATCTTTCTTTTTTACTTTTTCTTTTAAAATGCTCCCAGTACTAGTTGAAACAATTATTTTAAAACCTGTAATAAATAAATAGACCAACCAAACAGCTCTGGCTTGGTTTGCCACGCTGCTGGGTAGGCTGTCATGAATGCGCTCTTACATCCAGTACATAGTCTGCTGATGACCCTTCAGGTAATAGAGTAAAAAAACACCCCAGTGACAGTATTAGTGACAATTGAACAACACTCTTGCGTATGAAAAATAAGAGACAAAAAGAAGTGAGCTTTTCTAGGAAGGAAAATGGGTCATTCCAAGGCCGCCATCATAAATATAGTCTTGAATGCCATATCAGCGCTCTCGGGCCAAGGTCTGATCCCTGATCACCTTCCGCAGCAGGATGCTTCCAGGGCTCCCTTTCCTTGTAATAATGAAGTCATCAGCATATTTAACTGCAATACTAGAGATGTGATTTCTGACAGTATGTCACTGTAATATTACTACACCTTGCACTATTTCTCTTTTTTTTCTTCTTTCTTTGCGGGTTAAGACTTCACATTCTTGAAAGTTTTTCTCCCTTTATCCTGAAGGCAATAGTTAGTAAGAAGGAGCAGCTACAATCACAGCGCTTATTTTCTGGAACTTAGCAGGTGTGAAACATTCTCCTTATGGTCTAGCTAAACCTGTTAAACATTTTGCGTAGGTTTTTGATAGACCTTCCTATAATCACATTAATGATACATTGTTCCTTTCTCAATTTTTTCCCTTTTTTTTTTTTTTTCCTTTTTCTCATTACAGTTGAAACTATAGAGGAAAAAACAGCAGACTCCTTGCAAGATTTGTACAGAGCCTTGGAGCAGGCCAGCCTGTCTCCTTTAGGAGAATACCGGATTTCCACTAAGCTGGAGTATAAGAAATCTTTTATAAAGAGATGTAGCGATCCAGTAGTCAATGAAAAACTGCACCAGCTGCGAATTCTGAAAAGCACTTTAAAGGTGAGATAAAAGAGGGAGGAAAAATCCTGCCCCAGGGTTGGATCGGGCTGTATTGTATTTGGAGATTAATTGTGCGCAGCTGGAGTCCAGGCTCAACTTAGTGCGTGAAGCAAGGGAGACGTGGGGAAATGCTGGTCACAAAGCAGAGAAAAATGTGCCTCAGGAGAGCAGTCAAAGTCAGGGGATCAGTTTTTATTTCTGCGCAGATAAAATCTCAGTCAGCTGCTCCTCCTCTAGCTAGTTTAACAGAATTTGACACCAAATTATCGGAAGGAACCTTAATCCCTTTTTTGTCCCTGAACATCTTCATTTACCACAATGCATTCACTCTGTAATTGCCAAAGTCTAAAGTGAAGCGAAGCCAGCCTTGCGGAAGGGAGCACTACCTTTTGCAACACTTGGTTATTCCCCGATTGCTGAGCTTGTCCAGGAGGAAACCGTGTGCTTGCTTTCGGCGTAAGCTAATAGGATCATAGTATTTAATCAGTAGGATTGATTAAACAAATAGATAGTGGTAATGACAGATTTGAAGATTTTTATAGTTATTCTAAATGTACCACAGCTCATTTAGCCTCCCTGTCAGCTTCTTTGTTTGTTACAGCAGTTTCAATTCTGCCTTGATAGAGTTTTCAGCAAACAATATGCTGGATTTCCCCAGGGACCCTGTTAACTATATTAAATTACCACATTTTAAGTCACTAGATAATTGTACAGTGGATTTTGTAACAGCTTTCATCAGAGGGCTTTATCAAGATTAATTAATTTAGTTTCCCATCACCTAGAGAAGCATTTAACCAATATTATTTTCATGCTGTGGGGCTCCCATCCTGAAAAAATCTTACGCATGCTTAATTTTCTGCACCGTATCATCTCATTGAAGGCGACTACTACTTGTAGCATTATGTAGGTATGTGAGTCTTTACAGGATGGGAGGCTGGCAGAAAAAGTCAAGATCCGTGTGCTTTCCACAGGACATCTGCAAGCTTGAGAAACTGAAACAAAATCACAGAACTCTCAGACTTTTTGGGGTGGCAGGAAGTTCACACCATGCTCTTGCACCATGGTGGGATCACTCATACCAAAGCTGTGGTTCAGTATCGTCAGCTTGCTGCTGTGCTTAATTGTCTTTCTTGTTAGCATTTATTGATACCTGAGCTACATTATGCCAATGGCTTCTTACAAACGGAATTGCTTTCCTCCAGGGAATTCCAAAAACAGCGCATCCCATTGACCTGTCAGATTTAAACCTGTTGCCATTCTTGTTTGGACCTTGAGTAGCAGAAATCATTCTTAAAGTACATGACGCCAATAATTGAAAATGCAATGGTAGCAAGTACCAGAGACAGATAATTGCTCTTTTGTGCGTAGAACAACAGTGTAGAGTGACACGTGCCAGTTTTGCAATGGCATCATGGTAACTCGTAATGAGTTTCTAGCTTCATTTTAGCCCAGAGCTCCACCTCTGCAGTACTGCTGGTTGACGTACCTACCAGTAGCTACTGCTATTACCTCATCAGTTATTCTTGCCTTCTATCCATGCTTTTGATTTCTGCTTCCTGAATGCAACCACTTGTAGTGGCCTGTTGAAGTTGGTGTTCTGAACTGTCCTTGAATTTATCCAAATTAATAGTAGCCTGAGACAGCCCTCCAAATTGCTTCTAGCTCTTGCTGTCCATATAGGTTCCCTCTTCCATCATCTAAGTCTTTAATGAAAGACCCCTCTGCTTTCTTTCCTGTGACACAACACAAAACCGTTCTCCTGCCAGCGCAGATGAGCCACCTGGCTGGTAGTGGAGACGTGTGGGCACCAGCCACAATCTGTAAGAAGCGGGTTACGGTAGTTCAAGCAGAGCTACTGTAATCAGGATTAAATCAAATTAATTTCCGCTGGTCATTCTCAGCTTGCATTCTGAAAATTAGTATTCTAGCACACAGCATTAATTAGCTGCTGCTTATGGGTGACATCTCTTACCTCTGATCTTCTGATCCTCTCCCACCAACGTGGGCTGACGCAGCTTAATATTTCCCTTTAACATGCTCCCCAGAAAGATTTAACATACTCGTAGCAGGGACATGGAAAATGTGAGTTAGTAATGAGGAGCGTGAAACCCGCCTGGCGGGGAGAACAGAGGGGAGGCTGCCGGTGACCATACCATTCCTACACAGAAGAGCAGCTCTGGAAACCTGCGTATTAGCTGTGTTTCCAAGGCTCGTGTCCGGTGCATCCACCTTCCACCGCTTGCAACAACCACCGGTGGCTGAAGGTTTATCGGAGGCTTACTCTGATCCGCACCGGCTGCCTGTCATCTCTCGGTAAACTAATCACCGGCCAGTGACTGTGATACAGCCACACGGCCTGCCTCGATGGTGGGTTAGGAGGTTCCGGCAGCTATGTTACATTTGGCCCGTTTCTGCCTTCTCTTTGCCACTGCAGCAGTAGGAGGAGGTTGCAGCCAGCCAGCCCATCTCATACGCTGGGTCTTTAATGAAGATGAGTTATCATTAACGTGGGGGTCCTCGCGCAAGCCTTTGCGATGTAGCGCTCGGATGGCCCCATGACAAGCCTGGTAAAAAAGGCTTAGCTGTGCTGGCGGGCGAGAGGCCATCTGTCTGCGTCCCACGCACCCACGCAGTATTTCTTATGCTGATCAAGAAGAGCAGACAGATGGCACTTCATCATGTGAAACCCGTCTTGAGAAATGCAAGCAGCTAATAGTAAATAGTGCAGGACTTGCTTTTTCTTGAGCTGAACGAGGGGAGAGGAGGAGGAATAGGGAGTGTTTCTGAGGATGCTGGGGAAGGCGAGGGAAGCCCTTGCCCCGCGGGGCGATGTGTGCCACCCTGTAGGGAGGGCTTCTGTTTGCGAGCGGTCATACAGCAGTCAGATAGTACCCCTGCTTTTCAGGGCCTGGTGGCTTCGGTTTGCTCCCCCCGTTCTCTCCTTCCACCCATGTGATCGATTTTGCACTGACTCTTTGCTTGTTCCTTTTCTCTCACAGGCCAGGGAAGGAGAAGTAGCCATTATAGATAAAGTTCTGGATAACCCAGCTTTGACGTCTAGAGACTTTCAAGAATGGAAACAAACGTACCTTGATCTCTTCATAGACATCTATCAAAGCAGCACCCCGAGGGACTCTGTTAATGGCTCGTCTGAGGTTGATGCACTTATAGCCTCCTTAGCGCACACTCACTCTTACATTGAAACGCATGTATAAAGGTCTCTCTTTTTGTCCATTTGCTCCGCTCCAGCCCTTTACTTAAGTGCATAAAGTAGTTTTTATATCAATCTGTGGGAGCTCTAGTAAATTATATTTTAATGTTACTCAGCTATGTGAAGTAAACTTTCAATGGTCAACGATACCATGTCTTTAATGAAGATTTGTATATTTTATATGCTACCAACGCTCTGCTTGTGTTTACATTCTGTGAAATAACAAACATGATCTTTGCCTATTAAGGAAAAGTATTTAAAAGCATTTTTGGACGACTGTGGCCTTCATGTAAGAAGTTCCACAAGCTAAAAGTTTTGTTATCGAAGGTCACTTTTACAACGATATTTTATATTATATAATTCCGGTATTGCATTGCATTTTTGGAGTGCAGGTACTATTTTGGTGGTGGGAGAAAACTAATTTTTATATTTAATGAGAAACTCTAGGAGTTTTCTTAAATAACAGGGAAAATGTGTAATGCAGTGGTTGTGTTTCACTTTTGTCAAACACACAGAAGGGTCAAAATCAGCAGACAGAAATGACTAATGTGAATTTAAGTCTCAGAAGGTTAGGTCTTATTTCCTTGTGCTTTTTTAAAGCCTGTTGCTAAGGTTTACCATCGGTGCAAAGGGATGCTGGTCTGTGTTCTAATTAAGACCAAATTATGTGTTATTTGTCTCTTTATCACATTTACTTGATTTTTTTAAAAAAGTGGTGATGGTACTGTCATTTATGCTGCTTTTGTACTGAAGGTATCAGTACAATGTGCAGATTTTGGGAAAGAGAAAATGTAGACTTTGAACATCCTTGATAGCGACGTTTCTCTTGCCCAGAAAAGCAGCAGTGGAAAAGGTTCCCAACGAAATGCTCCGAATCCAAAAGGCTTTGAAAATTCCCTCAATAGAAAAGGAATGAATAGGATTTTTCAAGTAGTCTCCTATGTGTTTTCTGAGCTGTGAAATTTGGCCATATTGTATGCCGGGAAAATGTGTGATGGGAGCAGAGCTGTGCACAGAACCTGAAAAAAAACTGAGGAGTAAAAAAGCCTCTGGTTTGCTTTTGAAGGGGGAGGGATGTCTCTGGGTTCTGCTGAGTTCACAAGCCAATTAAAATGTTTTAAACCTCCATGAGATTTGAGATGTGCTGGAGACAACCCAGTGAATATGACTAGAAATAACTAACTTAGAAATAACTAACTTCTTAGAGTTAGGTGCATACCTGGAATAGGAAAGTGGGAGGAAAACCTTAAATCACATATTTACTTTTTATGGGCTTGTTTTCGAAAAGTGATCAGAGCATGACAAAATATTTCTGCTGCTTTTCAGTATTTTGCTGCATAAGTTAGGAGTCACGACGTGATTTAATAATGCTCATGTGAAAAGGAAAAGCCTCCGTTATACTTTTTACAGTGAGTTGTACTCTTAACCAACTTTAGACTCTTGCCTGTACAGCTCAGTGAATGTAATTTAAACTTTATGAGCTCTGATATTCCCTGACAGTTGTATCCATGAAGGGATGAAGGAAGAATGGACAGATTTATTTTCTCTCTCCTTTTTTCTTTTTATTCCTCTCTCACCCTCTTTCTCTCTTTCTCCCCTTTCTCTCTTTCTCTCTCTTTTTTCCTTTTTCTCTCCCTCCTTCTCTCTTTCTTTCTTGTTATTTTATTGCGTTTGGATTGCAAATGTTTTGCAGATTTTGCACAATTGTACAGAAGAGTGGCCTTTCTGTAGCCCATTTTCAGTAATCCTATATTCAAGTCGATATGGATGACAAATCATGTATTAACGTTTGTATAGAATTCTGGATCCAGTGTAATATTTGTACCATTAGAAGAATATTGTTTGTATAAACTGGACATTTATTTACTGCATGGGTACTGACTTGTATATTAAATTTGTGAGGTTTTTGTAAATTTCTCTTAAAAAATGCTTGACTCGAAATGGATTGTGCTCTTGTTCCAAGCATTTAGATTCTCTTGCTATTGTTTTACTGGACCAAAAGTAAATATATTCATATAAAAAACTCTTTATATCTGATGGATGTATATGCACATTGTGTAGTTGATTCCTTGTCAAAACCAAGGCAGTTCAGAAGACTTAGATCTGTTGCTATGCAACAGCTATTCTGCCTGCACTTTACATTAGTAAAGTCAGCTTGATTGCTTTAAAGGTGAAAATTAAACATTACCGTTTTTTAAGCTAGTCTAGTGACAAAGAACATGTGTCCTCTCCGTTGTGCTGCCTTCTTTTAAGACTATTAAATGTTCTTCTATATATATTTTTATTGTATTAACTCTCAGCCTAGAAAAGGAACACTGTAAAATGAAGTACAATAAATTTAGCTTTTAAATGAACATTTGTGGCTCAAGATTCAATTTACTCCATACCAAAGCGATTCTGCGGCATCTGACCATTTTGCCTGCATTTCACAGATCCACGTACCCTAAGGTGCCCCCGTAATGTCTGCCTTCCAACTCTTCCAACAGGGCCAACAAGAACTAAGACTATTGCTCTTCTGTACGTAGGCAGACTCTGAATAAAGACTTCTGAAAGCCTTCAGTTACCTCCCTCCCCTTTGTACTCTTGGGTGAAAGTAAATCTTTTTTGACTGCGGGATTCTCCCATGTACTAGTTCAACAGCTGTGAACAATTTTAATATTATGACCCGGTACGATAAAGCAGCGTATGGTATCGAGGTAAGTATCAAGGCATTAGTTACAGCAACGCCTGTAACATGTTTCTTAGAGCCTAATAATAAGTATACCCACTCAGCTCTGGCCATCTAAACCAACATGAGGTTTGGATACAAAAGAAATGTACTGTACCAGTAGCGTGTGTCTTTAAAATAACACCAAATAAGCATCTGAAGAGCATGCTGCTCAACAAAGGCTGCTCAGAGAAAAGTAGCTTCTACGAAACAGTCGCTGTTTGGACTTATGACCATAACTGTGTCTACATATAAAAAAATCCGTGCTTTCTGTCCAGTAATTTCACGCTGGTTAGCTAAGACATTCTTGCCTAGTATGTAGCATATCAAATAATACTTTTTCCTTGGCGGTACTTATTATTAGTTCTCATAGGCATCAATTTTCTAGTCTTTATACATCTTACTTTTATTTTGCTTAGCCGTAGCATAAAAATTCAATAGCACTTACCAGCTGGGAAAATTACCTCTGATTAAGGAAACAGAAAAGACAGATTACATTTTTTAACCTTTGAAAAATCTGACTTGTAACACCTATTAATTGCTATCTAGGTATTATTCTTCAAAAGTCAAGGATTACGGTTCTCACTCGTCGCCTCTAAACATGCTACTTGCTACATCCTTCCTCGGTGAGATCGGCTTCTGTACATCCCAGCACCTTTTCACATGCTGGAGCCAGACTTTCTTGCTCGTTTTCCACCCAGTGTGTACCTTATCGAAGCAAAACCTCCGCTCTGTCACGTTCAGTGCCATTGCAATTTTCTCCTCCTTCTCCAGCCCTGACCCATGCCGGCTCATCTCCTGGGATGATTACTCCTCCGTGTGTGTGCTCAGCAGTTCGGTGGCCTCTTCTGCTGGCTGTCACTGTCCTGCTCATCGCCCAGTTCAGAGAGCTGCAGCACCGCACACTGCAGCCCGCACCAAGGCAAGGGGGCTTTGCAGATCTCTTCCCAGCCGTCGTTGTCGATGTCGTAGCCGACCACGTCTTGCGTGGGCACTTCCCGCGAGTTTTGCCATTTCTTACCCCCAATGAGAAGAGCTGTTTCCTCTACCACTGCCAGGCCGTAGCAAAACCGATCGTAGATCAGTGGCCTTAGCCGAGTCCATTGGTTTTGATCAGGGTCGTATCTTTCTATTTCAGAGAACGGTTCATACAATCCTAAGAATGTGAATATGGCTTCTCTGATTGTCGCCATCTGATGCCCAAACCGAGCAATGCTCATGGGAGCTTGTTTCACCCACTGCCCTTCAAGCGAGGTCAGAGAATATAGGTCCTTGCTTGTGTTGGCTGGCTCTGTGTACTTGCCGCCTGAGATGTATATAGTATTCTTGCAAATGGCGCTGGCATGGCCATGCATCTTGCACGGCAAATCCCTGGCCTTCGTCCATCTGTCCCTGCTAATGTTGTAGACTTCCACAGACGAATGCAGTGACCCATCCTCACCCCTGCCACCAATGGCAAAGATATCATGGCCTAGGACACAACAAGAAAACTGGCATCTCTTTTCCAGCATGCCCGTGATTTGGGTCCAGGTGTTAAATCTCGGATCGTAACGATGGACCTTATTTGTAACCAGTAAGATCTTTTCGGTTTTAGGGTCACCCGGGGCACCGCTTTCTATTTCCCCACCCAAGACGTAAAGGAAGTTCCCCACCACGCACACGCTGTGGTTCTGCACCCTGTTCCGCACCTGCGTGAGAGCTCGCCATTTGTGATTGTAAACATCAAAGGCCACCACATCAGTGACGAGCCCCTCGCTTGCTGTCCCTCCCCCCAGCAGAATGATCCGAGTTTTCTGGTTCCTCAGCGTGGTGGACTTATCCTGCAGGACAGGCTGTTTGAAAACAGATGTATGGTAATTTATTGCTTTAATGATCAAGCACTTAATACCTGCGGAGAGGGGCACTTCTGACTGCGTGTAGGCTTTTCTCAGCTCTTCCACCGGGATGAGGCCGTATCTTATGTGCTCTAAAAGGCTGCTGGCATGAGTCAGCCTGGATTTATCCTGCTTCAGCCACAGCAGCACAAGGTTCAACAGACGGGTTTCTTTCACCATGGGGAGGTCTGGCGATTCAACCACTGCTAGCAAAGACCTGAAGTTCAGCTCGAGCAGCCCTGACAAATCCAAGTCCAGCAGCTTCCAGAGATTGTTGACAATGTATTTTTCTGTTGCTACTAAGGCGTCCGGCAGGTAGAACTTCCTGGCCACGTTGGCAGAGAAGCAGCAGTTTTCCAAGGCAAGGTTGTTAACCAAGTACTGATTGCACAAGCCAATAGCATCAGTCACTTGCAAGTAGCTTGCAGCTTCCAAGGTATCTTCCAGGCTTTCAAAGGAAAGGGGCAACAAGGAAGTGTAAATGAAATCCAGGACGTGCTGGAGGCCAGTGGGTGAGACAACTTGAAGGTGAATGACACTGGCTTTAGACTCTTGAGTGTAACTTTTGAACATGGCTCGGAAATAGTCACTGGAGCATGCCAACAAGGACTTGTGTGCAGGAAACTCGTTTTCCTTTACTTTCAGTAATATATCGCACAGAAAGCCCTCTGATCTCAGGGTCTGGTACTGGGTGAGCACGGCGGTGCAGTGTGCTTTGCAGTAGGAGAGGAAATAGCTCATGGCAGGCAACGCAATGCTTTCCCCTTGAGTTATGAAAGCTAAAATGCAATTAGATATTGAAACAGCTGCCCTACTCAGCAGTCATTGCTCAAATGCCCAGCAGACCTCCAGCTGTTAGAGAAAAGCCCAACCCCCAAAAAAACCCCAATTCAGTCTCTTGCCTGGCATGGGGGAACAGTTAGTAGATTTGCAGTGAATTCAATGCATTCCTTTAGAGAAGAAAAACAGCTGAATGTCGTAGCAGCTGTGGGATGCTTACTTTTCTCTCCTCCGTCGCTTGCGCAAGGATGAATGGTCCACGGTTGTGCTGAGCGCTTGCTTGGCTGGCCATCAGGTGACAGATGAGGGAGCTAGATGACAATCCCAACAAATGACACTTTGTGTCTGCTCAGCCGTCGCCCTCGACCCTTCTCGCTCCGCAGGCAGATCAAATGGATCCTCTCTGGCTGCCAGCGCATGGCTCTGAGCAGACGTGGATGAGAAGGGCGCGCTGGCTTTTCTCCCCTCTTGTTTGTATTTCAAACTCAGATAAGTTTAGACCTCGCTGCTCCTGGGACAGCAGCCCCCTTTTCGTCCTCTTTTCGCGCTCTCCTAGGGAGCCTCCGCTGATGATAAAATCAGCGCCGGGGGACTATTACGTGAAGATTTTCTAAGCCCATAAATCCCTGCCCGGCAGGCACTAAGATAACCAAAATACCATGATTAGTCACTGGTTCGATTTGACATGCATTTCTGGGCTCTTTGCTTCACATGACACTGCCATAACTCACAGCTACCAGAATAGCCGCAGGCGCATCCCCTCGTCCCCTCTGCCCGGGAGCCGATCCCAGGCGGGCGAGCAAAGGGGCCGGGGACCGGGTGGGCAGAGGAGCTTCCACCAACAGCCGCAGCCAAAGCAGCTGACTTGGAGTGAGTGACCTGGCTGGAGATCACAAGGGTAACGCATTTGCACAAAGTGGTGACAAAAATAGATTACCCCCAGTTCGGCCGTAATAAGCTGGAATCTGTTTATAGAGGGGGCTTTGCATAATTGTGCTCTCGGTTACCAGCTGGGAACAAACCCAGAGCCCCCGTGGATGGGCCGGAGCTGACTCGCTCAGCTTTCTCACTTTCAGTTTGTCCCAATTAGAAGCACGTATATGGGGATTATCCCTGATTTTCACCCGGGCCCTTCAGGGTCTAATTTCTACCAGGAATAGTAGCTCTGAGTGGGCTACACATTCTGACCTCTTAAAACTTGCTTTTATTTTTCTTTTTTTTTTTTCCCTGTGTAACTCTGCGTGGAGGTGTTCAGGAATGTCCTTCTGACACCTTTCTTTCCAGGACAAACACACTCAGGACTTACAAACCTTGACAGGGTTGCTAAACGCCAGACCACTTTGCTGCGTCATGAGCCAGCAGACGTGGGGGCAGAGGAGGATCCCACAGGACTGAGAATGTTCACCTTTCGCTCAAGCCCAAGGTAAAGGCTTTTTACTGTATTTGCTTATATTTATTTATGTGATGTCAAGACACTCTGGCTCACCCTTGTAATTGAGGGGCATTTGGGATCATAATGTGGATCATGCACTCTGAGCAACTGCTCTAGTGGTCTTAAACTGTCTTGATAAGTAGACTGATACCTACACATGCTCTGCTCTGTTCGTGGGGAAGGACTCCAAAAACATCATTCTTTGTTGCTCTATAGCTCTGAAAATTGATTTCCTGCTTGAACATGCTTTCCGACATGACATTATAGACCATAAATCTTACTAAAAAGTGTTCCCCCTTGCTAGCAAAATGACATGTATGGGCAGTGAGGATGAAGGAGGAAAGAGATGTTTTGTCTCTCTTTTCCAATGGCTTTGCCTATGTCCATGTTGGGACAACTCTAAAGTATTTCAGACGTTGTTAGTAAAGCTGTGCTGTTGAGTCCAAGCTTCTGGTCTGATGCTTTTCCTGTTTTGCACCAACCGGAGACCGGGTACCTCTGTCACTCCTCAGCAGTCATGCCTGCTGGTGATGGGGGAACAGGCCTTGAATGTTCCTGCTCCTAAAGATACTTTTTTTCCCCCAATTTAACCCCATAAGGTACCAGAGTTCAGTAGCACGAAGTGCGGGTACACCTCCACTCTTCCTAAAACGGTGCTATCGCACTTTCCACAGGAGACCAAGCACTGAGCACAGGGGAGCAGGGGGGGCTGTGCCTTCAGTGCAGGATTGAGTTTGAGGAGCACTTCTCCAACAGTTCTGGCATAGGCAAGTCCTGGCACCACTCCTCTTCACTGACAGTCCCTGTCCTCCATCAGACCTTCACCTGTGCTGCCACGATTGCTGTGAGGCGGGGGCTGGGAGGTGATGTCAGGAAGTGATGATCAGAGACGACTGGGGGAAATCCAAAAATACAACAGCAGAGAGGTCTCTGCAGCCCGGATCAAGTCCTCAGTCTCTCCTTTTCTGTGTGACGCTCCCAAGCAGATGCAGTGCCCCAACCCAGAGTGCAGCAGAGGCCAGGACCAAGCCACTGGCTGGGCAGGCATCTAGGGACCCACCATCAGGAGAAACCCTTGGCACACGATGCCCACCCGACACACAGAAACCGGACTGGTCTTCTGTCACTGAGCCATGGCGCTGGTAAAGTGCTTTGTGTATGATAGTAAGCCACAGAAGCTGGGACTGAGGACAC
The DNA here is from genome assembly GCF_000708025.1 of Charadrius vociferus. Taxonomy (NCBI): domain Eukaryota; kingdom Metazoa; phylum Chordata; class Aves; order Charadriiformes; family Charadriidae; genus Charadrius; species Charadrius vociferus. The sequence continues at coordinate 278,147 of NW_009652966.1, forward strand.
ATACTTAATTAAAACCTATTTCCCCCAGATCAAGTTGTACCAGAAAGGGGTCAGAGATGTGGCTTGGGCAACTGTGGGTATTGCCAGCAGCAGCCAAAACACACTCCCCCCCATCAAGTGATGCACTCCCAGGCAAAGGCAACGTGCCTTTTCCTCTCCCTCAGCAACACCAGGCCAGACGCTGCCCAGGCTGGCACTGGTTTTGCTGGCACGTGTGAAGTACCGGCACAGCACCGTCCACAAGCGCTGTAGCCTCAGAGAGGCCACACGAGGCTCAGGCTGAATTGTGCTCAGAGCAATGCAGAGTTAACCAAACTGGCTGTGCATCGCTCGCTCTCCGAATGAATTCTGTGCGTGGGCTGTGGTTTATACAGGTCAGTTGCCAGCTGATTACAGTGCGTTGCCACAGGAGCCGGTGCTGATTTAACCGAACTGATTTAGTACCAGTGCCAGATAAGCAGGTCCTCTAATTGTATGCTGATTTGCTGTGCGATTCCCTCTCAGACCTACTTGGTCTTCATGGCAAGCAGGCTAATAGAAATAGCAAGAATCATGATCCTTATAAAGCTGTTTATTTGCCCAGATTGTTTTTTTCTTTTCTTTCTCTTATAATTGAAATAAAGCCAAATCCTTTCCAGTTCCTTGCTCTGGAGTGACAAAGAAAGAATATCATTATCGAAATGAGGTTCCACTTTTAGGCAGTTAGCTTTGGCTAAGTAGGGAGCCTACTCAGCCAGTACCCTCCTTTGTCAACAGACAAATTATCTCCAGACGGCAGCTCGGGTCTTCAGCACCTTTAGAAGAGTATTTAATGTCCATTAGGAAGAGAGCAGGCAGTGACTAGACAGCTAACTTATGAATCTCAGGGACAAACCTAGCACGGGGTGGGATGCAGTCAAGCCATGTTCTTATTTTTCTCAGCTGTAATTTGGAAGATCCGATCTAATGTTCGACTCACTAGATGGTGCTTAAAATTAGGGAAACATTAGTGTTTTGATGATATATGATTTCCTGGGAATAGATAATACATTTTTAATCATGTGCATCATTTAGACTTTAAATTAGATTTAGATTTCAGGCTTTTAGTATATTTTCTGTTGAATTCATTGCTTTACTACAGTAGAGAGTCTGCAATAAAAAAGAATATTCAGAGGTGAGCTGTGAAAAATGTTGGCTTCCATGCTTGCAGTTATTTTTTTTTCTATACAAAGCTGAAAGATGGGCTGAATTGCAATGCCATGTTCAGTGTAATCTTGCAAGTAGGCCATCAGTTAATAAACACCTCAATTACCATTGTAAATTTTCCCAATTATTTTTTAAGAGTAAAGGTTATGAAAAGAGTTGCACAAGTAAAATTAGGCTCATTAGTAACAAGTGGCTTACTGTAAAATATTCATTACAAAAGTCCACAGCGGAAGATTTCTAAGCTGCACTTTGTTCCAGAAAAAATCAGTGCAGTCCAGAGGACAACAGAGCAAATGCTTTAGATGCTTGATAATGTACCGCATGAACAAATATAGCAAAAGTGAGTCAAATGATGAATGTAATAGGAATGATGTAGCATATAGGTTTTCTAGAAACTGCTAATCAGGAAGATCATATTGATTTAAGTTGTCTTGTAAAAAATCATTGGACTAGAGTCTGTACTTCATCCTTGAATAATCATTCACAGTAGTATTTGGGTCACCCCATCTATTTAAAGCAAAGGATGTTTAGCCTGGGAAAGCAGTCTTTAAGAACAAAACAGTAAGAGGGAGAAATATTCTTGCAGCTAAAAGCAATGTGTGGTGAGATCATGTCTATATGTAAGTGAAGGGGAATGTTACCAGCTTGGATGAGGTGGGCTGAGGCTGTCAGGTTTCCCTTTTTGCAGGGGGAGTCTGGGGACACGTGGCTTTAAGTACTGTCTGTGTGTGAAGGAGAAGGAGATGTCCACAGGACACTTTGCCCCCCGTGAGCTGGGGGAGCAGGAAATCAGCGCAGGACAGTGCATCCCCCGGGCTGTCGGAGGAGACTGCAAACCCTTGGCACACCATACCCATCCACGTGCCACCTAGCAGGGGTCTGCATCCAGGGAGGATGCTGGCAGGGAACTTTGGCTGAGTGCAAGCCTCCGGCTGCCACTGGGGAGAAGAAGAGGTTTAGTGTGAGCAGGAGTCAGAGCGGGGATCCCAGCCAAAGCCTGCTGCAAGGCCATGGCTGCTAAGCCACGGCCTGTGTGGCAGTTTTCTGTGGTTTTGAGGAAAATGGGAAGGAGGGAATAACATTGGCACAACCGGGTTGGGGGTACCGTGCCCCCCTTGGGTTACGCTAGTACTAACTACACCAATGCGAGAAAGCGTCGTGCATCAAACTGTGAAAGGCAACAAGAAATAACAGTCTTTCACACAGTCTATGCCTTATTGGTTTCCTCTTTTTTTCAGGTTCCCTTTCACTCACCTCCCATGAAGACAGATGTAGTTATGACTTCCATTGCTCTCTCAGTGACCTTACCCAGTGAATAAAAAACAAGCTGGGGAAGGTTTTTAACTTGGCCTCCTGTTTCAGAGCGCCTGCAGTGGGATGAGTCAGGCAATGTAGCTGCAGGATAACGAAGGCGAATGTGTATTTTAACAAGCACATTTCAGAGCAGACATTCTAATGGCCTTCACAGAACTTCACAGAGGTGGGCAGTTTTCACCTTCTGCTTGGAGGTCCGCCTGCTCCCTTGATGGCCTGGTGGCACCAGAGATGCCCTGCATCAAGCCCTTGCTTTTTTGCTCCCAGGCAGCCACCGCTGCCCACGCTGCAGCGGGGGCAGAGAGGGACCTGCAGCCCCTGCCCAGGGGGGTCTTTGCTCTGCACCCAGCTCAGGGCTGCTCAGAGACCGTGGTGGCTCCTGATGCTGCACAGTGACAACTCATATAGCCCCAGCTGAAGCTGCTCTGCTTACAGGTCAGTTCTGCATGTATGGAGGCCCCCTTGCTATAAAAGGAACATTTTTGACCCCCATGAAGCCCTCCTGCCTTCCCAAGACCTTGTGGCTGGTTGAACTGGGTTCCCAAACTTTATTTGCTTGGGTACATCTAGTGACAAAAGCTGCAGTTTTGGGCTGCATGACCACTAATGGCAGGAGAGCTGGGTCCTGCCCTTCTGCCTGTGGTTGGATACGCCCAGCAGCTCCCAGCTCTGTCCCCGCTGTGGGGAGCGGAGTTCACCCTGATGTGGTTTGTGTGCTCCTAGTGATACATGTACCCAGTACAAAAGAGTATAACCGGGCTCCATACCTCAGGTCTAAGAAAATTATAAGGAAAAGGAGGCTGGCTCCCCTCATTGCAATGGTCTTTTAATGCATTTACTTGTAATTAGAACTGGGATTTGTTTCGATAGGGATAGAAATGTAAGGAACAACCAGTGCTCTGGGACCACAGAGGAGAAAACACAAATGACATTTTCCTCTATAGGGACACCATATAGATGAAGTACAGCCAAGAGCCTTCATGGAGTTTGCTGAAGACTGCAGATGTCTCCCTGAAATCAAGGGGCTTTTCACATAAGCTAGGTGGGATTCAGCTCTTCCATCACCTTCCATTCCCTAATTCACATTCAAGCAAATGGTCTCTAAGATATAGATTGTTGCTTAGCAAAGTAAAGGTTGCAGTGTAATCAGCTGCTGTTAATGCTGTTACTCTATGAGATAATGAGAGTCTGATGTCCACACTCATTTGATCACTAAACATGTTCCTAGAATCTATACAGTACTTCATCATTGTCATCATGATCATTAGCAGCAGCAACATGTTACCTAGTGACTCTGGACATGGTCCCTCCATGATCTGCAAGTCTCAGGCTTGCCCTGGGCACTGAAAGGATTGCACCTACACCTGCTGATCCTATGCCATTTGCTCACAAGCACTCAGATTTGAGAGACGTGGAGACTGCTCAGGGAGAGCACCCAAGCCCTCGCACTGGGTGGAGTGCAGCTGGAATGAATCACACGTACTGAAGGATGGATGATGGAGCAAACCACCAAGTTTGTAGAGTGCTTTTTGTCTTCATGACTTCTGACTGAATAAAGCCATGCTGGAGTGTGGCAAAGGGACATGTTTTATTCACCCCTCTAACCTGCATGAGTTACTGAAAGGTGCGTGATGAGCAAGCCTTGCTGATCATTTGTCAAGCTGAGCTCAGAGCCAGTCCATAGTGGTATGTTCATAGAACCATAGAATGGTTTAGGTTGGAAAGGACCTTGAAGATCATCGAGTTCCAACCCCCCTGCCATGGGCAGGGACACCTCCCACTAGACCAGGTTGCCCAAGGCCACGTCCAGCCTGGTCTTGAACACCTCCAGGGATGGGGCCTCAACAACCTCTCTAGGCAACCTGTTCCAGTACCTTACCACCCTCAAAGTGAAAAACTTCTTCCTAATGTTTAATCTAAACCTGCCCTCTTCCAGTTTATAGCCATTCCCCCTCATCCTGTCACTACATGCCCTAGTAACAAGTCCTTCCCCAGCTCTCCTGTAGGCCCCCTTTAGGTACTGGAAGGCCACAATAAGATCTCCCTGGAGCCTTCTCTTCCCCAGGCTGAACAGCCCCAACTCTCTCAGCCTCTCCTCATAGGAGAGGTGCTCCAGCCCTCGGATCATCCTCGTGGCTCTCCTCTCGACCCGCTCCAGCAGGTCCATGTCTTTCTTATGTTGGGGACTCCAGAGCTGGATGCAGTACTCCAGGTGGGGTCTCACGAGAGTGGAGTAGAGGGGCAGAATCACCTCCCTTGACCTGCTGGACACACTTCTTTTGATGCAGCCCAGGATAGGGTTGGCCTGTATATATTGGTGGCCCAGTATATATTGGTGGCCCTACTCACCAAACAGGCAGAGAGACTCTCCCTCCAGACTAGACACAGTCTCTAAATTCCACTCCTGGAAGAAATTTCTAGGGTAGTTATAAGAACTGGACTCCATATGTAAAGTTTTCCTCTCCAGGACAGAGTCCTGGCACACCGTGTCTTCAGTCATCTTCCCCTGGTATGAGCTGGATGCACACTGGGCATGCATATAAGCTGTGGATAGCGGTGAGCCAAACCCTTCATCCCCAAGGCACTCTCCAAGAACTTATGTACTGTGAGCTCATTTTTACTAATTTTTACTTTAGAGTTCTCGTGCCAGCAGCAATGCAAATACTGGCTTCCTCACGGAAGTCCAAGAGTTTGCCTGCCCAGAAAAAACACAGTCTACTTAAACCAGCTCGAAAGGCTGTGGAGATACTGACTTTTTCTTTTTTTTTTTTTTTTTTTCAGCAAGTTTATTTAGGTCTCATCTGCCTAGATCAAGGATTGACTTGTGACTCTTGAAGGGAGTGAGATGCTCTGAGCACCAGCAGTACGCACCTGGCATGACAGTGCAGCATCAGTTTCTTGGTACAATGGCAAAGTTTTCAAGGGGCCTTTGGATTTTGTCTGAAGTGGAAAAGTCATTGCTGTTTATTAGCTCTTCTGCCATACCAAAGAAATGAAATTATGGACAGGTAAACAGAAAAGCATAGGGCAAATAGACCAGAAACCTATGAAAGCCTATGGGGGACAAATGTGAGGTTTGAAATGCCTAAGAGCAAACCACCTTCCCAATACTGCAAAGACTAATCTGTCCATTGGTCTCCCAGTTGGCCCACCTCACAAGGGCAATAGGTGCCTCTCAGCAGAACCATGGGATTTGTCTGACACTAGAAGTCAGCAGCCCATGGACAGGCTGCTCCAGCCTTTCTGAGGTACCAAGCAATTCATCCGGGGAAAGCACATGCCCTCTTGAGGGACGCGGGTCAGCCAGAGATGCCCTCTCAGGTGGACTGGCAAAACACCTGCAGTAAAGAGACAGTGCTATTTTGGGGTGAAGGCAGGGAAGATGCCTCAGCAGGATGCCGTGCTCCTTCCAGAAAACCCAGAGTCCTCACATACACAGAACTAGTCCACTTGTATCCTCCTCCCCTGTTCGCGGAGGCAGCACTGGTATCTAGGAACCTCCTCTGATCCTGGCAGTGGTCATCTCAAAGGGGAGGATGCAAACAAGAGCTGGAGTTAAATGAGAAATGTTGTTAAATGGAGCTACCATTCAATGGTGTAAATTTGATATCCTACTGTTGAAAGGGAGAGATTAAGAATAAATGTATATGCTTCAAATTCTGTAAAATTACAAGTAATGATGTTAGTAGTACTTTCCAGAGATTGTGCAATGACAGCAATACAGTAGTTTAGGCCAACATTCACCACCTGGACAGGGTACAACCATGGCTTCCCTTCCTCTTGGCCTCTTCCAGTCTTCCTCTTCGCTGAACGATGGTCCAACAAGCAAGATACTGCAAAGAAAATTTCCTTAATTTGCACTATGGAAATGACAAATCTGGTCAGAGGAAACCTGATTTTAAAAGGTAAGTAGGTTTATATATGTAGAGGAGTAGATAATCTCTGTCCCTACATGTTCATTTAGCTCACAGTAACATATGACTGTGCCTACAGCCCTGGTAAAAAAAAAAAAAAAAAAAAAAAAAAGTCAAAATTAATACATTAGCTTCACAAACCAGGCCTGAGGCAGACTTCCAGCCCATCACTATGCAGGGAGCTACTGTGTGCTGCTAGCATAGCACTTCCATTACAGTAGCTAAGCCAAAGCTTTGAAAGATAGATTGCATTAAGTACATTCTCCCATACTTGCCAACATCGGCACCTTAACATCATCTCCAGGGCTGGATAATTGCACTCCCTTGAAAAGAAAACACTCAGGTTTAGGAGACGCCTTGAAATAGCCACATCCACTCACATCTGAGACCCACCAGCTGTAACACGTAAAATAAAAAACAATCTATGCAAACAAACAGCACAGCCTGATATTTCTGCTACTCCTGAATATGGTTAAGAGGCTGTAAGGAGAAATAATAAAAAGAAAATTAAAGCAATCACCATACAAATCACCTGTCCGTTTTTCCTCAAGCAGGTTTATTTGCCTTTGACAAAACAAAACAGCTGTTAAAAGTCTGACAGATCTTCTGCAGGGGGTTGTATTTTGAAATTTTCTTCAAATGAGCTTTGTGATCTAATAAGTACTTTCCAGTTCAAAGTTTACAGAGTTGTATGGAAATAAGGGCTGGTTTTGATTCCTTTGAAGCCAGTAGGAATTTTGCCATCAACTCTGATACAAGCAGAAATGCAACGTTCTTAGCATAGAAAAGTTTTAGGGGCCAAAGTATCTGTCCTAGCTTAATTTTTCAGCCATATATACTGGCTTTTGCACCTGATATGCAGGGCATATTCAGGTCCCAGTAGTGCTACTGGAATAAAGGTTGTATTAAAGATCAGACCCTTTACGATGAGTTTCTATGCACAGCACGTTATTTTTAATGCGTTATCTCTTGATGCGTAGACATTCCACCAGCGGTCTGTATGGGGTGAGCAGACCCTAGTGAGCAAGGCTGGGGAAGGGCAGCAATAATCCCTGCTCAGACGCTCCCATGCTGCCGCCTTCACTGGCGCTTTAGGGAGCAGAGCCTTCAGCCACTGGCATTGCATGGCTGCCCTTGCTGTCACTACTGCTGACTTCACTTGAGTTTCTCCAGAAGCAGACAGGCTTGCAGGATTGCTCCCTACTGCCTCACCCTCTGGAAATGTTTTCATTAAATGTTGATTTTTATTTTATTTTTTTTGGCAGCTAGGCAGGTAGGGCCTTCTCCTGATCTTCCTCATATTTTCAGAAAAGAGTTACTGCAGAAAATACCACATTTCCACAGCCTCCAGAATTACAACACATTACCACAACCTCCAGAAGAGAGGTACTGCAGAGAACTTCAGTTCCTATAGGTCATTTGTGGTTTCCCCTACATCGAAATTCTCAGCTACAAAGACAAATGGAGAGAATAAATAGGCATCGCTAAGACACCAGGAACAAAAGTGGTCAGGGACGGCATTTGCAAAGGCAGAAATAGCAGTTCGGGGCCAGGGTCACTTCAGGCAACTAAACAATCCTAATGGCCATGGCCACTCATGACAGTGTCCTTTCTACTTACTGAAATGCAGTGATTCTGCTATCAAGGTGACACCAAACTGTCCGATTTGGTTCAGGACAGTGTTGTGTAAGACGGGCACTTTAGAAACACTTAGAAAGTGCTGGCAACCGCCCTCCCATGAGGCCACTGCTGTAAGTCACTGCTGTCAACAAATCTTGTTGCTCTTAATTGTTTGGGTTTCTCTGAGAAACAAATATTTACCAGCTTCTGGTTTGCACAGTCTTCTAAAGGTCGCAGATGCTAGCTCCAAGGGGAGCCAAGCTATCCAACCTTAAACTATTTAACGTTGGCTTCCTGTGTAAGCTTGTGCTGCCATAAAAGCAGGCATCACTATGGGACTTATGTGTAAGGGTGGAAGACTAAAGTTCTTCTCCTCTTGGGCCATTTCAGTATGTTATTTTTAAAAGCTTATGCATTCAGTGATGGAAATGTATGCCTTCATTCTGCTTATCCTTTTGGATGGGGTTGATGTGTTGGATGCTAATGGTCTGCTGGGCAGTTAGAATTACTTTCTCCTATAATAAATTTGGATGGAGGAGAGAGAAAATTATTTTCTTGAGATTGTTATTAGCAGAAAAAGTTTGTATTAAGAAAAAAGAAGGTCCATGTTTTCCAAAACTCTTATAGCCCTTCGATGTCCACTACACAACTACAGGTAGTAGCCTGTAACTCCAGAAACTCTTCAACTCATCTTAGCTAGTAGCCTTATCTCAGCTTCTTAAGACTATTAAGAAAAATGTCTCTGGCCGTTATTTCTTATACCTACCTTTCATTTAATCATGACCAAAAAATCCCAACCAGGAGAATTGCTGGAGAAGCTACTATCAAATTTTGTGCCCTGACTTTTTTCATGCTAACTGTTCTCATTTGAATTACATAATTTCTAGTAACACCAATCGCCTTCATACTCATCTGAGCTACTTGCCTGTGAAGGCAATAAACTATGTGCTGAGCTACACCCTCTGCCTGGTCCAGCAGTTTTGCGTTTGACTTTGCAACTTTTAGTTATTTTTCCTCTTCCTTTTCTGCCTTGTTTTGGGTTTGGTCTGTATAGGCCTTAGAGAAGGTGAAGCTTCACATGACTGGGAGTTACCAGTTCTTCTCTTGACTGGAATCCTCTAGCTCTTGCTTGGGTTCAGCAAGAACCAGCTCACTTTCTTTTAAGATTTTTTATTTTTGTCATTTGACCTAGAAGAATCACAAGAGACCAAGGCCCCCTCTTAAGAGCCCCTTGCATGCAGGTTAATGATGCCTTGGGAAATAAAAGGGTTGCTTTCTCACCCCTGGGGTGGAAATTGATAGGATTGACATCATTTTCTAATTTGATTGCTCTACTCAGTGTTGTATGTTTCCTGCACAAGCATCACATGTAATATCACTGATATATGTTACATTTATGGAGGTCAATAATATCAGCTTTAAATTAGGAAAAACTTTCTAACAGTAAAGGCAACAAAATACTAGGATAGGTTGCCTAGGGAGCTTGAAGGGTTGCCATCATGGATGGATCTTTAAAGTGTGCCGTAAAGAATATATTCCCTGCAAATCTGCCTGGAATTAAGCAAGTATAGCTGCTTGGGCTTGGAGGCAAGGAGATGGATTAGATGGTCTTTTAAATCCCTCTGAGGGCTGTACTCTAGGATCTTCTGCTCATGATAAACCTTCAGTCACAAAGTCCTCTGAACTATGGTGTGTGTGTGTTTTATGAGGCCTTGGTGATTCACACAAGTGATTTTCTAAATTGAGATGCTTTGCTGAAAAACAAAAGCCTTAAACAGGAAAAAGCTTGGGATGTGTGCTGCTGTGTGATGCTTTGGAGACACCATAATTGCTCTGCTTGGAAAATTTACTGAGCATGTGAGTATGCTGAAAATATAAGGGACAAAGGGCATGCAAAGTGTCTGCCTGAAAGCACTGCCTGTCATCAGAGGAAGAGCCATTGGAAGGTCATTGCCCAACATCACTGCTGTTTAAAAAGCTGCTCACCGGGGATGTCACAACTTGAGTACTTCTGCTGAGATCAGTCCATAAAGAGCGCATTTTTGACAACTGACTGGAGTAGTACGGAAATGAGCTCCACCACCACTGACATCAGAGTTCTTTGTTCTTTTTACCTTTTTCTCCCCTGCCTCACAAACAAAGTATTCCATTTTATTTGGAACCTGAAGAGTAGAAAGAGTTCTTGTTCTGGATATTAGGATATTAGGATTTGCATTTCTGGATGTGCCTTTCCTTTCGCTGGTTTTCCTTGAAGAGAAGCAGCAAGGCACATAATATATCAGTAAGCCAAAAAAATCAATAAACAAGAATGTAACAACTGCCATATTCTTCTGTCGGATTCACCCTGTCCCCCACCAAGTCGATACAGGTGCAGGAGAGAGACCCCCTTGCGGAGTTGGAAGCTGCTGTTGGTAAAGATCTGCTGGGAAATGCAATACCAGTGTGAATGCTGGGACACAATGAGCCAAATTCTGGAGGAGCAATGCCTCCGCATTGACATACCTAAGCATTTCCTGAAATACCCGTGCCATCCTGCAATGCAAAATCACTTCACCAGCGTGCTGGTTCACTTGCTGCTCAAGCAAGACTTTGCAGTGGAAAACACATCCAACCTAAAGAAGCTCTTGGAGGGCTGAGTTAGTCCCTGCATTTTGGGGAAGGACTAGAAATCCTGTGCACCTAGGTTGCTTCCCCATGGATATGAGGAGCTCCCTGCAGGACAACAGGGCAGGAAGCCCTGACTGAGCAGGCTGGATAGGGGCAACAATGGGAGAGACCGGGCTGACAGAGCCTGGCTCCTACTGGTGGGAAGGGGAGATCCCCAGTCCTCCCTCCCTGCCACCCTGGCCTGTCAGCACCCTGGGATGGGGTTTGGGAGGCTGCAGTCCCACCTGATGCCTTTCTGAATCATGCTCTTCTCCAGGCTCCTCCAGAGCCCATGATCTGCTGAGACCCTTCTCCAGGTGAGCGCTGGTGAGCCATGGGCTTTATACATGAAATACCAATCCAGGAAACGAAGTTCACCCTCCCACAGGGTGAAGGATGCTGTTCACCTTGTTTCCTCCCTTGCAGCCTATGCTCTTCTGACTCTTCCGAGTGTCTCTCTCTCCCCCTAACTCTCTGAGACTGCAGGCAAAAGCAACTGGCAGTGCAAACCATCATCGCTTCAGCAACATGGATGGTGTGGTGCCACGCTGCACACGCAGATGACCTGGCCCTTGGTTTTAGGTCAGCAACATGACTGTAGCACATGCAGCTTTTGCTCGCCGTGCCAGACATGAGGCGTAGGCAAAGCGCGTTCCTCTCTTCTCAAGGGCCAGGGAAGAGCCCAGATGTCCCATTTGTGTCACAACAGCTATATGAATTTGATGCTGACTGAATTTTCTCAACCGTGTGGCGCCATCCAGCATCATTTTCCCAATCTCCACAAAGCTCTCCCCCCTCACATCGCCCGCTTGATAGCTCTCAGCTTTAGGACGGTCAGCAGCATTTTGTTGGAGAAACAGAGAAAGCAGGGAATTAAGACATGGCCTCATTCTGAGGCATTAGTGCCTGAGTCACTGGGATGTCATTCAGGCGTGAGGACAGCTTGTGAAGGCTTTCAGATCACATGCGTGCATGACATTTAGAAGAGGTGGGTGACCTCACGAGAGATTATCTGAGAGATCTAAAATGGCCATAGAAAGTGGCATTGGAGGCTTTCATTTATCCTCACTAACCTTCAGCAGTAAAAACGGAGGATGAGTGTGCGGATGTGCATGCAGGAAGTATGCGAGAAGCGCTGAGAACATTGTGAAAGCCAGAGGGCTGGTAAACCATACCCTGGCTCCAGTGACATGTGGCTGTCATGGAAAGAGGGAGGAGGAGGACATTATGTGTTTCACAGGCCAGAGTGCTTTATTTGATTTTGTGTGTGTGTGTATTTGCTACTTGGTAAAAGTTAAAAATTTGTTCTCCTTGCCTGGTTTCTGTAGTAAAGGATGAATTTGGTATTCTCCAGACCTTCCTAATTCTAGATATGGCCACCAGGCTGGGGACAGCCTCGGTGGCAACTGTGAGGGCAACTAGAAGCACTGAGAAGTAGACCCCTAATTATTCAACCCCCACCAGCTTCTTCCATCAGTGACCCTGGATCTCCAAATCAGTACCTCAGCACACATCAGCATTGTTGGTGAGGAGCAAGGTAGTTTTCCTGATTTCAGTAACAGTAAGGATCTAAAGGGCCCTGACATGTCTTCTTAAGTCTTTGGTGTTCCTCTAAGCATTCATCTGTCATGTGTCAGCCCAGCGCATACCTTTCTCCAGCCTGCTGGACCTGCTCTGGTGCCCCTGCTGAGCTGCCTGTTAGAAAACTTAAGCAGGAGGAAAGAAGTGGTATGGCAGCAGGGATCCCTTTCAGGTAGCCCTGAAATCACTCTTGCTCCCTGGCTTGTTTCTCAAAGCAGGAACCTACATCTGTGCCCTCTTCTGCCTCTCATACCCACCTTCCTCTCTCTAGGAGTTGACCCCTCCTGTGTCCTCCCACTGTACTCAATTAGTCCATCTACTCATATGGATCCTCCTTGTGTCCAAGCAAGCATGTGAATCCTGCCCTTTGTGTCCAGACTTAGAATCATAGAATCATTTATGTTAGGAAAGACCTTTAAGATCATCAGGTCCCACCATAAACCTAACACCGCCAAGTCCACCACTAAACCATGTCCCTAAGTACCACATCTACATGTCTTTTAAATACCTCCAGGGATGGTGACTAAGCCACTTCCCTGGCCAGCCTGTTCCAATGCTTCACAACCCTTTTGGTGAAGACATTTTTCCTAATAGCCACTCTAAACCTCCCCTGCTGCAACTTGAGTCCATTTCACCTTGTCTTATTGCTTGTTAATAGGGAAAAGAGACTCACCCCCACCTTGCTACAACCTCCTTTCAGGCAGCTGTAGAGAGTGATAAGGCGTCCCCTCAGCCTCCTTTTCTCCAGGCGGAACAACTCCAGTTCCCTCAGCCACTCCTTGTAAGATTTGTGCTCCAGACCCCTCACCAGCTTTGTTGCCCTTCTCTGGACACATTCCAGCACCTCAGTGTCTTTCTTGTAGTGAGGGGCCCAAAACTTAACACAGTACTCAAGATGCGGCCTCACCAGTGCCAAGTACAGCGGGACAACATCATCAACACCTATGTGCTAAGAAGGACAGAAAATACTGTGTGTTGCATCATTACAAAGTCCAGTTCAGCTACATACTGACTTCTGCATTTCTGCTCTAGTCAGGGCTTCCATTATCAGTCTCCTGATATAAGGAAGATCTCTTAAGACCCATCTGACCCTGCAAATGATCAGCTAGGAAAGTCGTAAGTATTAGATGAAGATGAAGAACCACTGTATTGAATGAAGAATACTCTCAACAGAAACTATCACAGTACCTATAAAAAACTTTTACTAAGAATGCAGCATCTGTAAGAAAGACAAATTGAATCCCAGTTTCACTAAAAATACAGCAAAGGATTAGGTCACTTTTCACAGTACGACATCCAGACAAAATCAAATTTAATTAGTTAGCAGACAAGATTTGTCAACCACTGGTGCATATCAAACCCACAGTTGGTATCAGAGCCAGAACATTGTCACTTTGCTATCACTCTTGCAGTTAGTCACCAGTCTTCTGTAGGATATCTTTGAAAACATCCACTTCATAGTTACTGCAAAGTAATGTAGTGGGAAGTGAGTATAACATATGAACAGATGTGTTTATTTTATAAATGGCTTTAGACTGCTTCCAAAGGCTCAGGAAAACTGGATTTTACCAAGTTTGACTGATCTTTTATCCAACCCTTAGATTTTTGTCTCTAGAGGACTATTTTATCTAGGGGGAAAAATTAAGGAACAAAGCTGTGGCACTTACAGAGGGCTGAAAAAGGGAGTTTCCTTTGTAATTATTCATGCACCAGTAGTACTAGGCAGTTTGTATACCACAATAAGGATTATTTTGCCAAGCACATTACTCAATCTGCTTCACTTATAAAGCAAAACCTCATTCAAATTAAATATGCACAGATTAGGGAAACCAGGACTTAGTCACAAGGGTAAAAGAAAATTGTTTCAACATTTTGGCCCTGAAGCTATTACCAAGAAAAATACAACTACTTTCCTTGGACAGCCTTCTCTGATTCTCTTCTCTCAACATCAAATTTTTATAATACAAAATGGCAAAAGTGATGGATTTTTATTACGTCTTCCCATAAATAATTTACAGACAGCATAGAACAAGAGACAAATAAAAGGGCCATCTTTATCACCCTTGTGATTGCACGGAGCACAGTCCTGGTAAGATGCCACTGAATTCAATGAACTACATCTCAAGACGTTGATTTTGGGAATTCACAACCATAATCACAGTTGCATGTAAATACAGATGTTTTGCTGGTACAGTAAGTAAAGCGGTACAGTGGGGCCTTCCTTTTATGACTAAAAATAATAGCTTATACTACCAGAGAAAACGCACAACTGCCAGTTTAGTTCTATAATTCCCATTATGCATAAAGCCAAGCCTCCAGTGTTTTAAGGCAAGTAATATTATTTGTCTTAGAAATGCAGAAGCATTGTAATCTTTCAACTGAAAGTGATTAAACCAGAGTAATCAATTGAAATATATTCAAACTTACCAAAAGTTTTCCGGTAACGGTAATTATTATTTTATCTGTACCTTTATCTTTACCTCTAAGTTCAATGTCTTTGGATTTTTTCTGATCAGAGAAGTCATTAGAGCGTGTTTTTGTTCAGTGGCCGATGATTAAAAGTCTCTCCTGGAACGTGCCGAGGCCTTGGTGTCTCATTAGACTAAACCCTTTGCCATGGGCATAGCGCAATAACTATTTCTGTTTTTTTAACAGAACATGTCTCCACCACATTGTTGAGCAATTTCTCAGGAAAAGATGTTCAGTTGGATTAAAGAAGTCTCCCTTTTGGCACTGGGACAAAAAAAAAAAAAAATACAGTGCAGAGAACTGGGTAGGGAGTTAACAAAGGAAACTCTTCCTCTGCTTTACATGGACGGAGCTTAGCGACACCAGGGCAATACTGTCCCTTTGATTTACTGTCACGCCAGCACCATGTGGAGTCCAGAGCATAGGGATGATGTTGAAATCTGGCTAATGGCTTTAAACTGGAAGAGGGTAGATTTAGATTAGATATTACGAAGATATTTTTTCACTGTGAGGGTGGTGAGACACTGGAACAGGCTGCCCAGGGAGATTGTGGATGTGACATCACTGGAGGTGTTCCAGGCCAGGCTGGATGGGGCTTTGAGCAACCTGGTCTAGTGGGAGGTGTCCCTGCCCATGGCAGGGGGGTTGGAACTCGGCGATCTTCAAGGTCCCTTCCAACCCAAACCATTCTATGATTCTATAATTCCATGATTCTATTTTGCTTTATTTCATGGGTTCCTCAAGAAGCAGGTTAGGGGTTGTGCGGTGGAAGGGAGTTTATTTCTCTGTGGTTCAGTTATGATAACTGTTTATTTTGTTGCAACCATTCCTCTGACTTCACTGCCAAGGGGTGGTCATGTATCATCTCATTAGTGAGGTGTTAATATATAGCTGTTAGCGAGTTTGGCTCATACTTACACAGGCTGGCATGTAACCATATGAAATAGGCATGATTTTAGCATGATCTGTTGTCATGTGTTTCCATGCTCATCTTTCATTAAAATACCTCAATCTTT
>NW_009652966.1:293904-294344 GCF_000708025.1 Charadrius vociferus
TGCCAAAATCTAACATCTGAGGGGGAAAATTTTCCATGCCAGAAGTAACAGACTGCAGAGCTGCTTGGGGCTTTTCTCACTGGTCTGTTTGTGCCCTACAGTCAGACCCTCTGACAAAGCTTAGATGAAAAGTACCATCACCAGCACATGATGGTTCAGACCAGTTAGTTGTTGACAGTTCACCAGCTCAGACACAGCCTTCATAGCCCTCTTTTTTTTCTAGTACTTAGTTGCTAATTTTATGTGTTAATAAAGATTCCTTGTAGTGCTAAGACCTCACTGCTGGGGTCCTCACTGCTGGGGTCCTCACTGATCCCCCACACCCCATAGCTGTCAGCCTCGAGATGCTTTAAAACTATATATATTGTGAAATTTCATTTAAAATAAAAATGAAGCTGGGAAAAAATAGTCTTTGCCTCTGCCTAGCCCCCCACCCACCC
>NW_009652966.1:294386-296095 GCF_000708025.1 Charadrius vociferus
ACCCCCCCACCCCCTAAAATATTTTGATGGCCACTGCTGGTACCCCTCTACTTTGTAGCATGGAGTTGAAATCTGGCAAAAGAAGGACACTTCTGTGTCAGGAATGGGTTTTTTTCTTTCACTTACACATTAAGACGTGATGACTGGGATGTGGTCCTAGCTGTCCCCATCCCCTGGAAATTCCACTACGAAGTTTCCAAACTGTGAAAGGAGGGGAAAAAGTGTGGCTTCACCTTTCCGCAGTTCTCTGAAATGACTATTTTTAAAGTGAGTAAAGAATAATAAAAGCTGAGGCCCTGACTCATCTCGCCTTCAACATGCTCTTGGCTCGAGGGATTGTGTTTTCTCCTCTTTTTATCACTTCCATACTGGCAGGAACAATGCAGTCCAATATCAGTGACTGATAATGCAGTCTGGGGGAAAATTGTTCATTTTCGATTGAATAGACACGTTAATCTTATCGGTATGTAAATGAAAGGTGCTCCTGATGCATTCTGCCTCTTGACACTTTCATTTCAACCTGTCTTTTGGGGATGTTCTCCTCCAAGGAATGCATTAAGGGAAATCAGCCATAAGCGTATAAGGACAAAGCAGGATAGTAAGCAATGTCGGTATTGCATATTGAAAGTACAAAATACAAGAATGTCCTTTTAATTGAGCTGCAGCAAGTAGAGCTCCTTTCTAATTTCCTGTACAAAGCCATGCAAATATATGTAATAACTTATATTGCCAGTTAGCTTTTGTATTGTTTGATGTAGCAAACAAGAATTAAATGGATGTTATTTTTAGTAATATTCAACTTGAAATCTGTTTACTAACCAGAATAATTATCTTTATTTTAATTGAATAAACAAGAGCCAGTGCAAGTAGAATAGTTTTCAACCAACAGTAGAAGAATATTATTACAAAACAGCTCCTCTTATCCCTTTACAGTAAATAACACAAGAGAGACCAAGGAGACACAGTGTATTAAATTTCTGTAACAATAAGATCTCATTTCCAAAAATAGAATACACATCAAGCAGTCTTTATTTATGTACAGTCCTTATAAAACAAGTGTCAGGGATTAATCATCTTATGTAAGAGTTAGTGCGATCGTACACGATTTTTGTTCAGCATCAGTATTTCAATGTCCCCTTTTTATTCAGGCTTTTGAAGACAGTGATCCTTCAACCTGTACTCAGGAGTGTGTCCCATCAAGGCTGGTTGACCTGTTTATTTGAATAAAGGTTGCAGGTTTTCTGTCAGCTAGCTCACATCTTGTATTTTCATTTTATAAAGTAAAGGTGATGCATAAATATCAGAACACCAGTGCATTTCAGATTCTCAAGAAAAAGAAATGTTTTGGCTCTACGACAAAAGGAGAATTTAGCTAAAGTCATCAGAAAGACCATCCCTTTTAATATTTTCATTTTCTTTATTACACATGATACACGATTCCTGTTCTATAACCAGGAATACACAGCAGGAAATTAGGTGTTGCATTCCTCATTTATTCTGCATTTTGTCAAATAATTTTAAAACTCTTTTGTCCATATTGATTTTTTTCAAAAGGAAAGAAACCAAATTAATTACAAAAGTTGATTTTTTTAAAAAGTATTTATTCTGCTTTTGCTCAAACTTCAAATTAAACTATTCCTTGTTCTCAGGTCAAAATCATTCCTGAATATATACACACTCATCGCTAGTTGCTGTGCTCCTTTTTATTT
>NW_009652966.1:296120-299228 GCF_000708025.1 Charadrius vociferus
CGATGTACAAAGAAGATGCTTCCTATGGGGTATTGCAGAATTAGGAAGTTCATAGTCTTCATACAAATATATAAAATATTTCAAATTATCTCCATTCACCGGAATCCATTCGGTTTCTCTTGTCAGACCTGTGTGACAAATACAAGACCAGAAATTAATCTTTTATCAGCGCACTCACAGGTATTTTGAGAGCATGCACAGAAGTGCCTGTAAGTTGTGAGGGGGAGTACATTCCCCACACCTGCAATTTTGCTTTCACCGAGTGTACTTGTTTACACCCAAGCTCGGGGAATACAGAGTGGGTGTGAAACAAATCTTTTTGAGCCACTAGCTTTTCCCGCCCACTCTCCAAATCTCTGTCTGATGAAACTTCATGGCTCTGTTAAGAGCTCAGGCCTTTAAAGCCTTCGGTTTTGCCCTCAGTACAGGGTAGCTGTACCCCCCTGCCCCATCCCATTGCCCAGTTGCCCCCAGTTGCCTGGCAGGGTATGGGGGGCTCTGGGGCTGCCCCTGCCCTGGGACCAGCAGGGTCCAGCCCTACACAGGCCCTGGAACGTGTCCCCAGGGAAGCCCTGGCACTGCTTTGGCAGGCACAGGTGGCAAATCCTGATGTATGGCATGTCGCAGGTAGTAGGGATGCATCAGTTGGATAGAAATCAAAACAGTATTTAATTTTACTAGCAAATACTATTTACTGGTATATACATATATGTATATATATTATTTCTTAATATTTTTTTTTCAGCTGCTTTGGTTATCCTCTTCTCTTGCTTTTTCTGTTCTGCCCATTAAAGTCCTTACTGGTAGCGAGTCTCCTTCTTTGTCTCCTACCCAAACTGAACAGTCCCAGGGATTTTCAGCCTCTCTTCTTTTGGTAGTATATCTGTTCCTGTAACTATTTTGCTCATAACTCTGCTCCTCCCCTATTTCTGCTTTAATTTTCATGACTGACCAGCACTGAAGACAGCATTCTAGACATGGTAGCATAGTATATTTCTGTGTTGTTTGTATAAATCCCACTGGAGTTAACTTATTTACTTATGTAAAGAGAGGTGTGGGGGGGTGTTTAGCTGCTGTCTGGGGAATGATGAGCAATTTCCATTGACCTGTCTACAGTGACCGTTTCCTACATAGTTACAGCTAATGTGAGGCCCAGCATAGGGTCTATTCCTGTTCTCTTTGAAGTTAAGAGATATCTATGGTTGCTGTTGATATCGATGGTTCCAGGGAGCTCAGTACTGAGGAAAACAGATTTTGCAATTAACTTGCAAAAGTTCAAGACACTTACTTTCTCAGCATATATATTTAATCAGCTAAGATGTAAGCATTTGGGGTGGAGGAATATTGCTATTTTTGGTAAACGTTATTGAACTCATGAACCTTTAACAAATGCTGAGAAAGTAGAGGAAAAGCCACAGGACAGAGCAAAAAATGACAACCTTCTGTATTTCACAATGTGTTACATAAAATGAGATTTTGCTGTGCTCCTGAACATGTGTAGGCTGTACACATTTGAACAAATATTGGAGGGACATTCAAAAGGCTGGAATTGGCTCAGCTTTGAGAAGAAACACTTCCCTGGAGAAAAGAGGTGCTATTAAGAGAAACCCTGCATGGCTTACACTAACTGCTTAGAAGTGGTGGTGACTTTTGAATAAAGAAGTAAAAAAATTAACTTGACTTGAAAAAAAGTGAGGGGGTGTCATTATCCGTGGGAAAGAGGTCATAAAACCACATGTAGCGCTACTACCGCACTCTGTGGACATTAGCAACCAAACAACATAATCATTTCGTATCCTGATTGAGTAAGGCAATGTACTTTTTTTTTTTTTTTCAGTTGAAATTTCCTTCCAATCAGGTGATTTTAGGTACTTATCTTTCTGATCTCAAAAACAAAATCCAACTTTAAGGCTGTATTTGATGGCTCCCCGGGATACGCAGACACGTGTAATCCTGTCCTATGCAATTACTGCCTGCCTACACATGCTCTCCTTGTGTTTCAGTCAAGTATTCTCCTTTCTCTCTCAAACTGTTCTGTGCCTGTTCCTGAGTATCACAAGGTGACTGTTTTCTAGCAGTGGGTGGATAAAATACTGCTGGCTGTGATTAAACCCGAGTGCTCAAGCCCAGGATCAGAAGAGAGGGTGTACAGAGAGCTGCAGGCACATCTGAGCATGAATGCGGTCCTCTGTGCCACAAGTGTTTTCTGATCCTTCTGCTGAAAAAGGCCAACGTCAGGTTCTGCCTCCAAATGCATCATGGGCAGGTTTGTGACGTGAAGGACGGCTGTAACTTAGCATTTTGTTTTTTAAGATTACGTGGGATTTTTTTATACCTCTCTAGCAGATTCAGCATCTTAGATGATAAGGCTGTGTTTCCTGCAGGTGTCATCCTGGAGGAGACATCTGCCCTGCAGGGACCTTCATGCTTATTTTTCCCCACATTACTCTCCAAGTAGTTTAGCCTTTCCTTATCTCCTGAGCTCCTAATATCAGCTGTCCTGTGCTGCACACACCAAGCCCCCAGGGATCTTGATAATAAGGGTACAAAGAAGATGGAGCCAGATTTTCATCAGTGGTGCCCAGTGGCAGGACAGAAGGCAATAAGCACAAATTGAAACACAGGGAATTTCATGTAAGCAGGAAACAAAGCTTCTTTTACTGTCAGAGCAGTCAAACATTGGAGCAGGTTGCCCAGAGAGGTTGTGGAGTCTCCATCCTTGGAGATATTCAAAACCTGACTAGACATGGCCCTGAGCAGTGACCCTGTTCTGAGCAGGGGGTTGGACTGGATCGTCTCCAGAGGTGCTCTCAAGCCTCAGACATTCTGTGGGTCTGGGGAGAGCCTTTGTCTCAAGGGAAGCTGTCATCCACTCACAAGGGCCAGGGTGGATTCATGGGCCAGGTGCAAGGTCCCTTCTTGCCCCTGCTTAGCCATGGAACTGCCAGTGAGTTTACAAACTAAAACAACAGGGTGTTATATACTGTATTACTGTCTTGTTAATAATCCAAGTACTCTGGCTGCAGGGATTATTTTTAGCCACGTGCTCCGTTTCTTCAAATACTCCCTTGTCCTCCCTTCATTTAGTCATAGATCCCAGACCTTTGA
>NW_009652966.1:299272-345684 GCF_000708025.1 Charadrius vociferus
CCTCAGGGCTGAAAGGTCCCAGCTGGCATCATATCCCAGACAGCCAAGCAAGCACCTCTCTTCCATCTCCCACAGCACAGGACTCTCACTAGGCAGCAGACCCTCCAAAAGATCTGCTGTCTCCAGTTCTCCCAGTTACAACTGAACCATAGCAACTCTAGTCAAAGAAAACCCAGTCTTCTAAGGGGCCATGCACCAACAAGACTAGTTAATTAACAGGAGGAGCAAGAAAAACACTACAGCCCCCCAAGAACCCTGCCACTTGCCATCCAAATGCAGGAGCAACCAAATTGTTATGATGATGAGCCTTGCCTCCATGCTCAGGTGCTGAGGAAAATTAAGCCCACTGTTCTCAAATTTTGTCTAAAGCATACTGCTCGCAAGCAGTGCTATTTTAACACCTGCTAATAATATTATCTTTCTCTCAGGTGTACACTCTGCTCTCTGGTTGCTTATAATTGCTACCTGAACTCCCTTTGCAGTCAGCGGACCCTCTATTATCTCCCTGTGATGCTCTCATCCACTCAGACCTCCCTCTGGCCAGCTCCAATTCTCTCTCTCCCCGCTCCCAAAGGCACGTTATTTTTAGAGCTCTAACTCCTCCAGAGATCAATAGGAGTCTGTAAACTCAAAAATAGGTTGCTTATGGTACATTAATAATCCTCACAGTTATGTTCCCTGGTTATTCTTTCAGCTGCTGCGGCTTATCTACTAGCGCCTCTCTTGCCAGTCCAATCAACCTTATTCTACTGAACAACACTCTGCCATTTTAAAGAAAACAGAAGAGGATGGACTTGACAGCAAATGCTTAAATGTCGTCCTGATTAAGGATGGACATAAGCACATGCTTAGGAGCTTTTTTGAATCGTGGAATTATGTGTTTTTTCAGCCCTCAGGACTTTCTTCGTTCCGTGTCTGAGAACCTGTAGGGCTGTGACTGCAGTCGATGAGATTCCAGTGTTAGCTTCTGGGACAAAAAAGACTGGGAAAAGCAATGCAATGAGAAAAGCAATGGCTATTTTTATGTTAAAAATAATTTAATTTTTGTGCTATTCAGTGGAGATGCAACTTCAAAATTGCATCTAAATAAATTAATGCACTGTAAAATCTCACACTTTTTTCCTTCAAAATTACAGTTTTTAATGTTGCGTCTCCCTTCTATTCCCTGAAAATATGCCCAAACTGGTTAACAGCTAACAGATGAAAGATTTACTCTAAAAAAAGCACCAGTAATTCCAACTGTCAGTATTTTCTGTTCTTATACAACATGTTAGCTGAAAGAAGATGAAACATGAAATGAATCCAGATTTTGACTGTATCTCCATATTTGCAATAAAATGACCACATTCAGTGCTAATATTATATAATTAAGTACTATGCATGAATCACCTGAGAGCTAAATAAAATTTGTCTTTATTTGAACAGTTTCCAGCCTTATATATTTAACCCTAAAATTCTGTTAGGGCAGCCTGTTTTATGAGAAGGAACTTTACAGAGGAGCAAACAGACATATCCCATTAGCATTTCATAGAAAATCAGTGATTATAGCAAGTGCACCAAGGTTCAGCAAATGCCTCCCACTCAACAAGCTTCCAAAGTGAACGACCACATGATGTTTACTCCTCATCAGAACCCATTTATAGATCTCTTACTCACCACTATCACAGTCATACGTGCAACATTTAAGAAAAGGCAGCAAGAAGTCCACTCTTTGGGACCAGACAGGGGGGTTACAGTTGGAGAACTGGGACTTTTTTTTACAACACTGTCTAACTAAGCTGTGAAGCAGGATTTAAATCATGCAAAATCTAAAGATTATAATCAGCTGAAAGCATTCATTACATACCATGGGCATTGCATATGGACAACAGGTTTGGCTGCTTGGGCAAAATTTTGCACTGATTGGAAAAAAATTGATTAAAAGGCTGAAAAAATGCCTCTTCAAAAGTGCAAGTGGCAAATTAAGATAATGACTTCTTATGGGGTTAGAAGACCCAGAGAAGGGTTTTGTTCCCACAACTTTTAAATGACATCTGGGCATTCCTAGCAAATAGCACTCTGGGAATGAAAAGGGTATCAGTTTCGGTAAGGTAAGAAGGGGACAGAGTTCATGAACTTTTGTTAGTCTGGAGCAGAATTAGCCTAGAATTACAAACACATTGATCTTCAGACGGAAAAACCTGTGAAAAAGGTAAATCCAGGGACATGTCTACTTTGATTGCTCTAGTGAATTGGGAATGTGAAAAAATGCTGGACTGTCTCCTTTGATTCCCTAATTCTCTACTCATGTAGTAAAAGCCTTGTCCTTCCTGAGATGGTGACGTGAAGTGCCAAGGGATCTGCTTTAATTTGTCTGCCCTCACTTCCCTTCAGTCAGCACCACTTGCTACGAACATCCCTTCAGTGAGCACCACTTGCTACGATCCTCTTCTCCAGTTGCACAGGAGAAGTGCAACTGCTTTAACATTTGTAGCATATCTGGAATCACCGTCCACACAGATGGCAGAAGAAGCAGTAGGAAGTGAAATGTGCTCCAGGTTAACATATTAATACCATGATGGGACATCAGAGAGAGGGTTTAGGTTGCAAAGTGGACTTCATCCTTTGACTCCCTCCCAGTGTTAGCTGGCTTACTAAATGAAAAAGCCTACTTTAAATTAAACTATGCTTTCTTGCATGCTTTTTGCAAATTATTTCAACGCATTTGTTGTGTTTCTGTCAGGATAATAATAGTAACTCTCATATCTCTGGGCATCTCTCATATATCTTTTAAAATATATTTGCTCTCATTTATATTTTCTGGGCATGGTCCTGGGCAGCCTGCTCTTGGTGGCCCCACATGAGCAGAGAGGTTGGACCAGATTACCTACAGAGATCCCTTTCAACTTCAACCATTCTGTGAGTCTATGAAATACTGGAAATATGAAATAATTAGTCTTTTTTTTTTTTTTTGCACTTTACTTACAGTCAATTGAAATATGTGGAGAAGCAGCTAAAAATGGAGATTCAGGTTGTGCATACACATACACACAGAGTTTCAAAACAAAAAAGTTCAGAACTTCTATTCTTTAGATTTATCTGACAAAGAATGTTAGACAGAAAGGATGTCTTTTCCACTGAAGAAATTATTGAAAGCCATATGTTCACTTTCTCATACATATGTTGTTCCTCAAATTAATTTACATCTGTCCTCAGACAGTATGACATGGGGAACTAAGGACAGTTTTGACCTTTTCCACTGTTTGTAGCTTGGTAGTGCATGCACAAGGGAGCTGCAAGAGAGAACTGTATAACAGCATATCTAGTCAACAACAATAGACCTTTCTATTTAAGACAAAAAAAGAGTCAAGTGAAAACATTCCTCCCTTTATTGTGTTGTCAAAATTTCTTGTTACCTACACTGACACAAAGCTTTGTCAGCAAAAAAACTTGTAAAAGAGACAATTTAGCCCAGTGGCTCTGAATGGAGAGCTGGAGCCCCTAACTATCAAATGGAGGTCTTTCAGATCAATATGTTATAGAATCATAGAAAGTTTGGGTTGGAAGGGACCTTTAAAGTTCACCTCGTCCAAGCCCCCTGCAATGAGCAGGGACATCTTCAACTAGATCAGGCTGCTCAGAGCCCTGTCCAACCTAACCTGAAATGTTTCCAGGGATGGGGCATCTACCACCTCTCTGGGCAACCTGTACCAGTGTTTTACCACACTCAGTGTAAAAAATGTCTTCCTTATATCTTGTCTAAATCTACCCTCTTTTAGTTTAAAGCCGTTACTCCTTGTCCTATTGCAATAGGCCCTGATAAAAGGTTTGTCCCCATCTTTCCTGTAGGCCCCCTTTAAGTATTGAAAGGCCACAATAAGGTCTCCCCAGAGCCTCCTTTTCTTCAGGCTGAACAACCCCAACTCTCTCAGCCTGTCCTCACAGGAGAGGTGCTCCAGACCTCTGATCATCTTCATGGCTCTCCTCTGGACTCACTCCAACAGGACCATGTCCTGTGGCAGCAGATTTATCTCCTGCCAATTAAGGAAGAAATCTGTGGCATTTTGAAAGGTATAAATTGAGTACTTAGCTGACGTAACACAATTAAGAAGAATGGCATTGCACTGACCTCATGGCTGCCATAACAGTTGAAGTGGTAAAGAAAACAGATAAGATATCAGTATGTGTCTGAAGCTTTTTGGAAGATTTTTGGCTCAGTGCAGAGGTATTAAACTGTGCATGGTTGCTAGGTTGTTCCCTTAGTTATCTGGAGATTGCAACTACTTGGGCACAGCAGCTGATTTATGCAAGTGGTTCCCAGAGAGTTAATAAGCATGAACAAAAGAACACATGAGCAAAATTATACATGTGAATATAATTCAAGGTAAGGTTTGTGCATGGGCTCCTGATTGAAGCCAGCTGAAGCAGCAGCTTGGCTTCTTTACATTCTATACATCAGATATTTTTTAACTTTCAAAAGCAAATTACTAAGTATTGTGTAAACACAGAAGTCTATCAGTTCCCTGAAGGAACAATATTTCCCCTTAGTTTCCATTGGATTAACCATGTAACAATGGTGAAATCCAGTGATTTGGATGGTTCAGCTGGTCTCTAGGACAGTTGTTATCCAAAAGGAAAAATTCCATTAGAAATTTTTCAGGCAAGAGACTTGTTCCTCACTTATCCAGCTGCAGGCATATTCTCATCTTGAGAAGACAACAGTGCAGCTGGCTCACTCAAATTACAACATCTTGAAGTTTTTCTCAAGTTAGAAGTTTTTTTTTTCCCTCAAACCTCCTTCCCTGCCACGGACCAGAGAGCCAAGCAGAGATGGCAGCTCTCAGAGGGCCCAAGGCATGTTCTGCAGGGCAGGGTCCAACATTTGGGAACCTGTGGGAGTCCTTCTTCTGCCTAGGGACTTCAGGGTTCTGACTTCTAAGCAGAATCTCTAAAACCCCTAGAAATTCTGGGCTGACCCCAGGTTCTGGTATCTCCAAGCTTCCATCTGTGGATTTGCAGTAAGAGGTCAGGCAGCCTTGCAAACCTTAGGTGGAGCTGGAGATCTTAGAGCTCCTGGGCTCCATGTGCAGAGTGAGGAGCTTTGGGGTAGCCAGCACACACCTGGCAAGTCATGTTTGCCATCACCTCCCAGGACACTCCCAGGAGAGTTCCCAAGAGTAAAGGCTGCTGAAATACTTGGGGAAAAGCATACTGAAATATTTCTATTTTTAAAAAATGATTTCTTCTTAAAATTTCTTTCTCTTGAGAAGCAAAACCTCTCATTTTCTTTCTGAATCAGAATCAATCTTTTTCCAAAATTTCTTAAAGAAAGAGAATTCTAAATACTGATTCTCTGAAAAGACCTAATGTCCATAAAGCTATGATACTTGACATGAGTTACACTGCCTTCCTTTTCTTCTTGGTAAGTGGAACCCAGATGTAGATGACCCAAATGCTATCATATGTAGTTCCTAACAGTCCAAGATGTTGCAACTAGTAGCAGTTTCAAAAGTGGGAAAAAAAACAAATGTCAGCATTTGCAGTGAAAAAGAAAGAACTTCTTTCCATAACACACGGGAACTTCCTGACTAGTACTAATTCAAAAGGTTTAGGATTTGTAACATGTTACAGATGTTACACTCTTGAAAGCATGGAAATGTATTCTGAACTTTTCTATCTCCTCAGTCTTACCGGCCATTTTTTCTTTTGTTTGGGTATCTCTTGGCTGAGATCAGCAAGCTACCTAAAACTATATGCGATGGGCTGCTGGTTATGAGCACATTTTTAGCTTATGGACTCACTACAGATGCTGGTATAAATATGGTGTTTATAGGGGTAAAAATCAACACTTTCAAAAATGGGAAAGCATATCTTGAGGTTTATCATATCTGAGCAGTTCATAAAGAAACTGTATTTTTAAGTGATTAGGGATAACACTTTAAAATGGTGTTACAGTAAAAATCATGCAAGTGCTGATATACTTTGTTATTGGTATTTCTACTGCTACTGTGACTTTCTGGAGCTACTTTTAAAATTTTCTCTCTGTAATTTGTATGTCTTAAAGCATGGTGGCTGTAACATATGCTTACCTCACATTAAATTCAGGTTTTCATTTCATTCTTCTGCTTTTCATTAATGTTTTACCCCCAGCCTCTCATAACCTAAAGTGTCATCCCTCTAAAAAGGTTTCACAAACCCATCTTCAGTTGCTTTGGGAGAGTATGAGGTCATTTGTGATTTCTAATGGGAAGCAAAAATCAAGCATTATATACCAAACACTGTGATTAAAGTTGTTGATGAGAAGCTGCAGTGGGTCTTTCTACCTCTGTTAATGAGAACTATGCTGCAGTACTTACTACCTTTTAAATTACTGCCTTCTGAAGAGAAAAAAAAAAACAAAACATTTTCCCTCTGTGGCACTTTACTAAGCCCTGCTAAGCTCATGCAGATGTGTGCCTACAATTATTATTCTTTGCAATTATTAATTAATATAGGGGGAAATTGTTCTCTGAGTTCACGTTAAGCTACTCTCACTCATCTATACCACCTCTGCTTTAAAAAGCATTTGATTCCCAGTGTAGGCTTTGCTCAAGGCCTTGGTAGCCTTTTAAAGGTATCATCCTGATCATATTAGCAAGTACACCCAAATAGTCTTGCCAATGACTTAAAGAGCTTAAGTCGTAAAAAATTTATGGCACTGAGATTAGAAAGGGATTTCCAGGATAGTTTAGTTTTATTTCATTTTCATTCCCCATAGTAGCAACTCAGATTCTCAAGACAAAGGCTAAAAGAGATGGCGAAACTTCAGGAATTATTGTTGAAGCAAATTTATCAGTAAGGAAGCCAAGGCCTAAAAGCTGATCCTGCAAAGTGCGTATTACCTCCTTCAAGGTGCAACAAATCCTATTGATTTCTCCAGTGATAACCAAAACCACTTAGCAGCTTGCAGGTGCAGGGCGAAAAATATCCAGTAGAAATGCACCTGGGTGGTGGTATGCTGTGAAAATGAAAAGAGGTTGCTTGGTCCCCTTCTGAAAAACCCCTCAGCCTGGTAATTCTGATGTCTACAGGACAAAGCTACATGCAGAAGGGGCCAGCTAAACACTATTTGAAATAAAATAATGATTCAGAAGATACTAAGCACAGAAAAAAGAGGCAATAAAAATCAACTACTAAAAGTCCAAAAAACTGCGACATTTGAAACAACAGGACATCTTTGTTGTACTGAGAGTGATGAGGGCTCTGTAAGGAGGCACTCATTGATGCAATATGAAATGCACCTGCTGAGAGTTAATTGCATGACTGGGGTTTCTCAGCCAGGATGTGTCTCTGAAAGTGAAGTTTCCAGCTAGGAGAAAACATATATGGTGGTGAGTGCTCTTGCTGCTAAGACTCCCTACAGTCAGTGCTTGGTAGCCCACCACAGAGATAACTGGGGGAGAAATGCCTCACAGGTATCTGTGGCTAAAGTACAAGAGGCAAGAACACAATGACTGGTATTGTGCTGTGTAACCTGGATTAAACATGGTCAAATTATTATAAAGCAAAAAAAACCAAAATTCCTAGATTCCTTCAAAAGTGACTTATGACTGAAGGCACCACAGTCTTTGGGTTGTGTCATGAGTTAACCCACCGCTAACACTACAGCACCAAAAAGTCAAACCCTCTCATGTCCCACACAGGGCAGCACAATCAGGGGGACCAAACACGTTTTGCCCTCCTCAAAACCTTGCTGCCTGCTCTCATGGTAGTCCCATTCACTCCGGTGGAAGCTTCACCCCATGAGCCTTGCACGTGCCTTGGCCAGGCGCTCGGCTCAGAGCGACCTACAGACAGCTGCATGGGCCAACCACCACCGGAACTGTGCCCAGCAGCGAAGGAGGACGTTTGGTGTGGCATCGTGCAGCCTTGTAAATCCTCAGTCAGTAGCTTGGACTATAAAATTTTGTAACAAACTTAATGGCCTGTGTCTGCACCAGACCCGTAGCGTCAGGGCTTTGAAGGCACTGAACAACAGGTGTTGGAAGTACTCAGCCATGTTATCAGGGTGGACAGGAAGCTGGAAATCTCACAAAAGAAAGCTTCTTGCAAAAAGGGCCTGCTTTAGTTTAAAAATTTTGATTCTTTCTCAGGAAACTGAAAATCCCCAGACGTTCTGTGCTTTTCTGTGAAAATTCAGGTCACCTGGTTTCATTTTTCTAGAAACACAGTTGATTTGGGGAGACTGAAATTTAGAGAAAAGTTATTTTATTTTTACTGACATTTTTATGGAGGGTAAAGACTCTTCCAGTTGAATCCTTTCAGCGGTCTTATTGTAGTCCCTCAAGCTGTGCACTAAAAGGCATTGTAGGAGTGGGCTATCACCCTCAAGATAGTGCTGTTTCACGCCATATGAACTCTAAAATGCTTAACAGTGCTACATAATTAAATGATGAACAACGATTTTCAAGTAAGTTGTTTTACAACATGAAAGAGATTCTGGAGGAAGGCATTTGCCTCCGACTTTTTTTACGCTGGCACTTCATTTGGTGCTAGCTCTCCAATCAAATATTAAAGCTTTACTATAAATTATGTACAAAAGTTTCTCACAAATCTGAATGCAACATATCACACAGCAAAATGCTGCTGCTGGAAAGGTTCTCTGATTTCACACCTGAATGCTCATGTCTTTTGTTATTGTCATGCTGGCTGCCACCTAAGGCTCCCGATAAGGTGGCATTTTCTCCAGAGACGCACGCCCAGTGGTAAGCAACACTGCTCAGTATCTGCATGGTTTTCACATACTGAGAAGGATTAAAAAAAATATTTGTATTTTTTGAAGAAAAAATTGTAAGCAAGCGATTCTGCATTTTTATTTTGTGGGAGACGGTAGAGTTGCAGGGGCAAAGGCTGCAGAAAGTGAAATATCTGGCATGCTGCTGGTTCCTACGGAGTCCACAAGTATGCCCTCACTAATGGCATTTCTAAAGTGTCATTGGTCTTTGTTGCCTACTGACATTTGTGGAGTTGATGGCTTTTTTCTTTTCAAAAGAAAGTTGAGGAACTGAATGATAAAAAGCACATATTAAAACAATATTAAGTTGATAAATGACTTACATAAGCATCAGTTAATCAGTTAAGACTGAACACGTAGCCTAATAGTGTTTATTCATATTCAAAAGTTAAGGCATAGGTACAAAATTTTCTT
Organism: Charadrius vociferus; assembly: GCF_000708025.1. Taxonomy (NCBI): domain Eukaryota; kingdom Metazoa; phylum Chordata; class Aves; order Charadriiformes; family Charadriidae; genus Charadrius; species Charadrius vociferus. Next base: position 308,439 of record NW_009652966.1, read on the forward strand.
TCACCTATACTTAAAAGCGAGGTAGGTTGCTTCATTTCTGTGTTAGTTTTGTAATCCGTCCTGGTTTGAGGTAAATCAGAAACAATTTTCTGTACTGTAATTTTACTTTTTAGCTAAGCCTCTTCTAACTAACTGAACTCCTTTTTAATTATTATTATTTTACTAATTTATTAATATTTTCATTAAAGTAGTTTAGTTTTTTTCCTAAACTTATAAATCTCTTTCTCTCAGTTCCTCTTATCCTTGGAGAGAGAGGTAGGGGAGAGCATCTGTCATTCGTTTCAGTGCCTAGTCCATCCCAAACCATGACATAACCAGACATCATTTTGCAGATATGAGATGGTCAGGGGACAATTGTTATAAATTGTAGTTTTCAGGTAGCACAATATAAGGCAGGCTGTACAGTATGTTAATTTGTCTGCACCAACAAACACATAAACACTCCCCCTTAGTTTCCATACAGCCTGGTTTTTCAGTTCCTACCAAACTTTAACAATGTCTGAACATTTTTATTTCATTATTCTTCAGAATTCACATATCCTCTGCCATTCATTTTTCATGGCAAATACTCTCCATGTCTCATGCAACTTTATTGTTTGAGGGGAAAGGTCTAAGCATTAGGTGTTAACTTGTTAGACTTTCAAAAGCCATGTGTTCAAACCTTGGCAAGGCAGACTTTGTCTTTCATTTGTCCCTGAAAAAAACGTGCGTTTCATGCTGGGTTTAGAAAGGACTATGTCAAAGAAGTGTCTGATCATGTGTGTCCTGAAGGTAATTGAATTTTGGTGCCATTTGTACAGACGTAATTTGGGATTAAAGCTATATATATTTATATCATGACTATGAATTTCAAATTCCAGGGCAATGAACCTAGAAGCAAACAGCATCTTGGTGTACTGCAAACACAACCTTCCTTCCTCCAGTGAAGCAAAAGGGGAAAATGACAAGAGAATTATTAGGTTGGATAATTACAGGAGAAAAAGCCAAGTTTGCTTGATTTGTTGTTTGAGAGTTGGCATGGGCTGAAGCTGCCAAAGTTTATTTAAAATGCAACGAGCTTTTGTACCTTAGAGTATGCCAAGAGTCAAACTGGTCCAACATTTTCTGATGGAACATTTCTCCACTGGGAAAGGTTTGTGCTTTGGAAGTGTAACTTTTTACGGAAACATCTTGCTTTCAGCAATTCTCCTGATGCCACATGGAACGTTGAGCGTGACTGATCTGGGCAGTTTCTTATCAGCTGCCATGCTGGCTCGCCGGCAGCCTGCCAACAGGCTGGTGCAGCTCTTTGATGGGGGCTTCCAAGGGCCAACAACTTCAGGTCTGCCAGACTTGGAAACCCTAATTCGCGTTCAACACTCCTGCCATCCAGAAGTTGCTGGAGACAGCTGGAGACAGCTAGTTTCTCTACTCAGGGCAGAAATATTCTGGTTTTTTAACCTCTAAATAGTATGGTTTAACTCCAGCTATTCCTGTACCTTTGTGGTCCAGCTCTGCACAATAACATAAATTGCCATGTCCAAACTGGTTCCACAGCCTTTGCCTCATCTCAGTCTCCTGCGGCACTGACCTCCACCTTCATTCAGGTGTGTGGTGCCAAACACTTGTACGCCCCATCTCCCACAGACTTGAAGACAGGACCATGAGACTTTAAAAAAAAAAATAATAACAAAACAAAAACCAAAAATCCAAATACATTTTCTATTAATTTCATTTCCTTCCTGGTGATTTGACCACAAGGGTTTGCTTCTCTCCATTTTTCTCTGCCACAGCAAGGGTTTTGTAAACATCCCACAATGAACGGTTAGAAGCCAAGCCCCACGCAGATGTTAAGCAATAGTCACACATGTAATAATAATACAAAAAACCTTGTCCAGTCCAAAGTGATTTCTAGTATACAATAAGACACAATTCACGACATAACAACTTTGAGACAAAGGGAGGCACAAGGAAATGGCAACTCTGTCATATAATAATTAGCCAACTTACAATAGGAGCCACTTGGCTGCTGACACACAGCAATGACTGCTATTTTTATGCAATAGGCAATAGGCTTCCTGAGCCATCTCAGGACAGTATTTTGAAAGCATTTAGCCAGTTAAACATGCAAAACCCCTGGGAGTTAGGCACTTAGCAGTTTTTTTTGAGAAGCCGATGTACCTATCTGCATCTTACAGAGCTTGAAGTATTTTAGAAGTCTGCCCTCTAGTTGCCCTTAGGAGTTACTGTCACGATGCAGTATTTAGATATATGTTTTGACTCTGATTTATCTCACTGTAAGAATTATTTCCCTTTCTTTTCCATGAAAAAAAAAAATCACACACACACCCCCAACCTCTACTAACAATCCAGAGTGTAAAGCAAATATATCCAGCAATGTTCTCTACTAGAATCATAAGTAGAGTTAGTAAAGCCACAATTTCATTTGAAAGCTACTACCTTGAAAAAAAAATCGCCTTTATTAATGACAAACCCAGCGAGCACAAGAAGAGAAATGACTGTCAGAAAAGACTCTTTTGCATTTTGGCAGTTCACATGGCTGAAGGAGCCGCAGGACAGACTGTTGCTACTAAGAGAGGGGGGAAGTAAAAAGGCACATTTCTGTGGTAGCCAGGGAAACCCAGAAGGGCACCCGCACGGAGTACCTGCTTCTGCTATTGCAGCAAAAGGGAGAAAATACAGCAGGTTAACTTATACAAATCCTTTTTGTACAGAGGGAGATGATGCCCTGATGCCTTTGCTGGTAAAGACAAAAAGCACACTGTTTCGAAACAAAACTGCAATTAAAATTACAGAGAGAATCACTTCAGCAGCTGCCCAGAGCTAAACCCCAGCGAGGGCTTTACCCGGATCTTGGGTCTGTTTGAAAGCCCCAGCAAAGGGATGTAGCTGTAACTTCAGCTCTTTCAGGATTTTTCTGGGATTTCACTGGCACTCGGGCAGTTTGAAGCTCTGCAAGGCAACAGCACCGCTCTGTGCTGCTCTTCAGCTAGCTAAAGAGCTGTGCCCGGAGATGCCAGTCAGCTGAGGGGATGTTTAGTGATCCTCCCTGAGGTGCGAAGGCGGTGGAGGCTATTTCTCCTCAACTTTTGGCAGTGTTAGGTTGACAGTCGGACTTGATGATCTTAAAGGTCCCTTCCAACCTAGACGATTCTATGATTCTAACCGTGAGGCTGATGCGGGGCCGTGTGGCTCACCACTTTAGTACGGCTGTGTTGTGGGAACAAGGATGGGGAGTGTGGGGGTGATGGGGCTGGGGCAAGCCAAGTGCTGCCTGAAGGCTGCTCCTGAAGCAATACCCATCACTAAGCTCTGTCAGACTGATTTCTTTGCTTTTAATGCATTAGCAGCAAGCTCTGTCATCTTGGAGACACTGAGAAGGGGCTCCTCTCCAAGCAAGAAAATAGGAATCTCAGCTGTCTCTATTTGGGCAGCGATATCAAATTTATTCATTATGAATTCTGCCTCTTCTGCCACCTTACCCAGGCTGTACTGCAAATAGCCCACGTTTGACTCTCTGTGCTAGTTACAGTTTCTAAAAATGCTGCTTTCTCCTGGTCATATGGCTTCTTCTCAACAGAATTCATAATGTATGAGTGAGTGTTGTTTCATATAAATATAGTGTACATCTGATATGCCTACAGATAATATCATAGCACGATTGAACCGTGATTAATTGTGGTACCATTCATCCACCTGTTTTCTTTCAATATAACTCTGGCATGTGCAATAAAAAGAGAGGCCCTGAGACAACGGTCACATCTCTGCAAATATAGTTACAGAAGAGATGGACGTTGTCTATGGTGTTATTTTCAAGATATTCAAATTGAGATTGAGATGTCTCTGTGCACTTTGCAAATACTTTTTCTGAAATGCTTAGCACTTTGTATAAAGCAAAATACATTGAAAAAATACAGCAAATGGGAGGAAAAGGAAGGGTGGTAAGAAAGTGATTGTTAACTGTCAAAACCCAGCACAGTCTTTCTCTAACCCACATACTCTGCAGTCTCTTCGGAATATTTAACATTCATGTCCTGGATTTCATGGCCGCCTTGCCACGGAAAAGTGAGAGGTCTTAATCAGCTCAGGAAATTTGACAGCTGCCTTGTCCATAACCCAGAGGATCTCTTCAGAGATGGATAAGCATGAAGGCAAGACATCATTCTCAGGATGCTCATTTAACTTGACATGTAACTGACTATATTAGAAAACTGTGTATTCTGACATCTGGTCCATGCAGGATATGCTTATTGCATATCTTGATTCTTCAAAGCTACTGCAGGTAGTGTGGTAATTGTCTCTTCTTTGGAAAGCTTATTGTCGAGTCATTTAATAGTTGATACACACAGCTACAGTACACATGAAGTTTTTTCACATCAGTAACCAGTATATATATGTTGTGTTTATAGGGTTTTGTCATTTATTAGAGCTCTAAATGTAAGTCTATATTTTCCCATGGAATAAATAGATTTCTTCTTCATGAACAAAGGCATTACAGCATGTTGTCTGTACAAGACTGCTCTGTTAAGACTTGATTTTGCAATCTGTGGCAGGTGAACATTTAGAAATGAGGTATTAGGATTGAGTGGAAGATATATGGGAGACCTAAACTTTCCCATGACACCCTGTTTTACAACACAAAATTGTTTTTTGATTAAACAAAGTGAAAAGAAAAGAAGTATGTTCCACAGAGAAACAGAAAGAAAAGTTGAGAGGAATCACCTGATGTTAAAAAACAGGTACCCAAGACCAATTTTTTTTTGGTTTTCAATCTACACCAACATGACCTACAGTTTCTGTGGAAAAGATTATTTTTTTTTGCTCAGCTCTGCAGAAAGGCTCTTCTCAGAATGTACATGTAGCAGTGCCTGTTGGAGCACTCGCACAGCTGTCTCAGTACGAGTCCTGGATTTGACTGCAGAAGGACAGAAGCCCATTCACTCTTAACAATGTACAAATTGCATATTCAAATCTGGAGTGGGATTTTGGGAAGCACTTAGGTGATTTAAGAGCATAGTTCTCACTGAGTGGCAGTGAGATTGTACTCCTTAATACATGAAGACAGAGTCCCAGTGATTTAGATGCCTCAGGTGCAAATGGGACGTAGGTGCTTAACTCCAAAACTGCGATCCTCAAAACCACAGACCAAATACACCATAACCTCAAACGGTGCTCATGCCCATCTACAAATACCTGAGTTTTGATAAACCTGCTGAGTACCAGGGAGACATGTCACCCTGAGCAGCACCCAGAAACCTGGTGGATTTCCACAGAGACCTTCCTCCTCAGCACCTTCCTAATCACGTCAGGCTTTGTACAAAATCACAGCAGCAGCTACCCTGGTTTCTTTCAAACCACAGCTTGAGGAAACTGTTGCTACACAAATTAGCCTTTAGAGAAGGTACACAAGCAATCCACAGGCTGAGGCACATGGAAGCAGGTTTCCCTCCTGCCAGCTGAGCTCCATACTGCTAAGCTGCCGGCAGGCTCACTTGTCTACAGATAAATTTTAATTCATTTCTGCACAGCAGCCTAGCTTTAGCTCAAAGTCTAGAAAGGGTCCCCCCTGCCAAGGTAGTCTGCAGTCTCCAGGGAGGCAAGAAATGTGTGTTTTAATCCTTTTGAGGAGAAGAAGGAATTGACCTGCTTTATTCATGCATCCTGGCTGGGTACGTGTGATAATCGCTGAGCCAAGGCAGAAGGGAGGGGGGACCAGCATGTTTCTTCTCTTGCATGTTTTCAGACTGTTCTTGTTTTTAAAAAAAGTACTCAGGTCCAAATCTGGAGGAGACAGTTCACACTGTAAATCTGGTGTGAGGGGAAATGGCTTCTGGCTCTGCTCAGGACATTGCTGAAGCCCCAGAGAAGACAATCCGCTTGTTTTCAATTTTTTCTATTAGCTGCATCTAAGCAGGTCTCCACACAAGCTTCACGATGCTGCTTGCAGAAGTGGCTCAAGGTTTCCTAACAGTGTATGTAGTGCTATCTTCTTGAGATGGCAGAAGAGCAGGTTTCTGCAGGGTAAAAGGTTTTTGAATGGACGTGTGTGATTAGAGAGGCTGGGGACTATGGGTGAGACAGGGGTCTCCACTCGCCTTTCTTCTCCCTGTAACCTTACATCCATTTTCCTCTTGGAAGGGGCCAGGACTTGTCCCTGAGCAGCACTAGTGCACCCTGGCAGGGAAAGACAATGCTGGCCTTCATCCAGCTCTTGGGACACAGCAATCAAGGCCATAGGCCATCTATTCTCCACTCGTGTCTGCGCACCCTCAGGGTCTGGGGCCCTTCAGCTCCCCTCTTAAAAGGTGAAGCCAGCCAGCCAGTAGGTGTTTAACAGAAGGCAGAGTCCAGGCAGTTGTATCCACTGGTAGATCATGCAAGAGGATCACCTCCATGGTAAAGAGAGACTTTGGGAGACACAGAGCTTGTAGTGCCTCTTTGAGGCAAAAGAGTACAAAGTGGTGCAATGCATTGTTCTGCCATCCTCCATGGCTACCAGAGACAGCTGCCTGCATCATTCTGCCCAAAACATATCTGATCCCTGTGCTGTTAATAAAATCTCAGACACTGGTGAGGGACATGAGGGAATGCTCCACTGGCTCAAGGCACTCTAATGCCATTGCAAGTCATTGTCATACCACAGGCTTGCCTTGAAGGAAATGGTTAGATGCCAAACTGCCGGTGGGGTTCCAAGGACTTGACTTTGCTGAAGGACGGTCAATCTTTAGCTCAAAAATGAGGCCTTTAGCCTGAGGTGAGCACAAGCTTCTCTGGGAGCCAGTCTCCAGGCCCCTCTATGGCATCTATTAAAGTAAAGCATCAAAGAGGTTGGAGCTAATTGCTCTTTTTCTCATCCTGCCTTAGTGAAATGAATTTCTTTAATTTCAACCAAACTACAGATAACTTCACACTTGGACATACAAGTTGCCCCATGACCCAGCAAGCTACTGCTTGTCAGCTGAACTGTGGTGTTTGGCCAGGTTCAACCTCTTATTCTCTACACACATGAAGCAGAACATGAACATCTTCACTGAGGTTTCTACTGGTTTGTCAAAGACTTTGAAGGATGCACATGCTCAGCAGTGACTCAGGTGTTGTCCACTAATGTGTTAAATTGAAGTAACTTGACAGACAACACTTAGCTGCTCCTTAAATAAGTAAAACTGGTTTTTCCCAGAAGTGATTGTTCAAACATATAATAGCAAATCTATTCCACACCAGACTTAATATTCAAAATAAGAAAAGCATATACAGAGTGAAAAGGGCTGTAATACTGTATCATTGCGTAATTTGGTACTTTTTGAATTAAGGGCTTAAACCAAAAAAAAAAAGGTACATGTGAGATACACTAATCTGAATTCAATTTACTTTCAGCAAAATGGACTGAAAAACTGAAAATATACCTCTCTTCTTCACAGAGATAGATCTTCTTGTCTTGAGAACTAAAAGGGAGAAAGATTACATATTTTTTTCCAAAATAAATGCTTCCATTCAAACCCCGAAGAGACAGACCAATTCAACCATTTTCAGACAAAACCAAGGAAATTGAGAAATTCAAAAGTAAAAGGTCTGAAATCCTTAATTAAATGCTTAATTAAGGTCTGAGATCCTTAAATAATTGCAGCAGAGAACATACTCTATCCCGGTCTTTTACAATCTTTGGGAAGGATACTGCACTAAAGAACAGCATGATTTGCAAACACAGAAAAAACTGGAGGTTTGCTTTTCCTTCTATTCTGCCTATCTCAGCTCAAATACTTGGTTTCAAGTCTTCAGATTTGTATTTTCTTCCATTTCAGTACACGCTTTGTGTTGGTTTTATCTTATGTATAAAGACAGCAGCTTTCAAAGCCTTGAAATAACACCGTCTCGCTATTGTCATCATCCTTCCCTCAGAACAGGAGCGGTTTGGCTTTGGGGGAAGTATTTGTTCTTTGATGTTTCCTCAGTAAAAGCAATTTTGCCAGTCCTGCTCTCTCCTCGTGTGCACCAGTATTGCTGCTACCACCGCTGTTGAAACGCACTAACACGGCAGCGGGCACGGGCTGCTTCTCCCCTGGTCCGTTTGGTAGGAAGCAGGGCAAGTACGGCCATCACCCGCTTCTTCCCTAAGTGCATTCATGGCCGCAGCTATTGTGTGCTCCAGGATTACGTTTCTGTACCGTGAAAGGCTCTCTAAGGTCACGCAGGAGTAACAGCAATTTTAAGATGAGGTTCGCTCCAAGGCAACAAACAGGAACAAAGACCCAGGAGAGCTAAAAGCTGAAGGACACGATTTATTTTTTTATCAGTTGGATAAGTGAATTATGAAATTAAAAGTAATGTTATTACAACTTTACTGAAGTGGGGGAGTAAGTTCTGAGCACCAAGTCTGAGGGGTTTATTCTGCTTTTATTGAATCCATGTCTGCACGTGGAGCTTGGCCATTTGCGGTCAGAAACAAATACAGCCATACTAATATAATCACTAAATGGAGGGAGAGAACCAGACTTTATACTTGCTCCCAAGTTCAAATAAAGGTTAGTTCAGCTGAGTTTCCTTTCAACTTGCTACAACCCACAGCAAATCAGATGTGGAAAATAAAGTATGACTAACACTGAGAGTAAAACCAATACATATTCCTGTAGGAAATGCTAATTTATGCTGTGTACTTTGTTCTCTTAGTGCATGGAAGTACAGCGTATTTGAGACTGCTGCTGCAAGTCAAAGGGGAATTGGGAGGTTAAAACAGCAGCAGATAGGGACAGCAAAAACCAATAACATCTGCAGCATGATGTTTCCTCAGTAGTATTGCCAATCAGGCGACAGATGTTGAGATCACTGTAATGGTGAGCTCTGCCTATATATGATGTTCTACCTATATATGGTGAGCTCTACCATTATACTGTGTTATTTATTCTCAGAAGCGGTTTGTGACCAAGTGTGGAAAAGAGTAGCCTTGGCACTGAAAAGAGCTACGCTTTTCCAAACAAGGCACACGAGGAACAATTAGGTGGCCAAAGCAGGCCTCATCCTAAGTGGAGAGCAGGGCTCATGTCACTTGTAGATGGCCTGCTCCCAGACAGGGATCACAAGGCTCATGCAATAGCAGCCGTCTCTGCAAGAGATGACAAAGTACAGTGATGCGGCAATTTATGTGGTTCTTGAGCACAAGGCTGTGAAAACATAATTAGGTAGTCTTTTATCAAATGAAACGAGTAAAAACTATAAAACAAAATGATGAGGCACTAAATTTAGAAGAAAATTCATTTGATTATCACATCAGAGCTGTGATATTTCAGATCATACTGTCAGCTTAATTGGCTACAATTTATGTAGATTTGATAAAACTATCTGAGCTGTTAATAACGTAGGAAGTTGCACTTCATGTATTGAAAAGCAGTTAGCTTTTTTACTCTGATGTAGGCACTTGAAAACCTTTGTGCCGAACACGTTTTGAACCGTTTAAGGTTAGAGAGACTAGAATTACTTATTATTTTGGGAACCCACCTGATGATGCCTCTCATTACAGTGTCTAGGTGCTCCACGCATACCTAATGCTGCCGGGACAGTTCCCAGGTACAGAGAAACAGCATCGCTCTCATCTCACTCATAACTCTTTAATCGTGGTCAGTACTGGCTCTTTCCCGCTCTCCAAACAGTTTCTAATGCCCACGGTTCCCTGGTTACAGTTAGTTCTGCATGGCTTTATATGCGTGTGCCTTGGGGTAGGCACCATTTAAATTACAGGACCTTCTCTAAATACCAGGATCTGTTCACCCAACAAATACTTGAAGTTTTAGGGATTCCCGATACCCTGTTCTGAGATTTCCAAGAGGAATACATTCCGGTGGTACCTATTGTTTAATGCTGCAGTTCATTCATACCACCTCTTAACACATATAGCAGAGATGAGCAAGAAAAAGTCTGCCGACTGTATCCCACCCTCACACTTCACCAATCCCTCCACACCTGATATCTTCAGGAGGCTTCCTGCTTTTCTGAGCTTCATTTGAGGAAGTCACCCCAGAAATTGCATCCAACTCAAGGAACCAGCTAAAAAGTTTAGTTCTTGCAAAAAACTGTCATGAGCAGCACTGATGGGAACGTAGGGGTTTCTATAAAAAAGAGCCCGACAATAAAAGTTTAGGACCAAGTAATCAACAGAGTGACCACAGGAAAACAGTTATTAAATCGAAGTGACTCTTAAAAAAAAAAAAAAATCAAAAAAGGAGAATTTTCAGCTTTCAAGGAAAAGACTTGGAACTTTCTCCTAGAAACTGACAGTTCTCACACAGGAATAGAGCAGATTTTTGGGACCGCTTTGCCAGTGTGGGAAGTATGTTGTCACTTGAAGGGCATCAATGTTTCAAAGTGAGAGGCTCAAAGAATAAATTTCTTCTGTCTGTGTGTAGAGGCCTGTTCATCTTTACATGTCTGCAAACTCTTGTGTATGACAAAGGTAGAGGAGTAAATAACATGCTCATGTTTTAAAAATCAGTAGAGGGTTTTTCAAGTTATTACTTTGTATTTGCCTCTTCCAGCAATATAAATGCTCTGCTTGAAGACTCAGTTTGGAAAGAAAACACTTTTTTTTTGCATATTTTATGTTTTGAAAAAACAAAAGGATCCATTCTTGTGGTTTGCTTTGGAGAAAAATGTTTTCTGATTTTTCAGTGTTTGTTTTGAAGTTATTAGTCAGTTTCCAAAACAACAAAACACAATCTTTTCCTAACTAGCTTATGTAGAAGCACTTGTTGTTTGTAAGAATATGCCCTGTTTTTTACTTGGTAAAATCAACCTCCTAACGCATACCTTCAAGCTTCCTTAGGCATCTAGAAAGCAGAGCCTCTCCATTCTGCTTACCTCCTCACTTCCACCATTCAGCAAGAGAATGAGAAGAAAACCCCTCCTTGACTTGCAAAGGCCTGAGGAATGACATGCTGGGGGCTTACCACAGCATTTCGTCGGTGATACTCTCAGTTCACGACAGACAGCTGCAGGCCATGTTAGAGACAATGAACTAAACTTTTACTTCTGAACACAGAAACTCTGGGAAACAAAACATGAATAACTTTTTTCGCTCAAGGAAATAACATGATTCCAAAGGTTCCTCTGATATTAAATTATGTCCTGGGGATTCCAGTTTTCTCTTTGAGAAGAAACTTCTAGCCCTTCTGTTTTAAAGTCTGAAAGCATGACAGAAGTAGACTCAAAAAAACCTGGAAGGCAAATCAGAAGATCCATAAACATGCTGTTAAAAATCCTTAAAACCGTCAACTACCTAGTTTCTTAGGACAATTTTACAAACAGAAGTGACCTGGCAAAACTGATGGCTGGCCACAAAATCCCCAAATGCTACTAACTGGGGGACTCTGAACCAAAGGCAGCAGGATGGTAGGAAACCAAGGACAGAAAAACACAAGTGGTGCTTTGAAATTCATGCAAGCCAAACAGTGAGTGGGTCTGGGGGTGGCCCACCACTGGGGGCCACTGAAAAGAGCCTGGCTCCATCCTTTTTGCACCCTCCATTCAGGTACTTATACACATTGATGAGATCCCCCCTGAGCCTCCTCTGACTTTGGCAGATGGGTCCTGCAGAAATTCTTGCCGCCCATCCTCCTTCTTGACCCTGTTGTTCCGACTGCAGCTAAGGAGATTTGAGGTCCTGACCCACCTTGGCATCCTCTGGACATAAGATTCCTTTCTCTTATGTGAGGGCTGGCTACTTGGCTTAATCAAATGAAGACAGTTTCTTAAAGCTGGGGGGCTGTTCCAAGCACTCACAGCATTCTTCTACTAGCAAGGCACTGGATGTGTTTGCTGGACAAAATGGCAATAACTTTTTTTGTTACTGTACAGCAGTTTGACTGTATCCCTCCGGTCCATGTGAGCACAGCAATAAGGCACAAGCATTGAACAGCGTGTGAGGGCAGTGACATCGGGAGGGGTAGATGGCTACAGTTAACCAAGATGCATCTTAAAAACAGTATATAGCATGAAATTGTAACTAAAATATGCAGTACTCGGTGGACAAAGTTATAATGTGTATTTTTAGCCCGGGGTAATTGACATTTTTTTGTAAATAATTAATAGCAACACCAAGGAACATCTTGTAAGTATGGGTGTAAGAGCTTTCTTCCCTAAGGGACTTTTTTTTTTTTTCCCTTTCTCACTCTTCCCCAAGTGATGTCAATCTCAGAGGCTGCTCTACTGACAAGATTCCTCATTTTTTTTTGAGAAGCAGGATTCCCAATGTGTTATTGAAGAGGAAATGCTGCAAGTAATATAAAGCCTAAGCTGCCCTGGGAAGCTTTTGCTTGCTGTTTAATCTTCTGCCCTCAAAATCCAGCTCCCTTTCTTCTGCAACCTGACAAGAGAACTACCACTCAGCTTCTGCAATTAAACCACTCTCCCTAGTAGAGTTCCAAGTAAAGACAATAGATTATCTACAAGTACCAGTTGTGTGGTTTCCCACACCTTGAACAAGACGGGTATCCCATCAGAAATAGCCCCGGCATGGCTCAGCAACCTTCTCTGACCAAATTCTGAATAGAACTGTGATGTCGATCCTGACAAGCACTTTCTCCAAACATGACCAGAACGCAGTGCCAGGAGCATTGCCCCTAGGTACATGACAGACTTTTTTGTAACTTCAAGGTAGTAAATTTCCCTTTTTGCCTTTTTAGAAGTTCCTTCAGTAAGTATGAAAGTGTCCTTCAAGAGGAAAAGACTAGACCGCTCTAGCTGAAGGTTTAGGTCCTTTAAAACCCAAGTCCAGCATTCAGACTCTGTGGCTTTTCATGGCACGTTGTAAAAAGTCTTGTTACACAAACCCCCACACTTCAGGACACACAACATGAAGGGGCACAGAATGAAGAAAGAACCCAAACATAAGTTGCAGCAGTAACTGGTTGCAGTCATATATATTCCCAGGTGAAATGCCAGTTTGTGCTCAGGCGCATTTTCAGGTACAATCACCACACTGGTTATCACAAAAGATATCACAACCATCAGCAATCAATCAATAGCAGGCTCCATTTGTCACAAACTGAATGCTTCCTACTGTTATTTGTTCAATAGGACATATATTTAGCTGATTAGCACATGCTATTTTGTCACTATTTTCTTTTGCATATGTTTTGCTCCTGTGCAGGGAGAAATGTACACATATAAAGGGAGCAGCAAAAAAAATTGTAGGTGAAGAAAAGGAAAATGAATCACAACTCATGTTGTATATTAAAACTAGCTGCATCAAACATATCATCTACAGGTCTGTGAAAGAAAAAAATTCTTTATGACAAAGAAGAGTATGCTAATTAGTTAATTATAGGTGATGGACCAGCAGCAGGGGATGACTAGAGGAATATTTTAACTGATAAGCACTTTATGACCTTCAGCAGCTCCAGCTTCATGACATCGTACTAATTATATCCCTCCCACAAACTGTTAGACTCACAACTATGATCTTCACAAGTCTATCCATGTTTCCTAATTTGGTGAAAGAGCAAGACCAAAGATATTTAACAGAAGTTACTCTAAAGTGCAAATTATATAGGAATGGGTTTGTAAATAATGAACCAACCTACTGCTTTGCAGGTTCCTGATTTTTGCTGATGGGTTTGCACTCTGTAAAACCGAGAATGAAAACATGGGTAAAAACAAAAACAAAATTGATGGTGCTGACCTGCAATTTACTGAAACTATCAGATGAAGAAGGAAAATATTAGGAGGAAGTGTTAGAAATATTTTTTGTAGCTGGAAAACATTTGGTATTTTTGACATATTTATGTATATTTTTAATACTTCTATGAGATCATGTTATAGGATCACAGCATAAAGGAAAATCCCTTGACAGTGAATATCTGAAGACTTTATTGTACTGATGTGAGAGAGAATTCATTTCCAAACTGAAAACCAAAGAAGGCACTCATTTATCAGTATGCGCTCTGCACAGGCATATGCTATTGACCAACCAGCATACCACTCTTCAGAGAGCACCGCATCCAAAGGATTATCAGTAACCCTTTCTTGGAGATGCAGCAAAGCATCAGGCCGATGTGAGCATGGATTTCTTGCAAATAAAGATAGTCTTCACCACCTTGCCATGGTCAGTCATAAAACAATTCACTGACTATATTACATTTCATACAAGGCTACAGGTCCTGCCTGAAACAACTGAACTGGTCAATGTCCTCTACAGGGGACAATCCTTAGATTTAGTACCATTCAAGACTGCTGGATGTGGCAAGCGATTGAGTTACATCACAATTTTATGCCGAAGTTATGCACGTGCTTAGTTCTGCACTGCAACCAAACCCAAACTTGTAGTCTCCAGTGAGTACTGGGTCTTCAACACTTCTAGAAACTAAGTTTTCAGATATGATCTGTGACTGTCCTACCCAAAATCTAGAAATCTGCATCACTGTCAGAACCTGATCACCAGTACAACATTGAAAGAAGGATGGACATAGAAATGACTTCATAATGACATCACAGCTTTCAAGATGCCGTTTGCTTTGCTGACCTTTCTGTAGAAATCTTTTCTTTAGTGAATCTCTGTGCACACCCTAAATATTTCTGTCAGACTCTCAGTAAGCTGATTATTAAAACACTGGTTTAAATGTTGAAAACAGCAGTCATCTGAGAATAAATATCTCTTACAGAGAAAAAAACTCTTTAAAGCCTCAACATTAAAAATTCATATTTCTCTGGGCACTGCTTTAGTGTGATGACTACAATGTTACATTTTACAAAATGTTAATTTTCCTTTCCCCAAGTTTTCTGAAGAGAAAGACTGTTGTTTCTTCAAAATACCAGGAACATTATGACACAGCAGGGTAAAAACAAGAAAAAACTAAAGACTTTTTCCTTCTAAATGGCATATTTATGCTGCACATAAAAAAAAGTTAATGTTGCAGTGTGTATTGGGGCAATTATATGCCGTTTCCTTCAAGATTCCTGGTCCATAGCGCTTCTGCATTCCCAATACCCTGTTGCACTCCTTTCTGTTTTCTTCTGCTCTTCATTTATATTTCAGTGCAGTAAATTCCAGATGATGTTCTTCTACTCGCCTTAGCTCCTCTGCCTCTCTTCATGATAAAAAGGACTCGTGTCAATAGGCACAACTGGCAATTCAGATGACTACTATATGACCCAACTATCTTTTCCTACCGTAGCCAGGGCTCTTAATGTACTGAAACTTCTCTGTACAACTGGATTTTCATCACAACTGCTTGATGCATCTTTCCTGACTCAGGCTTTTCAAAGAAAATCAGAGGATAATTTCACGGGCAAAAAAGATCATTAACTTCTTTAAGTCCCAGAATGTAGCTCAGCGGAGGCTTATGGGCCTTGTTTGAAATTACAGTGAAATAATTCTGAAATCTGCATTGATCTGCTGAATATTTCCTTTCAAATAAAATACGATGAAGCATGAGCTGTGGTGCTAGTCATAGACCAGTGGCTCAACCCATAGGTGTCTGGTGCTGCCTGCAGTACCTGAGGGTCCCTCTGTCCCCTCCAGAGCAGCACAGATCTCCCCAAGGGCCTGTATCCTATTTCTGAGCCCCGCACAGATACATAGCAAGTTCTTGAGTGCCACAAGTACACTTGGGTGCATTTGTGTGATGAAATACATGAAGCCATTAGCATATCAGTTTTGAATTACAGAAGTCAAATATTACCAAATACCTAATATTCCAACAGAGCTTTTTAAAAATACCGACTTACATGTCTATCATTGCAATAAATTTGTTAGCATTGCAATACATTTATTTGCAGTTAGGGTGCACAAATACAAGTCCTACATTCTGTAAAACTGGAACTTTTGTACTTGTGAAGCAAGAAGCTGGTATTTTTAAGCTGGCTTCAATACTCCTAATAGCTTAATACACTTTTTGTTAGGCCAGTTGGTGGGTGCCATATACCATCAGATATAGTCTCCCACATGCTCCTTTTTTGAAATAACAGAGAATTCCAAGGATTGTGACCTTTTCTTCTTACATTTTGAAATATGGGATGTGATTCCAGGTCCTTTGAAGCAATCAGAAAGCCATCTTTTGACACAAAGAGGTTTCCGGATCAGCTTGCTTCTCCTACAGCCATGCAAAGAACCTCTCTGTTACTCACCTGTTTGTTCCAGCTACTGTTCAGCTTTGGGGACAAATTTCAGCTCGCTTTTTATGTTCTGAATCTCTGACAAGTTGACAGCAGGACCTGGAAGTTTCTTAGCTCCTGGGAGATGTTTCTTGTCTTTCTCCTCCTCTGACGAAGCAGGAACACTCTGCACAAAAGGGTATCAGTGACCTTACTGCCGCAATAGCAATCTCTTGAGGATGAGCATAGGTCAGTTATTTGAGAAACAGGGAAGGATGTTTTTATACTAAATATAAACCAAATGGAAATTGGGGGGGGGAGGGGAGAGGAGGGGCAGGAAGAGATAGGTTATTTTGTTGGTTGTTGTCTAAAATGTCTAAAAATATTCTGGAAAAAAAATAATAGAAGGTGCTCAGTGCAGAAGAATGTGGATCTTTTGGTAAATGAGTAATAATTTAAAGTGTCAGACCATTAGCGGAAAACTGAGTGGAGCTTAAAGGCAACCCCCAGGTCCTTCACATTTGAGGGAAAAAAAGCAGAAGAACCATTTTGATCATCTTAATTTTTTCAGAGTCTCATCATTGCCAGCCAACTGGGGGAGAAACCCATCATGCACTTCTGCAGCTCTGGAGAAGAGCTATGATAGTAGGTTATGGACACCAAAAGCTCCATCCAAACTCGGCTTGAGTTGATCTTTAATTTTGCTTAACCCCAGTTGAAAGACCAGAAGGGTTTTTGTCATTTTATGTTTGAATTAGGGTAGCGCCTGACAGCTATTTTGTTGACACTGTAAAATACAAGGCAAATAACAGCACTTACACAATAGTGAGCATACCAGCTAATTTCCCAATGGACCACAGTATTTCAGCCCTTGGTACCTCAGCTGTACTATTGCTCCTAGGTGAGGTAAAACATGTATTTTAGACAATTTCTGCTCTAAACTGAGAAATGTTTTGAAGGAGTAGTTTTCCAGTAGAGAGTTTAAGGTTGTTCCAGCCCATTCCGTATTTTATTAAGCTGGCATACAGGGAGAATCACGTAGGTTTAGAGCTGAATTAATATTTTACTGCAAATAATTTCACAATGAAATTATTTTTTCTTTTTTGATTACTCTGTGGATGTCCTCTTGGGACACACTTTTTGGAGTTAATTCAGTATTTAGATTTATTAGCTACCCATTTTGGAAAGGTGTATTGACTGTGAACAGTCAATTCTTCATATTTTACTTCATTTTTAAAATTCCAAAGCTATCTGTCAAATATTGTTGGCCAGTAAACTGCCCTTTTTTCTGTTGACTAATGAACTGCATGCTAATCAGGAAGCGGCCTTTTTGCAAATCAAGTAGCAAAAAAACCAAGGAATTTTAGAAAGCTGACATTTTCTTCTCTGATCTTTACAAACTTTCTGGAGATCACCATACATAAGAAAACTGAAGCAACAATTGTATTGCTTGTCTTAGTAAACTTGTAGTATCTTTTCTCACTTTTTAGCTAATACTTTCTCACTTTTTAGCTATTAGTTAGTACAAGATAATGCTAATAACATCATACTGTTGTTTCTGTTTGGAACATTTAAAATCCCAGTCAGTAGTCCAGCTCCGGCTACTATATATACTGTCTAATATCTAGCTTAATGATCCGACATCCTGGAACAGCAGCAAAGCACAGCAGGAGAATAAGTAAATTGATTCAGAAGGTGTTTGAAGGGATGCCTAAAATTGTATAGGTAGCCAAAGACGCCATCAGCTTGTATTGTTTCCTTTGACAGTTTTCTTGTCCAGCTAGCTAATCGGAATAATTGGGAAAAACTACCATCCCTCAAAGCCCCATAGCAGATACTGTGTTAAATATACCGTTTCAAGCCATCTACAATACCATTCTTTCTTGTAGTACAAATGGCGCAAACTTTGACCATGTTTTGGAGACTGCGCTCCATAAATTGATGTTAGCTTTCCCAGCTAACCTCAGGTGTGTGCTATTTATGACTGCACCCCTCCCTATATCACTCGCTCTGTGTGCAATGCACAGCTGAGATCAGACCTTGGCCTTCCATTTTATTGGAGAAACTCTGAAAAGTGACTTAGATATATGACAAGAGTTAACAAATACATGCATGGAAATGCTCTGACTGACGACAAGTTATTTTCTGAAATTCCCACCCCCCATTTCTTTTGTATGTTAACATGTCTGCTCTGTTGACCTTCAGAAATACGTGTTCCCTTCTGACTCCACCATCCATTTGAGTAATACCCCTATTTCTTTCATCTCCTTTGCCAAGGGTTTAAATTACAGTGAAAAATGCTAAGCACTGTTAGCAAAAGTTGTACGTGTCTGAAGATGATCTAAAGAATCACGAGCTGTGTTGCCAAACTTGACGAGATGACAAAGCTGGAAAGATAAGTCCACTGGTAGCATTTTTATTCTATTCCTATTACAAGATCTTTTTCTGTAGCCTTTACTCCCATTGCTTTGATCGCATATTGGCTATAAAACCGGGGCCAAGAACTTACATTCCGTAATGTCTGTCTCATATATATACTATTCACATAACTGAGAAGCAAAGCAATATTCAATTACCCAACCAAATCTAATTATCAGCACTAGTCATTTATTTTCTCAAATACTACCAGAATTCACACATGCTATATTAGTTTCTGCTTAATAGCATGCATTCCTTCACCAGTTTAATTACTTCAGAGAGAATATGCTTTGATTTCTTTCCAGGGGAGAAAGCCACAATATGTGTTCAAGGTCATTTTGTATGTTTGGTTTTGGTTTTTTAAAATCTTCTTAAGAAGAGTTAAGTCATCCTGGATTTGATTTCTTCAGGAAAGTTCTCTGTAAATAGAGCACCATTTATATCAAATATGTTGAAATTCAGAAAAAATATCGGCCTGATTTAGACAGAAAGGAAGAATTATCTCTTACATAACTAAACCTGACCATTTTAAGAACCAGTACCAGGTCAGAAGGAGCTGATTTGTCCAAAACTAATCTGGCTGCTTCTTGTTTGGGGCCAAATCAGCAGCAGTGCCACTGCAGGCCTGGACAGAAGTGTCTATCCACCTCCCTCCTGGTCCTCACAGCTCTACTCTGTGTGAGGGCAAGGCTCCCTCCAGCCACCACAGCTTGGCTTCACCCACATGGCAGCAAGTCCACCTGGCCAAGTCCTGCCAGTGGCAGCCCAGATGTGTGGGGTCAGTTTGAGCCTTTCTCACCCTTGGCTCTGGGGAGCATCCACAGCTCCACCCCAGCAGGACCACCTCTCAGCCAGGGATTGTAAATCCAAACTAAGCCAGCTGTCTGGGAAGCCATAAGCACCCATCCTTACTCACATTTTTTTCTTGTTTGGAGTATCCCACTACCGTGTTCTCCACTGTTGGTTTTAGTCCTTATTTATTATAAAAGTTCATGGTAAATAAGGTGCTTTAATATCATCCAGAAATAAGATATCTGTGTTTAATCATAACATTTGTGATCAGTGTTTGTTAAGGTACAAACTGGACTTCATATTCAAATCTCAGTCTTAAAAACCTGCCGTAAAATTCAGGCATGCAAACACAGAATTCACTCTGAAATGGAGTATTTTCACCCTATGCAGGTAAATGTTTTTAATTTTCTGTTTTTAATTTGCAAATGTATAGTCTTCACATTCAATTTCTACTCGTTGATAAATATTCCAAAAAGTGTCAGGTTTGAAAACCTCTTCCAATATTGTTAAGCTGTAACAATAAATCCCTTTGCAGGGGCAGCAGGTAATAACAGATTCTTCCAACGCCTTGCTGTAACTTTTCCTGCTGTATCCCATCAGCTCCAGTCTCAATAAATACTCCTGGTGAAACCCTGGCTGGCTTCCCTGACAGCAGATGTCATCCTGGTATTGAGCTACGCACCTTTGAAACAGTTTAAATTCCTATAGGTGCCTTGGCATCAAAACCAGAACAATGTATATATGAAGTGTTCAGTAGATGGCCAGTTATTTCCATGATCAGTGTATGTTCAGCTGTGTTACCTAACATTGGTATGTAGTGCTATAACCTAACTAAAAGGCTTTCTTCCATCAATGGCAGAGATTCTCCTGGGGAAAAAATAAATAAAAAAAAAACCAATTACCACTCTTTTTTTCTTACCTCCTCCACTTCTTCAGGTGTAAGTTCTTTTCTTTTATGAGGGTGGCCTGCACCAGGTCGAAATGCTCCCATTGGGATGTTAATATTAGCCTGTGAGAAGGAAATTATGATGCATATAATAGTGACTGATGTACAGCTTGTAAATGGCAAAATTCTAAACGGATGGGACAAGAGTATAGACATTATTGAGATTTCCAAGCACTTATGTCTTCAACATATGCATCATCACACCACTTCCGTGGAAAAGATAAGTGCTTTCATCTCCATTTTACATATGGAAAGTGAAGAAACAAAGCTACCTAGAAAGCTTTTGAAGTTTTGCGTTTTAGTCTAATGCTCCCTGATTTCACTGGACTTTAAACAGACAAGTACTAGACACCAACGTGTCTTTAGGCACCTGCATCTGCTTCAATTTGGTCAAGGTCAAATTTGGTCACAGAAAGTGAGTGCCAGAAACCGAATTTAAGTGTAAATCACCCAAATCCTACAATAACACCCTAACCACTTGACCACTCTCCCTCCCCCAGTGACACCAGTTCTCATCCTGTCTAATCACAGGTAGTTAGGAAGGAAAGCCGGTCCTGAGCCAACTTAAGCCACAAGTGCTTAAAATGTGATTTTACCGACCAAATTTACCCACAGCTGCCACAAACTGCAAATGCAATGCCTTAGTCCTAGAAATACGCCTCTCGGTTGCAAATAGGCCCTGTGGGAAAAGGCAGGGAGGCTTTTTGACCTTCCAGCCTCTGCTGGGTTTTGCCCGGCCACCCCAGCCCACTCTGCAGTGAGGGCTCACGGGTCGGAGCAGGCTGAGCCAGCTCCAACGCCGGACAGACCGCTAGCCCCTGGCTTTAGCAAACTCCCTCCAGAATGGTATCCACACGACTGCATCAGTCTGATTTTTTATCTGCGGCAGAAAGCCAGTAGCCATAGCATACCTTAAAAGTAAAGATTTTTGATAAAAGAATGGCAGAAAACGCTGCCGAGGAAAGAGCAGCTAAAATGTATCTATTTCCTGATGTGACCCAGCCTGGATTATTTTAAAAGTCAAATGGCGTGATCAACTAAATGCACAATTTATACCTATTCTTATCTTGTGATCTCAGACAAGAAGCTGCTCCTAGGAAATGTCATCAAAATATCATGACTCCCACTGGTAAAACCAGGGGGTGAATCGGTAATGTTACGGAGCGGAAGCAGAGAACCTTCCAATAGCAAGCTGTGCTATTGTAGTTTACCATCTGACTGATTTGCATTAAATGAAGATGAATAATCCCATCCTTCTGCTCAAATCGTGGTGTTGCAGATCGTGCCCCAGGTTGGGCAACCACAGGAAAACAGCCCACTGTTTTCAGTAACAACTGTCCTGACAGCTGCAATCAAACATCGAGCAAATTAAGAAACCATTTGCCATGAAATAAGCACCTTTCCCTGTATTCTATTTATCCGTTTCCCTTTATTTTATTTATGCAAGGTGATGCTGCCATTGCAGTGGGGCTGGCAAATGTCTGTAGGGCCACATACTTTATAGACAACTGGGCACTCATTTCGTACTCCTTTTTCACTAAGCATTAGTTCAGAGATTGTGAAACCTTTCATCTGCACTTCCTAAGTTCCCAGGAGACTGGGCATTTTCAGCCTTGCAGTACTTAACCCATTATTTCATTTAGGAGTGGAAAAAAAACCAACTTCGCTATTTTTAATTTTAAGCATCTCCCCCACCAGGCTCCGACACCTCCAGGCAGCTTCTTTTTTTGGAATACGAAATGTCTTTGCGCTTTCCTGCTAGCGTGGTCATACAGGTTTGCAGAGTCGAACCATTAAGAGTTATCTCTCCTCTTGGTGCTCATTTTGAACTCAGGCATTCCTTCCCCCTGGAGTCAGTAAAAGCAGACGGCAGCCTCCCACGGCCTCCCAGGGCATACCACAGCGCGGTAATTCTGATACCCGGCCCTTGCGTTTCCTGCTGCGATTGACAGACCAACTGTGACTAAAAATGGTTCAGGAAACAAAAATGAACTACTAAGTGCCAGACTGCTAATTAAATTAAATAAAAAAAAAAAGTGTCACACGAAAGCAGTTTGAACTATTTTATCTGCAATAAGTGCATTCACGTCAGAGTTTGGACAAGACATACGCAGACATCAAATATTAACTTGGTAAAATGAGCAGCCTTTAACACAGAGTTTAACACTGTCTAGATCTGACAACACGTACTATAAATTAAAATATTTCTAGTATGAAATGAAAGTATGACTGACTGACAAACAGTTCCTGTACCAAAGTCCTGAGCTGTAAATCTCCCTCTTAATCCAATGCTGGTTCCTTCCCATGGATGAGCAGCCACGTAATGGGTGGACCAAATTCTGTATACCAATGTAGCTCTGCAAGGATCGTGTTGGGCCGCGATCAGCACACGTTTGCAATTTTGTTTTTAAAACACATGTCAGGGCTCTTGTCACCTGTCTGCTGGGACTGAGATATGAGCCTCAGTGATCTCTTCCTTGCCTGCTCCTCATCCACCGAAATGCTAAACAAGAAATTTTTTGTTCAAAACTCCTTAAATCCTAAATAATAAGACTAAGGTCTTCCCGAACAGACTGAAGGAAAAATATCTGTGAGCATGACATACAATATATATTGCTGGTTTGACTCGATTAAACTGGTATTTAGAGTTGTGTTTGTGTTCTTCTTTCTGTTTACTAGAGACAGAGCACTCAGATCAGGGGCTGTTGGGTCTCGAATTACCGGCAGACCTGCATGCGTAGAGGACTCTCACGGGTAAGTTCTCCACAGCATCACAGCCATTCATAGATTTCCAGAAGGATGACTGGATAAGCTGGAAAGTCACTTCAGTATAAACATATTCAGGTTAAAAAAAAAATAGAGGAACTACAGACAAAACTGAATGCAATTCAGAAAAAAAAAATAATAGGAAACCCCTCACCCTTACTGTGGGGAAAGCCAAAATTGGTGTTCGTAGGTAGACTAATTATCAGCTTTTTACACAGTGAGAGGAGGGGGCCAGCAATGAACGTTACCAGGAATTAGCACTACTTCGGTCCTCTATCACCCCAAAATACTATTGTGAACCACTTTGGTCCCCTATTGCTCCAAACTGCTCTTGGGAACCAGTTTCTATCTTTAACTCTCCCACATCTGTATTTAGTGGCTGTTGGCAAGTGAAGATTTTAGCGTACATCTCATATGGTCAGAAAGAATCCACTTCTGACACAGAGTACCGCGGCATACTTCAGTTAGTAAAGTGCCATTACATTTCCATTGCTGCAGCACGATGTATACTCTCCAGGGGATGTCGGTCCTACTATAATAGTGCATAATAGCAAAGGATCATAATATATGAATCACAATGTATAAAAGTAACGTGACATTTTGAGTCATGGTTCTTTGAGTGCTCAAAGCGTAATAGGCATCAATTCAAGTGCTAGTCTCCCTTCTGGAGCAACCATCGACACAATGTTTAATAGATTTATTTTAAAGTTTGTGCTGTAATTTTTCTCATGATTCAGATCACCTTTGCAAATGTTAAAGTTTCTTAAAATATTAAACTTAGTGCTGAAACTTAATGCACTTTTTAAATGGACAAACTAGAAGCAATATTTTACATTTAGAAGTTGGAAAGTGATCATAAAACCAAAAAGGAGTCTATAACTACTTCTTCAATTTAAGGGAAAAAGTGAACCAAATTCATTCCTTAAAAATGCTTGTATGTGCCTGTAGAGTTTAAATGTAAAATGTAGATACTTTTGAGCTATAAATTATCTACATTTTTTCATTAATCATACAAATATTTCCATAGTCACTGTAAAAGGGGGATGAAAATTTGAACTGAGTGAAATCAATGGCAAACTTCTACTAATTTCAACTGACTTAGAGTACAGCAGTTTGCATGCCTGTTCCAGTAGAGTTGATGATGATAAAAAGAATTAGCATTTTTACAGTGCCCTGCAACTTCAGTACACTGTCTAGCCACTGGGTAATTAATCTTCTTGATGCTCCAATCCATTGAGTTAGTATTATCTTGGGGAAACAGAGGACAGATCAGACTTTAGAAATTCCATTTTGTGTTTCTTATGTAATTTCAACGGAACCTGCATTCATTGTAAAATTTCATTGCAAGTGCATTTTATAAAATGCATGAAAATTCTGTAAAATTCTGCAGTTCAGGAGGTATTTTGGCCTTTTGACAAGAATCAATGTTAACATGACCTAAATACATTCTTCATGATGCTACTTCATGATGATGTGATAATTTTCCAGCTGTTTCTTTTACAAGTATGTAGCAACCAACTTCATCCTTATGAACATATGCCATTTGAGGAGGTATGTGACATACAAGGTTTTTTTTAATGAAAACTTCATCATTTCTCTCATTTTACCTTGGCTTTTAAATTAAGTGTTTCTTAAACAAATATTGGAAATTGAGGGTTTTTCTCCTAAAGGAATGCAGACATGAAAAACTTCACTATACCTATGCCATTTTTTCAGCCTATAAATTTTCCAGCACTATATTAACTCTGTGGAAAATCTAATAGTTGCAAGAATTAGTTTTACTCAAAACACTGATCAGTTATCAGCAGATGTATCACCGTGTTTTGCTTAGCTGATCCACCAACAGGCATAACCTAACACTGGAAACACCATGCAATCAAGCGATCAACCAGCCTATCTGATCCAGTTTTTTATCAGCTCAGATCATAAGATGCTCTTCAGGTCAAACTTTTTCAGTACTTTCATATCTAGCAAGCTTTTCACTTTAAAAGAATAATCCCCAGTTAGCACTTCTGTGGTGTTTTGTCTGAGCAAAAATGCAGTTTTCCAAGCAATGGAGGTTGAGATTTATTATTTTATTATATTAGAAACATAAATACTGTCTCTTACCTGAATGGCTTTGACATGTGACGCTGGTTGTTTTGACATTTTTAAGACAGAGGCTTATCCCTGCAAGCAAAATGGGAAAGTGTTACAGGCTCTGACATTCTGATAGCTACGGCAGATAAGCTAGAACTTAACCCGTGCTGCCTCTTGACAGGCATCTATTTCACCTGCCCAGCTCCTGTTTCCATCTCAGTTTCAGAGTTGCTTAGTTATTCCTTCTGAATATCAGAAGGAGACAGAACACCTGAGCTTCTCCAATTAATCTTTCATAGCCACAAATAGAGCTCTCTCTTTCACATTAAAACCAATAATGAGTAGAGATAAGGAATTTCTCAAACCGTAGCAGCTTTGTAAAATGACTAAGAATTAAGGGAAGCATTGGAGGCTAAACAATGTATGATTATCTCTGTCACAATATGTACGTGGGAATTATTAGAACTCCCAGTTTAAACCTTCTTTCAAATAAAGCGTAACTTGCTACAAAACATTGATAAATGTGGACAAAACCATTTTCTGACTCACAAATCCTTGCAAATCTTTAATGCCTATAGACTGAAAATGATCAAGATGGTCAAACTGTAAAGTTCTCTTTGACAATTGCTAGGGCACAAAGTAGCCTCTCTTCAAAGTTTTAGATCATATAAATTCATCAATTTTCTTTAGCAATAAGATTAAAAAGAACAGAGTTTTCCATATAATTTTATGCGGGTGGAGAAATATGAACTGTTACAGTGTTAATATACAATAACAGATGTAAATACACCAAAGTCAAAAGATTCTGTGAAGGTAAAAAAACCAACCAAACAAAAAACCAAAAACCGAAACAAAAAAACAAGCAAGAAATTTTATTATCAGGTTAATTGAAACATCATCTCAGCCTTTTATTCTTTCACTGAGAATTTAGATTTTAACTGGACTAGACCTTCATCAAAGTCTGGCTATTTAACCGTTATGATACAAAATAAGATAGTAATGCTAAAAAGTGAGACATCAGTTCACCAGAGAGCTCATTGATCACAACCCCACTACAGCATATTTTGGCTACTATATTTAACCTGAGATGAGAAGGAAAATATTGAGAAAAGTAAAATGATGTAGGAGAGAATAGTAGAAATATACCAAGACATCAAAAGTGGGTCAAAGGTTTTGGTACTCCAGAGAACATGACCGTCACGTGGAGGTAGTACCAAAGGAAAGTATAGCTCAGTTGTAGGCTGGCTTCAGCCCGCAATACCAGCCTGAAATTGTATCACTGGAGCTGCATGGAAGACTTGTTCTTCCATACTCTCACATCAGCTTAAATCTGTGTATAATGCTGAACAGAACTTAAAGCAAAACTGGCCTGCCATTAGAGGTCTCTCTCTGATCGCACTCTCAGCTGTAAGAGTGCTGTCCAAACCAACACATAGCCGTAAGTCAGAAGATGTCATCTTCATGCATCGCTTCAGGTTTAAATTACCTCTGCTAAATTAGTAAATCAGCAAAAAAAAATCTCACCATGAAAAATAAAACCAGCATGCTTCCAACGAGTTTTATATTGTGGTTTTATGCTTACATTTACAATCTTAATATCAGAGGTAGCTTAAAAAACTTCAGAATCTACTTCAGGGGATGAAGTCTCAGCCACTGAAGTTCATGACAAAATTTGTACGGGTTTGAAAAGCCAAAATGATTTACTGCACTCTCTCTCTTTCCTTTTTGAAAATCTTTACTATGCATAGAAATAACTGTGCTGCTAACTAGTGGTTGTATTCCAAAGATAAATACAAAACAATCCCCCAGTTTATTGGAAAGATAAGACTCCTAATACAGAAAAGTTTAATTAATTTTTCTTATCACCTTCTCCTCTTTGTAATCAGAATGAAAAGGGGAAACAAAAGCACAGGAAATTAACATAAAACATTTTAAAACACGGTGGATCTACTTTGTAAACACTGTCACAACGAAATTCAAGCTAAGATGTACTCCTCCGTCTCGCATGCCTGTGTGTTGCAAAAACACCGATACACATGTCTTGGGCCCCCTAGAGCTAAATGGGCAAGGATTTACACTGAGTCTGGACTTCAAAACAAGCACAGCAATAGTGCTCCTCAGTGAGGTGCTTGGGGTTCACAAGAAGTCTGCTTTCAAAATGACTGCAATCAGACACCGGTTCCTAAAGACAGATGCATGATACAATTGTGTAGGACTGCTTTTGGAGGAGGTGATTTTCCTACCAGTTCGTGCTGTCCTCATTATCGCCAGAGAAATCAGGACAACAGCACGCTACTGAGTAAAAATAGACAATCTTCTCTGGCTTTCTCCCCTTCCCTCCCTTCCCCAAGTTTCCCTCCCTGGCCATCAACCACAGGAAAATAAACCTTAGATCACAGATGCACCTATTACTGAAGTGATTAGTTCATTTTTATAAATTCCTTTGTTCTCTGGCCACGCGTCTCGGAGAGAGAGTCAAGAGCGCTGCACTGATTGTGTTACGTTATTTCTGGCATTCCAATCAGCTCTGCAAACTTGAAAAAAAAAAAAAATCACTCTTCACCCTCATTTCCACACCAGGATTTCACATGCACACAGCCCGAGAAGCACAGACGCACACCGCCTGTATTCCCCGGTGTCTTTTTGGCCTCCCCACACCTTACCTTTTACCTTTTATGGGCTGCATGCTGAGCCAAACTTACAAAGCAACGGCAACCTTAGTTCAGTTTGGAGCTGTTTCATGCCAGACTTCCCCTGCAAACTCCCCTGCTTCGCAGCGAAAGCACCCGCAAACAGGACTACTTGTGAAATACAGGACTACTACAGTGAAATAATTCACTGTTTTGAAAAGAACCTTTGAAAAACAACGGACCTATCTTCTGCCCCTCTGCTAAAAATAATTGCTGCCAGGGCTGCAGCAAGATAATAAGCTGACTTATTCAATTTGCTTTAAATGCGATGAGATATCATAATACCGCCTTTTGTAATCCGCACAAGAGATGTACAGTAGCACACAGACAACAGAAAGAGCCCTCCCCCTGCCCCAGCTGGAAGCTGTCCTTTCCCCCCGCCGCACTCACGGCATCCAGCACAACGGGTATTTTGGACACAGAACCCACAGTGTATTATCTTATTAAAAGGCTTTGACAAGAACCGCACTGCTGTGAGACCCAGCTGGTACAATGAAAGAAGAGAAATCTGCAACTTTGCAGCTTCCAGCTTGTTACACAAAAACTTACCACACACTCTTGGCAAATGCGATCACATTTTCTGTAAAGCACTTTTCTCCACCACAGTTACCTGTTAAGCTTACAGTGAAAGAAAGCCTCTCTTACCATCTAAACCCCCATGAAATATTTCATTAGCTATAAAAAACATATAGAATATAATAAGCATGTACCTATGTACTACAGCATTCGAGCTAATACACAGTTAGGCTTCTTATGAGTCACTAGGTATTTAAGTGACTTTCTGTTTTAAATCTTTAAAGATCCCCACAGACTATGAAGCAATAACTATAACAATCTGCTCTGAATACGCTGACACGCTGCACAAGACATTAAAATAAGCAGAAACCCACAACTATTGTAGTCACCTCATAGCAGTTATTAAAGAGTTTTCATAAGAGTCTTTCAAGTTTTTAATTGACCCCTTTAAGATTAGCTTACTTATTTACTTATATAAGAAAAGCTCCAAACCGTCCAGTGAGTATGCACACCTCCTTTCGATGCTGAAAGAGGTACCTTCTTCTACCAGCTGAGGTATTGACTGTGATCCTTTTAATGTGTCTGAAATAGCTCCGATGCTTTCAGCCTGGACGGCACCGAGGGCTGCTCCAGGCTGGAGCGGGACTCGGCTGAGGAGTGAAGTGTGAAAGGGAATTCCTGTCATAGCTTCCAGTTGTTCTTCCTAAATATAGAGTTTGATTCACTCTGTAACTTGGTCCCCTGTGACACTTGACCATCATAAAACCAGGGCTCAAGCGTCAAGCACGAGGTGTTGAAGGAACACACCTTCGGGTCCTTTTCCTGCCCTCCCTGTCCTTCTGGGCTTTTCACAAGCGCCAGGCATACAGCGGCGGCAGACGGGAACACACAACTGCTCTCATGGTGTTTGGGGCAGCGCCTGCCTCCCTACTGCCACACCGGAGAAGGAAATAATTATGGAGACGTAATTACAAAGAACTCACCTCCAAGGGACTAACTAGGGGAGGTGAATGCCACACCAACGCGACTGTATCGCTGCCAGGCTGGGAGCCAACTTGCGCGGCAGCTGCCTTGGGGGCTCGGCGTAGTGCTGCTGCGTGCAGGAGGGCCGTGCTCACGGGGAGGAGGACCTCTGACAGTGCAAGGCCATGATGGCCAGTGGCTGAACATTGGGGCATGTGGATGATGAGAAGCTAAAGGAAAGGGGGGGGAGTTGCAGTAGCCAGTGAGGGAAGTGAAATGTTATTTTACAGTCGTGGCCATGCTACCTGTGAGTGCTATCTTCAGTGAAGGCCACCGAAGGAGATCTGTCACAGCTAGTCATCTGTGGGGCACAGCCTCATGTTTCCACTCTCAGAAGCGAAGCCTCCCGTTCACTGCGTCTTCACAAGAGTGAACTTCCCTCTTCATCACTCCTCTACTGTACCTGTTGTCTACCTGACCCACAACCCTAATGGTGACAACAGCAGTGTCATTATGGGTGATACTGTACCAGCCACTTGCTGCTGGAGAAGGGTAGGGCAACTTTTACGAGAAGATCAACAATTTTCAAAACCGTTGCCAAAGATATTTACAACAAATAATTGCTGTAATAGTGATTTCATAGAATGATAGAATGGTTTAGGCTCGAACATACCTTAAAGATTATCTAGTTCCAACCCCCCTGCCATGGGCAGGGACACCTTCCACTAGACCAGGTTGGTCAAAGCCCCATCCAACCTGGCCTTGAACACGTCCAGGGATGGGGCCTCAACAACTTCTCTGGGCAACCTGTTCCAATGCCTCACCCCCCTCTGAGTGAAACATTTCTTCCTAATATCTATTCTGTATCTCCCCTCTTCCAGTTTGAAGCCATTCCTCCTCATCCTATCACTACACCCCATTGTAAAAAGTCCCTCTCCAGCTTTCTTGTAGGCCCCCTTCAAACACTAGAAGGCTGCTATAAGGTCTCCCCGGAGTCTTCTCTTCTCCAGGCTGAACAAGACCAAGTCCCTCAGGCTGTCTTCACAGGAGAGATGCTCCAGCACTCTGATCATCTTTGTGACCCTCCTCTGGACCTTCTCCAACAGGGCCATGTCCTTCTTATGTTGAGGACTCCAGAGCTGGACACAGTACTCCAGGTGGGGTCTCACGAGAGCAGAGTAGAAGGGTAGAATCACCTCCCTCAAGCTGCTGGCCACACTTCTTTTGATGCAGCCCAGGATACAGTTGGCCTTCTGGGCTGCAGAGGCACACATTGCCCGCTCATGTTCACCAACACCCCCAGGTCCTTCTCCTCAGGGCTGCTCTCAATTTCGAGAGGATTTTTCTTGACTTTAACTTATTTGACCAATCACTCTTCTCATTTCGTGTGTCTCAAAGAGGAAGATGACCTCCAAGACCACTTCATTAAAACTGTGACTCACTCTCTGCTGCCCTTTTTCCCAAAAATGTTGTCATCTGGAAGCAGCTGATAAAGCTGACGACTTGCTTTAGCAGCTTGCAGACTTCTCATAGCCGCCCCCTTCCCAAGGAGCCATGACAAGATGGACACACAACTAGGCACGCAACAGGAACATGCATTTGTGTTAGGTCAAGACTGATGAAGGTATGTAGAGCCATCAGCTCCTTCCAAGGGGGGCCCCTTGGCCTATTTCCTCAGAGAGGCTGAGCATGGCTGCTGTCAAATGTTTTGAGGCATGAGAAGACCATTGCGCTTGAACCATGGCAGAGCTCACAACAGGGCTCACGGACCTGCCTTTTGCCTAGAATGGAGGAGTTTGCTGTTACAGTCTCAGGTCCTGCATGTGTTTCAGACCACATTAAAGCAAAGTTTGAGTCAGATAAGTGACTTTATATACCCCCTTGTGAAGGTTCATATTTACAACAAAAGTAGAAGTAGGCAATGAAAGAGGTGACATATTTTTCTAAGACGGTCTTGTACATTAATTTATTTCAATTTATATTACAGTACTTTTATTACAAACCATCTCTGGAATACATAGTTCTTTCTTCCACGTGTCATTAAATTAGCAAAGGTAGGCCATTGCTTGCATTTTATAATCCCATCTTTTTTGCAAATATGCCTAAGAAATACTGGTTCCTTCAACAAATTTTCAAAGCAGTGACAAGCAATCTAATAAATAGTCTTAATGATGTGTAAACAGGAAAAGAATCTACCTCTGTCACACACCTAACACCCATAAACTATCACACCTAAGCTGTATTAAATTGTTGGGATAAAAGGAGTAAATCCAAATTTGAGCACTAATATCAGAAAATGTAGACCTGAGTAGATTTTAAAGGGAAAATTAGACACTTTTGCCATTATTTTGCAGAGTACCATTACCTTCGAATAACCACTGGTATTCACACCCCATGACTTGCAAATTCTTTGGCTCGATACGTGCAGCAGACGATTTAGTAAGTAAATAATGAGGCATATGTGCATTTCAGATGATGGATTCAATGCCTGGCAAGTTAAGGCCAGGTACATTGCCACACACTGAACAGAATTATTATTTCTCGTGTACAGAGATCCAAAAGACATAGTAACAACGTATTTATTTGAAGTATGAAAATCCCTAATTAGTTTTAAATCTACTTTTGTTGCATTCCTAGTAGCTTGTCTAATTAACATGCTTCATGGAACAGTCTATTAGTTTTGAAAACAAAGTTGACGGTTAACAGAAACGTGTATGTACCTTACTTCTTGACTAAGATATTTCACTGTATAATGTCAGAATTGTTTCTATAAGCTGTCACTACTTAATACGCTTTCTTTAATGTTTTGCTTTTTGAGAAACCTCATGAGCACAGATAGAACTTTCCTGAGGCTGCCAAAAGAAAAATATTTTTCTATTATAGTCCAAAATGTTTCAGTATAGTGCAAACAACATAATACAATTGAAAATGCAAGTCAACAAAGATGCAGTCACAACCTCAGCTCACTTGAAATAAGACTTCTTTAGAGTAAAAAGTTAAAAAATACATTCCTGGAGTTTTGCTTCAAATTACCAAGTAGTAGCTACATACTACAGATCTTTGGCATTGCAAAACTTTGCTTCCCTATCTTAATTTCAGCTCTATAAATTACAGTTTATTACCAGGTAAGAAGAGTGGTCCCGGGATATTAATTATTTCACGGAATCACAGAATCACAGAATTTTCAGAGTTGGAAGGGACCTCGAGAGATCATCTAGTCCAACTCCCCTGCTAAAGCAGGATTGCCCAGAGCACATTACTCAGGACTGCATCCAGGCGGGTCTTGAAAATCTCCAGAGAAGGGGACTCCACAACCTCCCGGGGGCAGCCTGTGCCAGTGCTCTGTCACCCGAACTGTAAAGAAGTTTCTCCGTGTGTTGGAACGGAACTTCCTATGTTCCAACTTGTGCCCATTGCCCCTTGTCCTGTCACTGGGAACCACCAAGAAGAGTCTGGCTCCATCCTCCTTCAACCCACCCTTTAGTTATTTGTAAGTAGTAATAAGGTCTCCCCTCAGCCTTCTGTTCTCCAGGCTAAAGAGTCCCAGCTCTCTCAGCCTTTCCTCATAAGGGAGATGCTCCAATCCCTCAATCATCTTAGTTGTCCTTCGCTGGACTCGCTCCAGCAGTTCCCCGTCCCTCTTGAATGGAGGAGCCCAAAACTGGACACAGTATTCCAGTTGTGGCCTCACCAGTGCAGAGCAGAGAGGGACCTCCCTCGACCTACTGGTTACACTCTTCCCTATGCAGCCCAGGATTTCATTGGCCTTTTTGGCAACAAGGGCACATTGCTGGCTCATGGATAATTTACTGTCTGCCAGGACCCCCAGATCCTTCTCAGAACTGCTTCCCAGCAGGTCCACCCCCAACCTATACTGGTGCTTAGCATTTTTCCTCCCCAGATGCAGGACCTTCCCTTGCTCTTGTTGAACCTCATTAGGTTCTTCTCTGCCCAACTCTCCAGCCTGTCCAGGTCATGCTGGATGGCAGCGCGGCCCTCTGGAGAGTCAGCCACCCCTCCCAGTTTGGTATCATCAGCAAACTTGCTGAGGATACACTCTGTCCCCTCATCCAGGTCATTAATGAATATATTAAACAAAATTGGACCAAGTATTAATTCCTATCACTACCTTCATTTGAATTGTTTGGTGAAGAATATGAAAACTAAAGTTGCAGTGCATGATAAACTAATCTCTTCACTCTACACATCTAAGTTTTTGTTTAAGATTTAAAAATAAGAAACCTGCTATCAGACAGATTTGTCAGAGGACTAATGTAGAGAATCCTAGTAAAAAAGCAACACCATCCATTTTCTAACTCACACAGAGTTTATTTGTACTTTTGGGCTCTTTTCCCTTAGTAAAGATGTACCTACTCCATGTAACAATGATTTGGCATATAGGCATGATGAAAGACAGAGACTTTTAGCAATGGTACCCTGTCATATGAGGTTAGACAGAACTACAAAAATTTGAAATACAATGGAGCTAGCAATTACCAGGCCCCAGAGCCCATTCTTACTCTTGCTTTAAAGTGAAAATAATTTTGAATCCTAGATTGCAGAAACAATATCAGACCTCAGCTGATTTGTCAAAATAAAAGTTATTAGAGGAAATATCACCCGATTGTTTCTCCCAGTATCCCCATCTATATGTTTCTTAATATCAAGAAGAAAACAAGCACTTTTTCTTGAGTTTCTACTTGTACAGTTATGCCAACAACAATAACATCAGTCTATTTAAATAATGAATGACATTGAATAGCATGCAAAAATGTTTGCTATTATCTAGTGGACAGGAAATCAACAAACATATCTAAATTAGCTGATTTTGTTTCTGCGGCATTTCTGAGCTGCTAAATATTAATTCAACTCCTGCATGCTCTCTTTCTTTTCCATATAAAAGCATGGTGATTATTATCACAGACTGTTCCATCAAGAAATAATTAGCCTTGTATTAAGAAGATGGTCTCATTAGAGGCTGCCAGTGACCTTGTTCTAAATTTCAGAGTTCCAGCATCTTTTAATAGCATTGCTAGCATCATCTAAGAATTTGTATTAAGTTCTAAAAACTGCCTTATGAATATAATGCACACAAGTGCTAGAACATCATAGCTTTGACCACTGAATTACCCAAAAGCCATATTCTCTGTTGCTTTTTATTCTGTAAAATTTTTACTTACCAAATGTTTTGAGTAACTGAAATGTGATGACATACAAGCAACAAATTTGTTTCCACTTTTCTCCTGGAAAATTTTAGCCACTGTACCTGGGAAAGCTGATAGTATAAGAAAGAGCAAGGGTACTGGCAGATTTTGAAGGGAATATGAATTTTAAATGACATGCTGATTTTGTAAACATCCTGTCTGCTATAATGATTCAGCATCATTTGGAAAAGAAACAAAAAACATGACATTGCACCATCAGATTTTGTTCTGGGGAAGTAAGTTTGACAAAATAGGAACTGACTGAATCATTGTTGAAATTCTGAACAGAACGACTAATCATTTTCACAAATCAGGAGAATCTGAAATTCGAACAGGCATCTATTCTCTTTGTCAATCCTATAACAGACTTCTTTTCATCAAGGCCATCCCAGTCAGTTGATTACATCTGTGGAACATTGTTAGTTCTTGTCTTCAATGGTCAGATTAAGCCCTCACCTGATATTCAGTAAGGAATTTTGCCGCTGTATGCATCTGACCAAAGATGTACAAGAAGTAGGTACTGATATACCAGATAGCTTGGGGAACTTGGCACCACCCAAAGCTATGTACTTATCTCTTGTAATAAAGCATGAAACAAAATTGCAGCTGTGCAGGTAATCAGGTCACACACAGCTACAATCCTGCTGTGAGAGCAATGTAGTAGACTTGAGTAGAGCAATCATCTGCAGTCTAACAAAGAGAACAAAGACTAATTTCTGATGATTCCTCAGCTAAGTGGCACATTAACGGGAATAAAGACACGGTTCAGACATGAAAATTCTGCCTGGTAGAAAGATGGACCCAGACAAGGGAGATCAGGCAATGGGCTGGGGGAAGCTAAATATCAAGGACTTTATAGAGAAATGAATGCCATTAGATAAAAAATGACCAAATTCAAGGAC
This sequence comes from Charadrius vociferus, assembly GCF_000708025.1. NCBI lineage: Eukaryota > Metazoa > Chordata > Aves > Charadriiformes > Charadriidae > Charadrius > Charadrius vociferus. Next base: position 343,792 of record NW_009652966.1, read on the forward strand.
AACAGCAGCAACCTGCTGAATCATACATGATTGATCAGTTGCTATCTTTGGTTTTTATCTGCTGAACAGAAAATGAAAGATAAAGATTGATAAACTGTGGGTGTGAAGATTTATAGAGTTTGAATCAATATCAGGACACTTATCTTAGTTCCCATGAGTCATAAGGAAAAAAATCCTTAGCTTCTGATACCTCCAACGCTCTGAAAAATAAGACAATTAAGTATGAATGCTTTCCATGGAGAAGGTATGAACAAATCCACTAGTCATACCTATCTATCAAGTAGACAAACTTGATCTATATCAAACTTTACTTTTATTGAATCAGATCTGCTACAGGAACATTTTTCAATCGTCTGTGGCCTCCTGCCATACAGATATTGTACCTGTTCAGACAGAAATTCCCAAAAGAAATCAGTGTTGGCACAGGAAGACCAGTAAAGTCCTCCAGCTGCTAATTTCTAAATTATGTTTCCCAGCACAATATCAAATCTAAAGTGCTAAAAATAGTATAAACAGTTTCTCTTAGGAAATTATACAAAGTAGTTTTTAAAATCTTCGCATCTTACTTGACATCCATAGGAAGTAGGGTTGTGGAGTGGCAATATCTTCTATCCAAGGATAATAACAAACCTGTAAAAAGAAACTATAAACATTAAGCTGCTTCATTCAATCACATCAGGCTGTGCAACACAGGGGTTAGCCCTCTGAAATACAGTTCAGTTCTCAAGATCTCGAGCTAAAAGCGGTGCTTGAAAATCATCTGTTTGTCCTGGAAATTACTTTCAAGAACTGCAGGCTGCTCCACGTTTCCTGTGCCCACCAACTATTGGTAAGGTGCTAGGACATAATCTTTACTCTGACTACAGTATCCACAAAGATGTTCACAGCTTTATTGCAGCCAGCTCTCAAACTGATTATTTATTAGGAAAAAAGGAGACGTTCTTAGCTCAGGTTCCTAACACAAACTGATCTCTGTAAGGAAAACCCACTGTTTTGTCGTGAGTAGTTCACAGGTCCTCTAACTGACAAGGGGCAGAGGCCATGTGGAATACCGGGACACCGGTCAAGATTACAGTTTATCAACTGTGTGGAGGGCTAAGTGATCACAGAGCAGCTCCTTACAGCCTGGCAAGGCAGAAGGAAATCAGTGCTGGTTTAACTGAGTGCTATGCTGTACGATGAAGCAATTCAGGAGCTACTTCAACCCTCTGTACAGTGCAGGTCGATGGTTATACTCATCAGTTCACAGAATCACAGAATGGTCAGGGTTGGAAGGGACCTCTGGAGATCATCTAGTCCAACCCCCCTGCCAGAGCAGGGTCACCTACAGCAGGTTGCACAGGACAGTGTCCAGGTGGGTTTTTAATGTCTCCAGAGTGGGAGACTCCACAACCTCTCTGGGCAGCCTGTTGCAGTGCTCTGTCACCCTCAAAGTAAAGAAGTTCCTCCTCATGTTAGGATGGAACTTCCTATATTCAAGTTTGTGCCCGTTACCTCTTGTTCTATCACTGGGCACCACTGAAAAAAGACTGTTCCCATCCCACTGGCACCCTCCCTTTAAGTATTTCTAAGTATTGATAAGATCCTGCCTCAGCCTTCTTTTCTCTGGACTAGAAAGACCCAAGTCCCTCAGCCTTTCCTTGTAAGAAAGATGCTCCAATCCCCTAATCATCTTAGTAGTCCTTTGCTGGACCTTCTCCAGCGGTTCCCTGTCCTTCTTGAACTGGGGAGCCCAGAACGGGACACAATACTCCAGATGTGGCCTCACCAGGGCAGAATAGAGGGGGAGGATGACCTCCTTTGACCTGCTGGCCACACTCTTCTTGATGCACCCCAGGATGCCTTTGGCCTCCTTGACCGCCAGGGCACATTGCTGGCTCATGGTCATCCTGT
>NW_009652966.1:346124-346464 GCF_000708025.1 Charadrius vociferus
ACAGATGACACCCAGAACAAGCTGTTCCATCATCTTTCCAGGGATGGAGGTGAGGCTGATTGGCCTGTAGTTTCCTGGGTCATCCTTCTTGCCCTTTTTGAAGACTAGAGTGACATTGGCTTTCCTCCAGTCCTCAGGCACCTCACCTGTTCTCCAGGACCTATCAAAGATGATAGGAATGTCTGTGCAAGACATTCCTGTTATTCAGAACAGCTAAATACCGTATGTGCATAGGTGAATAGAAGTGCTACAGGCTTTAATAGTCTGCTAAACAATGAACCACAAACTACTTTGTCTTCTCCAAAGTGTTATCTCCCTTTGACGTAAGCAAAGTACATTT
>NW_009652966.1:346522-353326 GCF_000708025.1 Charadrius vociferus
CCCTAGGGTTCAAGGCTGCCCTACAGGTTTTGGGGTTCAAACTTGATAGGTCTAATGCTACCATGTGCATTTACTTCAGGTTACAGTGAGCGTGAAACAATGCCTGTTAGACTGAAACTATTTTATATTTATTTTGCATTCTGCAGTAGAGTAGGGGATTGTGTTCATGGGGATTTCACAGGTAATTTAAAGCAAAAAAAAAAAAAAGGCACAATAGCTGTTTGGCATCAGTTTCCTTTGTGTGCTCTCCTCCATCACCTACTGAGCCTGTTTTTCTGCAGTTTAGGTAAACCCGTTTTCAAGGACAGACTTTTAAAGTGGTAAAGAGATCCCAACATAGGACCTAATGCTGAATAAATACTGTAGAGTAGATATTCTATGCTTTTTTCTCATGTATAACTTCTAAATGGTTACAAAGGATGCAAAGCCCAACAGGTTAGCACGCAAGACTCTCAGCTAAAATGAGTAGCTGAAGCCCCAAACTAATATTCTTACAGAACTGGATTCTAGAATAGTATTCAAGTTTCTCTTTTTCCTTTTTCTTTAGAGTCGGACACCCATTTCTCCTTGGAGTTCCACATCTTTGGAGGACCTTCTTTTAGGTGTAATTCCAGTCGTGATGTGACTAACAGAATCACGACATATGGGTAAATGCAGAAAACTGATAGCAATTAAGAAAAAACTGTGATTTGTTTTTCTATAGATCAGCATTAGTAATTAACAAATGGTGAAAAAGCATGTATAACTACTCTTTGTAGCAGATTAACACAGTAAAGGCACATTTCTATGAACACTTGTGCTTTTCCTTTACTTACATCGTTCATATGAAGTAACTTAAGAACAAATCTCATTTGTTTTAAGAGTAAAAATTCCCCCTTTCCAGCATGTATTTTTGGTAACCAGGTTAAATACAGCAAACAAATCCTGAACCTTACAAAATACTTTGACCTCATTTCTATTTAAATAAAGTAAGACTGTTTCGTACTGTAATTGGAACATAAAAACCTATCACGAAAATTGTGTAACAATCTGCTCTTTTCTTTTCTAGGCGCAGCAAGGATCAAAGGTGTGGATTTTTCCTTTTCTTCTTTGGGTTTCAGTTTAAAAGACCACACATATCACATGTCTGCATTTTTACATAATATTAGTAAGGTAAATGAAAACATATTTGTTCTTCAAACATTTGCAACCAATGATACATACATCTCTGTAGTGTGCCAGTCTCTGTATCTCACTTCTGTCTCAGATTTCTTCTTTACTCTGATCTTCTTATTCCCTCCAGAAGCAATCTCCTAACCTGCAAAAGTGCTTAATGGACCATCTATTCTTCTTTCATGTATCCTTGAATGAGTTTCAACAAGGCCAAGTGCCGGGTCCTGCACTTGGGTCACAACAACCCCATGCAGCACTACAGGCTTGGGGAAGAGTCGCTGGAAAGCTGCCTGGCGGAAAAGGACCTGGGGGTGTTGGTCGACAGTCAGCTGAATATGAGCCAGCAGTGTGGCCAGGTGGCCAAGAAGACCAATAGCATCCTGGTTTGTATCAGAAATAGTGTGGCCAGCAGGACTAAGGAAGTGATCTTTCCCCTGTACCTGGTGCTGGTGAGGCTGCACCTCGAATACTGTGTTCAGTTTTGGGCCCCTCACGACAAGAAAGACATTGAGGTGCTGCAGCATGTCCAGAGAAGAGCAACAAAGCTAGTGAAAGGCCTAGAGAACAATTCCTATGAGGAGTGGCTGAGGGAATTCACCTCTGTGCCTCGAAAGATCATGGAATGATCCTCCTAGAAGGTATGCTAAAGCGCATGGAGGACAGGGAGGTGATTCAAGACAGCCAGCATGGCTTCACCAAGGGCAAGTCCTGCCTGACCAACCCAGTGGCCTTCTATGGTGGTGTGACTACATCAGTGGACAAGGGAAGAGCTACAGATGTCATCTCTCTGGACTTGTGTAAGGCCTTTGGCATGGTCCCCCACAACATCCTTCTCTCTTAATTGGAAAGATTTGGATTTGATGGGTGGACTGTTCGATGGATGAGGAATTGGTTGGATGGTTGCACCCAGACGGTAGTAGTCAATGGCTAAATGTCCAGATGGAGATTGGTGACAAGTGGTGTCCCTCAGGGGCCTGTACTGGGACCAGTACTGTTTAATATCATCAATGACATAATGGGATCGGGTGTACCCTCAGCAAGTTTGCAGATGACACCAAGCTGAATGGTGCGGTTTACATGCCTGAGGGATGGGATGCCATTCAGAGGGACCTGGACAAGCTTGAGAGGTGGGGACCACGTGAACTTCATGAAGTTCAACATGGCAAGTGGAAAGTCCTCCACCTGGGCTAGGACAACCCCCGCTATCAATACAGGCTGGGGGATGAAAGAATTGAGAGCAGCACTGCTGAGAAGGACTTGGGGGTACTGGTGGATGAAAAGCTAGATGTGAGTCAGCAATGTGTACTTGCAGCCCAGAAAGCCAACTGTATCCTGGCTGCATCAAAAGAAGCGTGGCCAGCAGCTTGAGGGAGGCAATTCTACCCCTCAACTCTGCTCTCATGAGACCCTACCTGGAGTAGTGTCTGGCTGTGGAGTCCCCAACTTAAGAAGGACATGGACCTGTTGGAGCAGGTCCAGAGGAGGGCCACAAAAATGACCAGAACATTGGAGCACCTCTCCTATGAGGACAGGCTGAGACAGTTCGGGTTGTTCAGCCTGGAGAAGAGAAGGCTCTGGGGAGACCTTATTGAGGCCTTTCAGTAGTTAAAGGAGGCTTATAATAAAGAAGGGGATACACTTCTTAGCAGGGCATGTTGTGATAGAAGAAGGGATAATGGGTTTAAACTAAAAGAGGGTAGATTTAGACAAGATATAAGGAAGCAATTTTTTACACTGAGGGTGGTGAAACACTGGCATAGGTTGCCCAGAGAGGTGGTAGATGCCCCATTCCTGGGAACATTCCAGGTCAGGTTGGACGGAGCTCTGAGCAACCTGATCTAGTTGATGATGACCCTGCTCATTGCAGGGGGCTTGGACTAGATGACTTTTAAACGTCCCTTCCAGCCCAATTGGAATAGATTCTACGATGCTATGAACTGGGGTTGTTTATCCTGGAGAAAAGGTGGCTCAGGGGAGACCTTATCGCTCTCCTCAACTACCTGAAAGGAGGTTGTAGCGAGGTGGATGTCGGTCTCTTCTGCCAAGTAGAAAGTGACAGGATGAGAAGAAATGGCCTCAAGTTGTGTCAGGGGAGGTTTAGATTGCATATTAGGAAAAAGTTCTTTGCCAAAAGGGCTGTCAAGCATTGGAACAGGCTACCCATGGACATGGTTGAGTCACCATCCCTGGAGGTATTTAAAACACATGTAGATGTGGTGCTTAGGGACATGCTTTAGTGGTGGACCTGGCAGTGTTAGGTTAATGGTTGGACTTGATGACCTTAAAGGTCTTTTCCAACCTAAATGATTCTATGATTCTTGTCTGTACTCGAAATTCTCGGCTAGACTTGGGCACTCATTCTGGAAACATCCACGTACTCCATGAAAGCAACCTTTAATTTCAAGTTACGCTGCAACATAAACATTTGCAGAATCACATTTTATTCCAGCCTTCCTTTCTTCTGATTAGCTCATCTCAATGCCCAACCAACGAACACTCCTCAGAACATATCTAAAAACCTATTAGCTTTCCTCAAGGCTCAAACACTTATCCAACCAAGTCATATTCTGATCGTATTGCCTTCAAACTGGCAAAATTTACAACATCTCCATGCTAAAATCCACATCTTAGCTGGTTTTAGGTCTGAGCCTGCAATGAACTGTGAGCATGCACAATTTCCCTGAAGTCCTGCAAACCCCTTTAACACTGGAGCTTTTGAAATTGTTATTAAGACTGGTTTTACTTTTATTTTGCAATGTGTCTTCTATAGTAATGTCTGAATAATCACATATCTACTTCAATAATAGATCAAAGTTGAAGAGATTAATTATTAGACATGCTGATAATTAATTTTAGGATAAATATATTAACTGTGTCTAGAAGAAGATGCCTATGATATTAAGTCACTAGCTGAATTTGATAATATCTTAATTAATGTATTATTAACACATTCTGCTTGGTATTTACTTGCCAAATTACACTTAATCAGTATTATTATTCTGAGATTATTCTTTTTCTGTTTAAAGTTTTTGCATGGACTTAGATCCTCTTGCATGATGACTGATATATATCCTTTTCTACCATTCTTTGATACTTGCCCTTTTGAGGTCCACCCATGCCCTCCCATTACTCACACCTCAGCTATGACTGCTGAAACTCTGATAACTACACTGTTTTGTAACAATGTATGGACATTGTGCACTAACCTGATTACTGTATGGCATTTTGATTTAGTCACTACTTTAGCTTAGTATGCAGATGTAAGGAAAAATAAGCAGTGGTAAAAAGTATATTAATATCTGTATTACCTTCTGAATCATTTTAAAGTGGAAATCTTTAATCTTGAATACCATAAATTTCAAAATGGAAAATGCAATCTCTCCCTGAAACACCTCACGGTCTGCAACGGTTTCATTCCATGAGAACAAGGATTAATCTTACCTTTCTGCCAGGGGCAAAATATCTGCTCAAGTTACGCAAGTAAAAACAGTGGGGCTGCCAGTTCACTTGGAATATCTATCTTCTGTGTTCTAGAAAATTCTCATTTTTGTTTGTTTTCTTGTGATAAACTTTGTAGCAATAAAATGCAGACCGTGTATTTTAGTTGCATTCCTTTTTATTTGCATTGCAAATTTCTATGCCAACTCTATAAAACTCACGTCTGTATTTTACATGGTATACTAAGTGAACACAGAAGAAAAGTACAAAAGCTGTTTATCAACCAGATCATTTAAATACACACATTTTACTATGCTTGATTACAGTGAGGCTACGCTACTAGTAAAAGCACTCATGTTCTTAACTATTTGAATATGATTCCCCTCCATTGCTTCCAAAGACCACCACTAGAACGAATTTTGTATATTTATACTAACTGCATGTCGATCTATAGAACAACTTGGGTTTTCCATCGATAAGGTGTAAAATTAACTATATTTGCATCATTTCTCAATGATTTGCAATTCAACTTGCTAGATTGTGAACAACTGCAGAAAAGCCATAGTCAGATCTGATTATTCTGGGACTCTGTTTATTTCTTTTAGAAGCTGGGGACATCTCAAAGTTGTCTATGTCAGTGCACAAACTCAAATTTGATTGCATGCAGGGCTGGACGCATTTCCTATAATGCTTCTGCTTCTGTGTTGGAATGAAATTCTTTCCAAAATTCTCCTAAAGCTTTGGTTAACATGAACAGTTCCCACCGAAGGGTAGGGGTTTAAGGATGATGGAAAATCTAAACTTGGGGGAAAACCATCCCTGACTTGAGATGAAAGACAAAGAAATTCACCAAACAGAGAACCAGTGAAAGCAGGCATGCATTACCAGTTCTCACTTCCTCCTCCCCCACCCCCAATGGTCAATAATGAGATATTAGCCAGGGCCGCCTCCCCTTACCTGCTTGTTGATCTAACCATCTCCTGGGGTACAGCCCCTTATTCCCACTTCCCCTCAGCAATGCCATGTTATCAGTGAAAAGAAAAGGAACTGAAAAGAGCCAAGGAGTTCAGACTTGAGATGTTCTTCCTGCTGGTAGCGCAAGGAAAGCTTGCAGCAACCATCTTGGGAAGGACAGGATGAAGCAGCATATATGGAACAAAGAAAGCTGAAAAATCTGAAAATGTGACTGAAAAACAGCACTAAAACCACTTACATTCTAGCAAAGGGAGGGTTTGATGCATTTTTTTGGATTCAAAGGACAGACACTGGTATATCTCTTTAAAAACACAACTTCTACAAAGCTTTCTGGAAAAGACGGGCTGGTTTTATGAACTCTTCTAACGGCAATCCTAGCTCTTCCACAGAATAGTCTGTGAACCCACAAACTAACGTATCAGAGCTGAAAGACAGATGGAATAAGCATTTTCAAGAGGGAGATGTCCTTCTCTGAGTATTTCTCACAAACCAAGGCCAAGGAAAGTTTGTCTAGAGCACACAGGAAAAAGTGGACTTGCAGCCACAAACTGCAGAGGGCTCTCACTGCTGCTGACTTGATTCAAACCACAGAGGGCTCTCAGTGCTGCTGTCTTGATTCTTGATAGATCTTTTTCAATAACGAGAAAACGGAGGACATGATAGTGCATCTTTTTCACAAGCGGAAGGTAAGGGAGGAGAGAAGCAGTTCAGTTTGCAGTTTGTGTAGGCAAATAAATATTTCCTCTTAATCTGTGCCAAATCTTGTACTTGTTTGCTTTCAGTGTTCAAGCTCCAAGTGAAAGTTTTTAAACTAGGAAAGGCCCTGAGAAATCAACTTTTAAGATTACTGACCTCATGGCACATCCCACTTCCAGTAACAGTGAAAAACATGCCCAAGAAGAGTGGGAGAGTCCAAGAGAGGCATAAAATCAGAGAACTAGTATGATAGTGAATTGGGAGGGAATCACAGCGGCCTGGAAAGCACTTGCCTGAAAGCCCTTCTTAGAACCAGCCTCAAAAAACGCTTTTGTTGTCATGAAGTCAGTATGAAATTTCTGCAAGAATGACACCAGCGAAAGGGAATCCTATTACTCCCTCATCGCTGAAGCGCTTCCACGATCCGCTTTAATCCCACCACCGCAAATGAGGTTTACTCTCCAGCAATGCTTTCCCGACCACTTTCAGCGCAGCCCCTCCACGGGGTTCCAGCTCTTCCACCCGCAGCGCCCCCGGCGCCTG
>NW_009652966.1:354051-414734 GCF_000708025.1 Charadrius vociferus
CGCTGTTACCGGCCCTTCACATCTAACGGTGCGGCCGCCCTCCCCCGCCCCCGGGTTGGGCCGCTGCGGAGTTCGGGGCGGGGGTGTTGTGCCCGGCCCCGGGGCCTTGCTGTCATCCCCCAGGCTGCCGAGGCCATCCTTCCCCCCGAGGGCAAGCCGCCTTGTCCGAAACGCCGGGCCCTTCAGCCCTGCGAGGAGCCGCGGTGGCGGCCGGGGAGGGGGTGTTCTGCTTCCGCCCCGTCGCTGAGGTCGGCAACGCCGCCCAGCCGGCTGCAGGGGTTTGGGGGCTGCCTCAAAGGAGCAAAGCTGTGAAAGTTTAGGGAAGCCAGCGTGTAGTCTGCTGTGGCACTTTAATGTGCTTTCTGGAGTTTAAAGTATTATAATATCTTTTTTAAAAAACAAACAAACAAACAAACAAAAACCCTACCCCAACCTTAATCTGTAAGTTTGGTTATAGAATATGTCTTTTAAAATGATGATTTTTCGAAAATTTATGTAAAAACATAACTAACACTTCTTTTTCTTTTGAATGTCCTTAGTTTTACTGAAAAAAAAAAATTTTGAGACAAAGCTCTATGCAACTACTTTTTAAAGAAATAAACTTCAGTCTTCAGCGAGTATTGTAAGACTCATCTTTTTCCTCCTGATGGAGAGAGGGGAAGATTTGAAAGGAAAATAAATCAACTAGACATCATTCATTGTACCTAGGGGTGGACTTGTGCAACGCACAAGTCTCATTAAGTGGGTTTTTTTAAAGCTCGAGAGGTATGATTTTTGAGAGATGATTGAAATTGCCAAGTACGTGTGCAAAATAGGACGTATGCTAGTTAAATATGAGAAAAAATATAAAAGTTTGGTCTGTAATTCTCTTGCTTTTTGATGTTAATGTTAGAGTCCAGGAGCTGCATCTGTTTCTGCCAAGTGAAGATAGGGCCTACTGATTTCAAAGTAAAAAATGTTCATTTTGTTGCTCCTGTAAAATATAGGAAGAAATACAAGAAATTTTAGGTGATGAGAAAACTTGGAAAAATAAGTGGCTCCCCCTGCTGCTAATCGTTGAAGAGCAAATGTAGCTCAGTAAATGGTGAAAGCTAGTAATTGCCAAATATTTGTTTGTACATAATGACAACAAAAATTACAGTGATTTATCTGAAGATTTTTCAGCTTTTATTACATCAAGTCTATATTAGGTATTTGGAAACAAGCGTGGCATTATTTTGAAACAAATTAGAACATTGGCCAAATACCACAAAAACGTGCTCCTGACTGTAGCAAGACACACCAAAAACCACCAGAAAGGTCAGCCAACCGGCTGATTTTCTTTTGACAGTAACTTTGTGTCTGATGAAAAATCTTAGAGTGTGAAGCAAGAGCTGAATTCAGGCTGAATTCATCTGTTGTGCCACGATGCTGTGACCCATTTGTATCTCAGGGACTCTGAAGACCTTAAAATCACTTTTGTAAGAACAGCCACTCCTCCTTATGACCTCTGGTAGAGCTTAGCAGCAGCACAGGAGGAAAAAAAAAGAAACCCCACAGTGTTTGGAGCCAACGTAGTGCCTGATTTATGTTGAAAAAGAAGGGGTAATGCTTGGAATGCTATAGCAAGCAAGAGAGTCCAGGAGTTAAATTTGAACTTTGATCTTTTTACTAAAAGTTGACAAAAGTTATTAATTGTCAGGAAGTATGTGGGAGCTGTTGGGTTTTAGTACTTACTGGTAGATCTCATCTGTGTACATCTCAGTGATGAGTTTGACTGTGAGCGCCACAGCCAAAAAAAGAATTTGGATTAGATAACCAGATCTATATTATTAGGAAACTCAAGGTTGCTTGTTTTATTGCTGGTACTGCAAATCTCCCACCACATTCAGAGCCTGAGGCTGCTAGCAACCGGAGCAAAAGGCAGTCCCTGCTTAGACCTCGGATCACTTAGAATTCAATTACACCAAAGGGACATACAGAGCGTGAGTGAAAAATAATACAGGAGTACTTTTCCATGCGTGATCCTGTTGATATTTTTGGCAAGAGAAGGCTGTGTGCTGTAACTTGCAGTTGATGTTTATCTGTAAACTTGTTCAATGTACAATGTCTCTTGCTCATGTTATTCCCTTACTGGTTTTGTTCAGATTTCAAACATTTTGTTAGGTGGTCTGACTCTTAGAAAGTCTACAATATAGAATGCATAAGTGTGTGTATAAATGCATTTTTGCACAAATAAATTCACATATTATAATATTGCTAGACTTACCTTACAAGATGCATTCGTGTTAGCAAACTAAAAATATGCCAAATCAATCTGGGACTTGGAATTTTAACTCCCTCTTTTTGCTCTTCATTGAACCACTGGCATGAAAGTTTCCATCGAAGCTTGGATCCTACAAAATTGAATCACTCAGGCAGACCCCTAGATTCCTGTTCACCAGCATCCTAAATCATCCCATTTCATTCTGCCTGAAGGATTAGGAATGAGCAGAGGGTAGAAGGTTGTCCCTCCTTCTGCTATGAGAAATAAAGGATGCATTAGGAGCATTCAGTCAAGGTTAGCCTTCAGCTTTTAAGGTCAGGAAGCTGAAATGGTTCAGAGCTCTTGAACAGATTTAGTCAGCAAAGAAGAATGTTAAGGACTCCCGCTTGCTGGCAGATGTTTATGGAACTCCCGGAGTATTTAGCAGATGTTCATTATTTTGAAAGCTTGCATAAATAAAAAAGGTATTCCTTTTTGTAGTAAAATTAATATAACAAGGATCACTTAGAACTCAACTTAAGGAAGCAGAGCCAGGGCCTGTGTGAAGGAAGCTTGAAATGAAACGTAGGATACCAGCATACCTCATACCGGGGTGTGAGGGTGCACCTGGTAATGTGGTGATGCTACTGGGCTCAGGACAGAAAGAGCAAAAGTTTGCATAGAGCTTTTTAATATATTTTGCAAATGCAGTCATGTATTGATCATTAATGCCATTTACACAACTTGTGAGGAAAATGCAAAAGGAAAATGAGTTTTGGTACCTTTTTTTTTTTTTTTCCCCCTACATTTGACAAATGTATGGTCAGTAATCCCACATTTCTTGTTAAAAACTGCATATTTATTTATATCTTGCTAGTACAGTGGGGCTGTGATGTGGTTTGAATGAATTTGAAGGGATGAATTTGTGGCTTTTCTAAGGGAAAAGTGTTTTTTGCATGTGAAAGAACACATCTTTAGAGTGCCAAATCAATATATCCAAATAGCTTTATTAGAATGATACGTGGTTGGTTTGGGTTTTTTTGAACTCTGTGAATGAATTGGATGTGTTTACTTAATTCCCAAAAGACAATCTCTCATGTCCGAGGTACTTAATGTAATATAAATTTTTGTTCTTAATTATCTAGTAGATTATGTGAGGTCTTTTTCTTTGTTTCTTTGGCTTATGTATTATTATTATTTGTAAAAGTGTAATCATCTTTGTGATCTCTTCTGCTAAAGTTAGCAAATTCTGTGTTAGCAAATACTGATCGGGCTGTGGACACTAAACTTAGTGGTGTCATAGGGAGTGACTAGTGTTGATTACGGAATACATTATGATGAAAATTTCTGTAGGTGCCCTCAGCTGAGCAAAAATGTGACTGAAATCAGTAGGGCGAAGAAGGAGGAAATGGCATGGAAATATATAGGCAGAAAGGATAAATGGTGTAACAGGTGATAAATGAATAATGGCCTGAATAAATGGGTCTCATGTCCTAGGAAAATTGTTACTTGAAATAAATTTTTAGTGTTCAAATTTTAATTAATTCAACAAAATGAGAAGAGCTATGAATATAGTTGTGCAAGATGAGATCCTCGTCCCCACCTCCATGGCAGGACAGGAGGAATGCAAGGAACTTGGCGAGTTCTAAACTTGTTTAAAGAACCACAGATGACAGCCAGAAACTTGTGAAGTTCCTCTTGCAGGGTGCGAGGGGAGCCTGTTGTGAACAACGTATTCCCAATGTCTTCAGTAGGTGCTGCTGCTCTTAGGGAAACCCAGGAACAATGCTGCAGGTCAGACAGCTCTGAAGACTTGTCTGGATTATGTCAGAGACGCTCCTGCCTTCGGGACTGCCTGAAGTCAGAAGGCTCAAAGCTCTGTTGGGCTTTTCCTGAGTCATGAGTTCCTCTCTCACCTGCAAGGAAAGCATTCCTTCAGTTGGGTTTCTGACACTAGCTTCCATGAAGCAGGCGGAGTAAAGCCTATTGAGAAGACAAGCGCCAGATAATATAAAGTAGCAATTGCAAAACTATGTCTGTTGGTCTGTAATATCAGATAATACTGCAGATAAGTATTAATCGTATAGTTTATAGGTCACATTTCTCATGAAGAGAAATCTTTGGAAGTACTAGGAAGGCATTCTGGCAGTATCTTGAAATGCTGGGAAATTACAGTGAAATCACTGTTGCAGTACAGGTTGATAATTTTAAATTCCTTCTGGCTTTTTGTCAGCATGATAAAATATTTCAAAGTATTTTTAGGCATAGTCTCTGTGTTTGAAAAGTAGACCTAACTTTTACCCTTGCTAAAGGTTGTCCACAGTACTGGTCTGTATCTCACCAATATTAGAAACAGTTTTTTCAGCTGAGGCCAAAAGTACTATTTTTCTTTATTGTAGTTTTAAAAATGTTTCCGGGAATGTAATTGCACATTGAAAAAATGCCATAAACAGTTCAGTCTCTAGCCTTCTAACCAGACAGTTAAAAACTACTGAAAGTCATTAACACTAGGAAAGATGGTGTAAAACCTTGTTTGTCAGATAACACTGGATACCCGATCTCTCTCACAATCCTAAAACTGTTGCAATTTACATCAAAGCAGTGGCATAACTTTTTTATATTACATGTCACACCTACCTGTATGTCAAAATATAAATAATGTGCAGGACATTTACCTGAAGTTGTACATCTCTCTCGTATAAACAGATGACATTTATCGCTTCGTCACATCACAAAATCTTCCTAGAAGTTTTTGATTAAACTGATTTTCCATTGTTTTGCAGTCATCAAACTCTTTGAAGGCATCTTATGAAGACTGGCTGCTGACATACGGCTTGAGCATCTCTCCTTTCCACATGCGATGGCAAACAGCTGTCTTCAACCGCCAGTTCTACAACTGGGGGAGATGGAAACCCAGATTTCTGTATTTGTGGTATAAATTCAGGATTTTTTCTCTTCTGTCAAATACAGAGTTAACAACTTTACCACATCTGTGCCTTCCAGCCTTAAAAGTGCATTAGATAGATGTAGCTATTTCACTGGGCTAATGATAACACCAAACTAGCATGGTTGCGGTAATTGTACTGTGCCAGTATAAGTCTTTCTCCTCTACTAAAAAAATACATAGCTGTAATATAGGTTGCATATTGAGATGCTATAAAACTAGAAATCTCTTTTTACCTATGGTTTGAACCATACATAGTTCTTAAAAGTACAGCTATTGTACAGAGTACATGTAATACTGCATACAGAAGTAGGTCTGAAAGCAGCTTCTCATATCCTAGATCTGTCCATCACCATACAGTGAGCCTCTCCCCTGATCACTAGAGTTTACAAAGTATTCAAAGACAGTTGTGTCCCTGTTGTCAATCGTTGCCCAGACATTCAGCAACTATACACGCTCAGAAGTGCATTGCTCACCTTCTGTCTTTTATCTGCCGGCACCTTTCCCTGCTAAGATTGCACAGACTGTTGGGAATGGTAAATAAACAGGATGGTTTGTATGGGTGCTCCTGGACTGGTTTAGAAAATTACTGCTCAGTTGCCTTCCTAACATTACTTTATATCTGCTCTGAAAATACAAAATGAGTAAGGTTTGAATTTCTTTTCATTTCCTGTATTGCTACACTCAGTGAGGTAGTAATAAGAGAGGTCTGCTTAATATTGGCTTCTCTCCTATGTAATGATTTTACTATTTCAATTTGAAATAATTCTATATCCATCAGAATTTTTAATGTGTATAATTTATTACAGCACAATGTTTCCACCAGTCTCTTTAATTAACATTACAAGTACATGTTGCTTAAAATAAATCTACTAATTCCCAGTGAGCTTCATTAAGGATGGTAAGAGAACAGTTATGCTGTTGTGAGAGGAAGGACTGGTAGTGAATTGAAGCGTTTTAGCTAGAAAATAAACTTTATCACATCCTTCAACTATTGAACAGTGTAAAATAATAATAATAATGCTGAATAAAAATTCACCACGAGGTGGACTGACGTAAATTGAAATTATTTTCAACACTGATTTTAATGAAAAATAAATTGGTGAGAAGAACAATGTATTTTAAGTAAGTGATTTTAATCTGGTCTTGAAATTGTACCTTTCATTTGTTCTTCTTTAAAAAAGGTTGAGTCTCCTTTATTGTTCTTTAGCACATGGTATTGTTTGTGAGGAAGATGCAAAATTTATTGAAAAAGCTTGTATAAATAAATATGGATGCTACCCCATCATTTGATCTGTGTCTCTAAATATGTGATGGTGTGGTACAACATGGTAAATTATACATTGTTAGTTATGTTTTTATACTCATAGCTAATGGCAAGTTAGATGTATTGGGTAACAATAAAATTTAGAATGTTTAAGAACAACATAAAAATATTTGAAGATTAATCAGGATGCGGCTTGGGTGTAAAACATTTATTAAATAAGGGAAATATTGTATGTTATTAGTCAATGTTATTAGTATATGTTATTGTTGTAATTAGTTTCCTTTAGCTAATATTTTTGTACTGGATTGTTGATACACGAATGGTAGTAGGATCAGATGAGTTTTGCCCTATGAGTTTGGTGTGCTAAATTGCACTGAAGCAATTACATATCTGGAGAATATACTCTATCTTCTTGCAGCTATACATTGTTAAACTGTTTGCTTCTCTTTGTAGGTTTAGCGTAGGAATGGTGTTTGGTATAGTTGCCATGTTTGGCTCTGTTATTCTTCTTGGAAAGACACTGATGCAGACACTGACACAGATGCTCACGGAGGCACCGAACGCCCAGAATGATCGTATGCTGCAAGTTGTGGTAAGTGTTTTCTCTTCAGGTCTTTATTTGAGAGTTGTGAACTGATCTTAACTGCCTTTTAATGGGGTATGTGATGCTTAAATCCTCCCATGCAAGAATAACCTAACTCCTCATATTCATCTGTATAAAAATGTGCTGGTTTGTTATCAGCCTTAAAAATGGGAAGTAAAAGAGGGGAAGACAAATGAAGGCAAACGTGGAAAAGTTTATATTAAAAATTCTCAGGAGTGAGAATTGGCTAGTCATTTTGAAAAGCTTTAAATTATCATGGTAGTAAGAATACAAAACAGAGCTAAGAATTTGCCTCCTCTGAGCTGTGCAATGTAGAGGCACTGGTGGCCTTGAGGTTTGCAGAGCAAATCCATAGTCCACAAGAAGAGAGGAGTTCTATTTCATTTGTTACAAAACATCAGTGGAAAAGGAAAGAAGCATAAAGAGCTTTGTGTGATAGTGGAAGCAAAGATTCATTAGAGAGAAGATGGCATCTTTTGGTTGTTCAAGGACTTATGCCCTACAGTGTTTAATTGAAAGTTCTGTTCTGGCAGTATCTAGTGAAAGGCCTAATAACAATGCATTTAATTGTTTTATAGATTTCTGATGCTGGACAATATATTGTATGGTTTTAGAAAGGAATGTATTTCACAGAATGAGAGAGACTGCAAATACTGTCCTTTTTATCTACGTGAGGCAGTAATGGCAGAATTGACATTGCCCTTAAAACAATTTTAACCTCGAAGGGTTCCTAGCCACACTTACTTCCCCAAGAGCGCTATCTAGCCAGAATGTATGGTCATTTTCTGGAAGTGTAGAAAGTCCTATGACTGCATGGCTTAGAGCAGGGGTGCCCAACCATTTTACTCCATTTAAGTACTCAGCTAGTCTAGAGAATGGAAGTTGGGAATTGTGTGCTGCCACGATAGGCCTTCCCATCAATGCTAAATTGACAGCATGCAGTCAATTAAAAAATTGTATGAGTGCAGGAAGCCTGATTGTTAGCATGTGCCATAAACTCGATGCCTTTGGGATGGTTTGGGTCTGTTTCACACATGCAGGGTGAATATAGCAAATGCAGTATGTGTTGGCAAAAGCAGGGAACGAGACCTGGGAGAGAAGTGCTGGTACTGCCACTGCAGTCACTCGGTCTGCAGTCTGCTCCTGAATTATCTCCAAAAGCAGACAGGAGTAGGCAGTCTGTATGTCCAGTAGAGCACAAGTTGAGCATGAGACAGAAAATTTTTATTTAGGTGCCAACAGAATCTATCCTAATGTCTGTCTGTTACATTCTGGAGTAAGAAGAGTCTCCCTCACGTGTTCATTTTCTAGATGATCTCTCCACTTTTGTGACACCAGGGTAAAGTGGCCATTTGCAATACATTGCTCCTTTGAGAAAATAACGTAGAGGCAACCAAAGTAAAGATGAGCATTTGGAATTAATCTGGTGTGAACTGGAATTATGAAAGCAGAAGTCTAGGATAATGTTCACAATTTCCAATTGGAATTGATTCCTCAGTGGCTGCCTACTGGCAATATTGCTGCATTCAAACCAAGGACAGACTGGCACTGAAAAAGATGTAATTTATAGGGGTAATGTAATGTCATGGGGGGTGGGTGGGTAAGGCTACTTCTCTTAAGTTGACTTCTGGTTCTCTTTCTTTCCCACCTCATTCTTTAATTTCTGAATGGTCACAGTTGTATAATTATGCCTTTAAAGAGTTTCAGTATTCTTTTTGAGGGGAATGTGCTAGCATAAGTTAACATGAAAAAGTGACCTATGTGTGGTTGCAAAGAGGTGAAGAACAAGTCAGGAGAACCTGCTTGTCCTTTAAATTAGTTATTTGTATCTGACTGCCTGGAGGAGAGCGAGTTATTTAAAAAAAAAAACAGCAACTTTTTTTTTTTTAACTCAACTGTAGCCTGTGGCGTAAATCTGTTTAGCCTTTGGCTATGGAGAGAGGGAGATACAATTCTGCTTATGTTTTATTGATTGAGATTTTTGTACCCTTCCTCTTTTGTTCATTCATGCACTTTATTTAAAATACCTGTCTGTAGGTATCTGAGCTGTTTTTCTTTAGCTGCCCCCTCTTGTGTTGGTTGATTGTTGACAAAAGTGGGAAAGGGGCAGACCAGTTACTAGCAAAGGGTCTTCTTTTACTAAAGGCATTTCCAGAAGACCATAAAATATAAGATGACAATGCTTATTAACAAAATACTGCTATTGATTTCAGAATCCTTCATGAGGGTTAGCTTCCCTTGTAGGTGAATCTTAAACTAGCTGCTTTGCCATGAAGTCTGAAAGCATCCAGTGCTGTGTTCTAACACGCTATAGTCAGGGTGGTATTAAGATGGCAACTCTTGCTGTTGCTGTCTGTCCTCCCACGTGCCCAGAGCGGAGGGCCACTGGCAAGGCCAGTTAACTGGTGCATTAGTGCCACCAGCTGATACTGTTACACAAGCAATGGATGCTTAACAAATGAAGAGCAGCTGTCTTCATACACTGAGGTTCCATAGTCATGCCAGGTAAGATAAGTATCTTGGTCATGATCACATGCTGGACAGAATTTGTTAAGTGATTCAGTTTAACATTAATGAAAACAGTCTTTTGAAGGATTTATTTTAGCTGAATTGTCTCACCAACCTATTGTAGAGTTCTGCTGCATGGGTAGATGAATGCGTATAATCGAGGAATGTGCAGGACTGAATGCAGGTAGGATCAAATGGGATCTGTTCAGTTGGATCTTCAGCCTTTTGTGTCCCATAAGGGTAGTTTTTAGGGAGTACTGTGGACAGGCCAGGATTTTTTACCCATAGCATCTCTCTTCTGCCACTGGATTGCAATTCAGTTTGTGTTCACATCAGCTGTTAGTCACAGTACTGGAGTGTGCCCTGCCTTGAGCAGGGAGAGCTGTGGAGCAGAAAGGAGAACTGTCCCAGAGGAAGCAGCAGATGTGGCCCTATCTTCCCACTGCAGCGCGACCGCTGAGCAGGGACAACAGGAGCTGAGCAGGAGGAAAGTCCATCAGGAGGAAAGAAGGGATGGTTCCTCATTCCCTGACTCATGACTGCTTCCAGCCCATCTGGAAGGAGTGACTAGCGCAATGAAGGACTGGGGGAGTGGTGGGAATCCACAGCCACAGAGGAATGTGAGGGGCCTGCATATTATGTGTTATATAAATTCGAATAGCATACTCATTTCAAGTGCCTTTTTTTTAAAGGTTAAATTGCCATATGTGGACTGCCAAAACTTGAACCACAGACAAAGTTACCCTTATTTTGACCTTGTAAATTTGGTATAGTCACGTGATTTGCATAGGGAGAGGGAAGAGAGACTGACAGTTCCTATTGTAGGCTTAGTTTTTGAAGTTCTAGTGCTTATAATGTTTTAAGTGCCATACAATTTTTTTAATTTTTTTTTTTTTGAGGAGTGGATCTTCTCCATAGCTGCATAACTGGCTGCAGGAAGTTGTAAACTAATGCTCACAGTTGCCAAGCCTGTCTCATTTGAGTGGAAGTCTGTGTACATTTTTATAAACTTCTTGAGCTTAATATAGAGTAGGACACATTTGGTCAGGGCTGTGGGGAATAAGTAGGGCGGGGAGAAGGCTTTTGATCCTGAAGAGCTTTTCAACCTTTAACAAAAGAGTATATATTTAATATATTTCAAAATACATTGACCAAATTGGGAGGAGAGGTATGAACTGATAGAGCTGCATGAGAATGGCCCCCGTTCTGTTGCGGGTCTGAAGAAGCTGAGTGAAAACAGCAAGTTTTGGGGCACAATGACTTGTCTTTGTACCTCTTGATTTCCTCCTGTGTTTTGTTTTGTTGTCATGCCCACATCCACAGGTGCCTGGTGTAAATTTGCCTGTCAGCCAGCTGACCTATTTCTTCTCTGCAGTCCTCATCAGTGGTGTGATACATGAAGTCGGCCATGGGGTGGCAGCTATTCGGTAATACAAATTACTTTACTCGTAGTACGTGCCAACAAACCCTAATATTCCAGGGCATTTACTTCCAGGTGCATGTTGTTAGCACTGCTTCAGTTTATCTAGAGAGTCTGTTTATTCTGTATTTCATAGCTTCCTTCGATTTTAAGTTTAGAATTAAGGATAGAGTTCTAATACAGTGGTTTACAGATCGTGAGAAAGGACTTCTGCTTTGCAAATATACCACACTGCATCAGGTGTAAAATAATACTTCTTTTAAGGGCTTCAGTTTTTCAGACAACAATTGCTTTTCTGCAGCTGTGGCACTTGAAGAGTGCACTGTTGCACAATGCTACTCCAAAATAGATTATAAGTTGATTTGTTTAAACATAGCTTGTGAAGTAGCGTTCAAACAGGCTGAAGCAGTAACTCAGTCAAATGTGATTTGCTGCTTATGATCTCAGGGGTGTGTTAATTTTGGTCAAAGATTATGTTTTTAATGTCACTTAACTACGATGATTACTTCACAAAAACGTTATTTGACATGGTTAGTCATTACTGTTAAATGACACTCTAGCATAAGAGGCTTAAGTGCTTGTTACTGGGACTGATATGCAGGTGTCCTCCGCGTTTCTGCTGGACATCATCATTATCTGTCCCATAAGCATGAAGCCCTAAGTTGTTTCTCTGATTTTCTTGAGTGTAGGGAGTCATGACTGCATCTTGACCCATTGCTACCTTTTTCGTAATCCCCAAAGTTCTCAATTAAAGGGGTGGGTTTGGACCCTCAGTGTTTTCTGTTTTCTGATTGTCTTTCAGTTTTTTTCCCTTAGTATTCACAGGGATTTTTCTGTGGAGGATGAAGCTCTTGCTCTTGCTCATCCCACCACAGGAAGAAGCAAAAGAATTTCTTTTGTTTTACAGTGTCTTCACACGCTGCTGGCTAACTGCACAGAAGCCAGGAGTAACTCTAGAGCTCTTTTAAAGCAGAACAAGTCATTTTTGTACCTTAGTGGTGTGATATCTTCATTCAAGATCTGGGCTCTGAATATTCAAATTGGGGTTAGTTTTTTTGTCAAAAAATTGATTCCCAGCTGTTTCCAGGGGAAAAAGTAGATTGTCCAATGTACATTGCTGTTACTGCTGCTGTTTTCTGCTTGACTTTTTTTTTTCCCCTTCTAGCACAGGTTGGGTCTCTAGTGCTGTTATGGTGAATCCTCAGGGTTTAGGCTTTACTAAATAGCTGTGCTGTGAACAAATTTTATTATTCTGGCAAATCACTTTGACTTCCTGAAATCTAATACACTTTCACCAAATTCAGTTCAAGATAGTATTGGCTGTGAACTACAAGAGCTTAAAATATTTGAGCCTTAGCTTAGTCAAGGCTTGTGCCAAAAAAGCCTTTTTCTTTTTCCCTCTGTACCTCCTACCCAAGTCATGAAATCATGTATAGGCATTAGACTGCCTATTACTAATAGGTAGCATGGGTAGGTCTGATGAGTTAATTCCAGGGAATTACTGTATTACTTCATTCTGATTAATTTTGTATAATTCTGTGTCTTCTTTTATTGTATATGCACACTAAATGTGAGTAAATAAAATGCTATGCCCAGTGTACTGTCTCAGTAAAGATATGGGATTAGCTCATCCATGCCTGGTTTGTCACGGAACATGATTGTCTTGGAATAATAATTAGAATGTAATTGTCTTGGAACATGATTGTCATGCCTCTGTAAGTTCCTTACGAAATGTCTAGCTTCATAAAACCTTTACGTAATTATTCCAAAAAGTGCCATTTAAAAGCAATTGTAAAACATCTGAAAAAAAATATATAGTGTCAGCTACTAATATGTTTAAATAGCATTTGTCCTTTTAACCTCTTAACTTGTTTTCATTTTTTTCAGATGACATTTCCCTCATTTTCCTTAGTTTACAATTTACTCTAAATTTCATTTAGGAGAAAAAAAGAAATGATAAATTCCAGAAATCTGTAAGTGTTTCTTTAAAAATGAAAGTGATTGCTTCTTCCAGATAATTTTTCATAGATTATTTTGAAACTGCATCCTACAGGCTGCCATTTTTTTAGTGAAAAGAAAAAATCCCCCAAATGTTAACATATACATTAACTTGAAAGTAGGGTGTTTTTTTAAAGTTTTTTGTGTTACTATTACCAGGAGACAGAAAAGAAGTTGAACTTTTTATGAGGCTCACAAATGTGCGCTGCTTAAAAGTGGCAACTACTGCAGAAAACATCCTTTAGTTTAATTATCTTTCAGTTATTGCTATTATGAAAAGTAAGTTAGTTTTCTAATTATAATTTTAGTTATCCTTGTTGTCAAAAATATGTGTGCTATGTGGAATCTCTGGTTTTCATGTGTTTGTTTGCAGTAACACCACTTCATTTTTCTTTTCTTCTTTTTAAGAGAACAAGTACGATTTAATGGATTTGGGATTTTTATCTTCATTATCTATCCTGGAGCATTTGTTGACCTCTTCACAACCCACCTGCAACTTATATCTCCAGTCCAGCAATTAAGGATATTTTGTGCAGGTAATAGTGTGTGCTTTTTTATTGAATCTTTGCTTAGCACAGTTACTTATTCTACAGGCATCATTTGTGAATCCTTGATGGAAGATTGAAGGTTTAAAATGAAGTACAAAAGCTTCTGTTTACCTAAAGGTGATCCTTCTGTTTGGAACCTAAGTTGTGATTTCAGAAAATCATTTGATCATTCCTTCCATTGTGTGCTGTTTTCTGGAGGAGAGACGGCAGTTTCTAGGAGTTTAAATGAGTACCAGTTTCCTGTCTTGAAAAATTATAAAATTGTAACTAAAACAATATAAAGAGAGCTTTAGGCTGGGCATACAGAAGTCTTTAGCAAAGCATATTTTCAAGCTTTCGTAAACCAGGTAAATGATGGTAAATGTTAGGTATGTAAATATATCTATATTCCAGATACCCTAATGAACCAAAGTCATTCACTACAATAGCCTAACTTATGAAGCCCTGTTTCTCAAATTAAACAATTTCCATTTCCAGCTACTGTGAACAGAAGTGAAAGTGAAGACATGCCAATTTTCAAATTGAAATTGAAATTACTGAGAAATCATATAGAAAAATAAGATTATAATCTGTAATAGAAAGTAATTGCTTGCATGTTCTTGATGACAAGCAAACACCTATAATAATTTTTCAGGTTTCTTGGGAAACCTGAAATAGGAGAATACAAGGTAGGAAGAAGCATGTTGCAAGATTGGTTAGCATCAATGCCTTGTTATCAGTTAGGTATAACAAATATATGCATTTTTTTACAGCTAATGACAGGTATGTTTCAGAACTAGGATGTTTGATAAGGATAAAATGTGGTATTCAGTAAACTTGACTCAGTTTTTCTTAATTGTCAGAGCAGTTGAATAAACCTATTCTCAGTGTTCTGAAGATCTGAGTTCAGAGAGACATGCTTTCAGATTTTTGTGTGGCAGCTAAGTAAAAGAGCTAGAGTGGAGAACAACATTGAATATTCCACCTATACTCAGGAGATTAGAGTATATTTGTTGTACAGCAGATGGCATCATGAGTTCAAGAATAGTGAATGAGCATTCTTGTAAGAGTTGTGATATTTTTAGCATTAATTCCATGCCTAGTAGATGGAAAATGCTTCTGTGCAGCACTTTCTTATAATTAGTTCCAATATTTGTATTATTTTTTGAGATCCTTTTTAATACATTTTGTCTTGTCTTTAACAGAAACAGGAATTAAACGTTTTTAAAACACTAGTTTAAGGTGTTTTAAGGGTTGTGCAAAGTTTCCCTTTTAAAATAGAAACAATTAGGTATCCAAGGATGAGGCTGTTTTAGCAAAATGAAATTGGTATACTCAGCAGTGTGCCATGGTATTCTCATTTTGAGCCTGTTTATTTTTCTATGGATCACCTGGGATGAATTTGGAGCCTTTCTATTTCAGACTTTTCTGCTGTATTCCACACAGCAAACTGTGTAGATTATGTTATTAAGGCCCATATTTTCCTAGCTGTTTCCTTGTCGCCCTCTAGCAGTTCCATCACTTCTTTTTTTTTATTATTTTAAGGTTGTTTTTTTTCCCAGTTTAGTCTCTCTAGCGGCCATACTGTTACAGAGGAATTTTGTTTCTGTCTTAGTTTTTATTCTTTTTTTAAGCTGAAAAAAATAATTATTTTTAAGATAGAAAGGTTAAAACAATAAAGTTAAAATACTTAATACTTTTGTTTCAGTTGTGTGTGTGTGTGTGTGTATATGTATATATGTATGTATGTAAGATAGAGAAAACTGAATGTAGAAACGTTTCATCTATCTGATTGCCTTTCAATGAGATATGACTAAAAACCATAGAAAGAGAAATCACTTCAAGAAGCATGTACTAGTGGAAATGGCAACAAATCCTTAGTTAAAGTACTCGACAAGTACCTCTCATTTCTGCAGCATTAGAAACATAGAAGACCACCAGGTTACATGTAGAGATAACCAGGGGAAATAAGTCTGCCATGTGTTATGATTCCTGTGTTATATACACTGCAAGAAAAATAAGTTTAATTTTTTTTTAAAATGTATTTACTTTAGTTCGTGTCCTGTAACTGCACTGTAAATATACAATTAAATCAAACCCCTCTTAACAAGATGAAGCACTGTAAGGAAACAAGGGGTCTTCAACATTGAAAAGTTTTCCTGTATTGGTCATACAAAATGTTTGTGCAAGAACACAAATTAAATGAGAAAATTTGTATAGTACTGGATGTTGAAGGAAGCCAAGTGTGTCTTATGATAGTGGTTCATTTCTTCCTATGGGGAGCAGTATACTATAAAGATTGCAGTTGCAAATATGTTGCCCAAAATAATGTGTCAGGAAATGCTGATTGCACAGCTTAGTTTCTTTATGTGGTTTGAGGTCCAGATTTTCTTGTAAATTAAGCCTTTTTTGAAATAATTTTCTAAACTTGTTTCGTACATATACATGTAAATATTTTCATTGATACAATGGAGATAACCATGAAAAATACCAACTAAATTTCAAAAATCCTGCTGACTAGGACAAACAGTACTTATTCACATATAAGCCTATGTATTAAGATTCTTAAATTCAACAGTTTATTGTGGTAGAAGGTGATATGTAATACATTTCATTCCACCAGTTTTGTAATATTTGTTTGATGACAAGTCTGTAGATAGAAACTCTTGTTTAATAATTGATTCAGAAGCCCAGTTTTTATTTGGATACTCTGCCCAGTTTTTTCTTCTGGATACTCTGCCCACTATATACTTGGAAAAGTAGTGTTACATGATGAAATACCAATATACTAGAATAACACATCAAAAATGGACTTACCACTTCCCTGTCTTTTCTGGTAGTGTAATTCTCAGGGGCTCAAAGGCTTCTCTAAAACTCCCCTACAAAGTGATATCATAGAAACTTAAGTTTTTAAAGTCATGTACATATTCTTCTTTTGTACCTGTGTTCACAAATTAACTTTTCATCCATTGTTACACTAATTATTTCAGGGAAGTTAATGAGAATGTAACCAGAGGATCCTGCATTTCAAAAACACCTTTTTGTTGTTAGCGTTTATTTAGAAACATGATTTTTTTCCTTCTCTTTAGGAGTGTGGCATAATTTTGTTCTCGGTGTTGCAAGTTTCATTGTTCTGTTTCTGCTGCCAGCCATTCTTTTCCCTTTCTATTACACGGGTGTTGGGGCACTTGTCACTGAGGTTGCCGAGGTAAGAAAAGATCTTTACTATTTTCATATTATATGCTTTGTAACCTGTGTCTCCTATTGTCAATCAAATTTGGTCAGTGCAGCACTCTGCGGAATCTAATATATTGCACTTTTTGTCTGCTTAAAGTTTCCTTCTCAATGTCATGTATTTTAGTATTAGTAAATGGAGGAACAGTAATGGAATGAATAATTATAGACTATTCAGCGTATTATAAAACTGTTTAGACATTTCAGATGAGTTTGCAGGCTTATTTTGGGGGGCGGGGGAATTAACTTATTTTCAATATTGGCACCAAGTAAATCTACTGGAAACGGCAGTATCATTCTAGTTAGTGCTATCTGGTTTTAATGTTAAAGATTATTTTGAGCCAATTTCCTTGCTTGTTTGGTCAGCTGGAAGCAAAGTAGAGATAGACTGCTGAGTTTCTGGAAAGGACTGATTTTTTTCTGACTTAATCAAATACAGCACAGTTGTAAAGCTGAAAGGAGCTGAAAGGATTCAGTCTTTCTTGGATCTAAAAGTGAACTGGTATAACTCAGGAGGAGAGTGATATTTATTATGCTTTATACCTTCAAAAGTATAGGTACACCCTGCTTTGTTGAAAGATTCAGGGTATCAATTTAAGCTTCTTGAACTTAAAATGGTAGGAAAACCCACAACATATTTACTTATATGAAGATAATTACTCAAATATGGAGAGGTCCCCTGGAACACTTAAGATTTGCCTCCTCTCCTCTCCTCTCCTCTCCTCTCCTCTCCTCATTATTTGTAGAAGATGTTGGCTTTGTAATGCTCTATCATAAATTGAAATAATCAGTTGTAGTGGAGCCTGAGATTTTCTCTTTCTCTGGAAATAGTGTCTTAACTTAAAGATTTTGTGGCTATTTGGCAGAACTGTAAACAAATCCTTGTAGTTTTAACTATAACAACTTCACTGTTTCTTCTCAGGATTCTCCTGCCAATGGACCAAAAGGTCTTTTTGTGGGAGACCTCGTGACTAACCTACAAGACTGCCCAGTCTATAGTGTGGAAGACTGGAATTCCTGTCTGGAAGACATTTCAGAGAAGTCACAGGTTGGCTACTGTATAAGTGCAGCCACCCTACAGCAATTAAGCTTTCCAGCTAGAGGTATGACTTTAAGTGCTTGCTTCATTATTTTATGTTGTAATTTTATCATGTCTTAAAGACTATTTTGGATTTAGGATTTGTTGGTGAGGGCAGATTTCTCATAAGTCGAGTCTGCCATCCTGTCTTAAGCAGTGACCAATATACCATTCATTTTTGTGAAATCTGTAAGTAACGAAGAGGTAGGTAGAAGATACAAGAATTTCGCTGGTCTTCCAGTCATCCTATACAAATATCCTGTATGATCTGGGTAAGGAAATTTGCCTCTTCAGGATATTGGATAGCTTGGTTATTAGCAGTAATACAATTATTTCCTCTATTTTTAGTTAAATTATATGGATCAACTCAGTGATCTTTTGCAGTCGTAAAATCCACGCATTACCTTCCTGCTTTGATTAGCATGACATTACAAATTGTACCGCTTAACCCAATGATGTGCTTTATTATGGCCACTTCTTCTCACGTGTCTCACTATATGGGTTTTATGTTTCATTTGCTCCTTCAACCTCACAGTGTCATTGCTCATAAACTTAGTTTTGTCTGAATTGCACATATTGTTTCTAGAAGTCCTATTTCCTTCTGTTTTCATTTATACATTAGGGTGCCTGTTGCTATAATGGCTTACCACTGAGAAACAAAAAAATGTGAACTGAACTAAACTAGAACAATAAACAAAAATTAAGTGGAACAAAAAAGAACAGTCAATTAAATTGGCTGAAGGTCTTGTCACACGCCCTAAAGCTCTCTAGAGTTTGTTTCATGCGAGCATACATGGAGACTGAATTCCAAGGGTAAGGGGGGCTGCTGCTGAGCAAAACCTATATTATGCTATTCAGAGCTTTAAAATTGTCACTGCATTTTACTGTCATACTGGAAGTTAAAAGGGGGTCAGGCAGCTCAACTACCCATGTTTTTTGATGCATTATAGTTCTCTTGTGGGACTGAAAAAGCAATTTATTTATTTTTCGTATGTAAGAAAAGTAATCTTACAAGTGGAACTAAGATAAATATTTAAACTGGAAATTAGAGGAATATGAGTAAGATCCTGCTTTTAGAGACCTAACAGTTTGGATTATCCCTCTGAAGGGGAGGGCAGCTTTGGCATATGCTTTCAGCTGTGCGGGGGTGACAAGTAAGAACCAATTCTTAGATGCTGTAGGTATATATGCTTAGATTCTGCTGTTCTTTGAAATGCAATTTCAGAGTCATGGATAATAAAACTGCATATTCTGCAACTGAACGGATCCTATTTAGATTTAAATACTAGAGACCTAATACTAGAGACTCAATAGTGCTTCCAAGCTTGGTTGCTGTATTGTGTTAGCAGCCCATTGTCCCACTGCTGCATTCTAATCAGACCAGTCTGTCTGCATTTTCAGAGCCATAAGCCTCCAGCAGTGAGAAATATTCCTCTGAAATTAAATGAACTCTGTTTGGTCTCTAGCAGCTGTCATTTGTCAAAATCTTGACAGTTCACAACTTGACATAAATACCAAATATCAATAAAAATGTATCTAGCAAATGGACCCTATCTCCTTTACCATAAAACAAACGGAGAGTAAAAAGTATTTTCAATGTAGTTTATAAGGAAGCTAATTTCATGGTCATTCACTATTCGAAAATATACGTGGTTCCTTAGCCTCAGGGTACTTGAAAAAAGGATTGTACGGTACAGTGCTTGCACCTGTAAGCCCCAGGTATAAAGCTCCATGTTAGTGGACTGCAGGTTATGCAGTGAGAAATCAGCAACGAGTATCACAGGCTTGATCTACCTAAGGAAGGTATGGCAGTGTTGCTGTGACACAGATTCTTACAGTGACTATTCTTTTGTGGGGGTTTTTTAAAGCTGTTGTTGCAGAGTAAGTTAGCTTTAATTTGTTTAAAGAACATCTGTACAAAGATTCTGTACCAGACCAGTTAAATCACGGTTTAAAACAACGTTTATTCACTGCTGCAGCCTTCAAGGCTTGGAAAGCTTTCAAAACCTGAATACTTGTAAAGGCTTTCACGTATTTAAGAGGACATTTTGAGTCTTGGTCATTTCCATAGCCAGCCAGTGAAACCAGTACAGTAGCAGGTATCAAATTTCTATGCCAAACCTTAATGCAAGGTGGGGGCAATGGATAAAAGTATTTTGTAACTCGTACTGCTCAGAACATTGCAGTGGTAGATCCCCAGTATATCAAGGAGATTTATTAAGATGAAAAAATCAGTATGTGATGTGACTGAAATCAGATGACATTCACACATACAAGTGGTGAAGCTTATTTTTAGTTGTCACTGAATCACAGTTAGGCTCTGTGAATTTCTATAATTCTTGAAGGCTATAGAATGATTGTTTTATTTTATCCAGAGACTAATTTCTTCTCAGGAAGTTACTGTAATATTGGTTATTTGCTCTATGCTTGTGTTCTTTAGTCTACAGAAGACTGGATGGCACAGTTGAGTGTTGTAGTAACAACAGCCTCACAGACATTTGCTTTTCATATAGCAATAACGTGGACAGCCACCTGGTAAGTTACTCAAACTGCTAATTCTGTTTGGTAAACCTGAAATTGTTTCAATTAAATTAGTAATATATGCCAACATTTATGCTCAAGTGCTTAAGAATACCTACAGTTTGTAATAAAAGTGTATGTGTATGTTGTTCTCCCCATTTACAGCTTAAAAAACCCAAAATATTAGTTATGATTTTTCCCATGATCACCTGAGCAGTCAGGGAGTCTCTGGAAGAACCAGAAAAGATCTTAAACCCCTCATGCCTTTAGACAGAGACACCTCCCTCATTTTCACCACTGAATGTAGAATATTGATGAGAGAAAACAGCGTTTGAAAACAAGGTGAAATTGCTTATTTTGGTGCTTCAGTCTTTAAAGGTACTGAGCACTACAGGCAAGGCAAAGTAAAGCACTGGACTGTATGTTCAGTTATTTTGTCTGAAGCCAGCAGTGCTGCTCACTAGGTTAAACTAAAAACATGCAAGAGAAGGTCCTAGAGATTGCCCAGTGTCTCAAAATTAGGGCTCTATTTGATTCCTTTTTCACCATGTTGATTTTCTTGTAACATGTGGAAACGTATAGAGTTTCTCAGTAGGATCTTGACTTACTCTTTTCAAAATACAGAAATGTTTATTAAAATATGTGATCCATATTGACAGTGATGGAATATTTCTAAAAGTTCTCTTCACAAGAAAAAGAGCACAAGTACCAACTGTGTAAACTTTTCTACACATACCAGTTTGTTATTGTTCTGACCTCTAGTGTTAAATACCTAGAGAACTGGAAATGAGTCTGTTCCTCATCTGCTATGTTTACAGTTTCTACAATGGTAAATTTCCTGCTTCAGGGTGATTTTGTGGTATTTAAACACTAAGAATTGAGCACAGATCAGCAGTTCATTTGAAAGATGACAGTGGCTGGTAACATGCTGGAGTTCAGCAAGATTTGATAAATCACTGCCCCACTGAGCTTTGACATTCTTAAGCTCATAGCTGCTACTTAGGAACAGAGAAGAAATAAAAGCATCCAGAAGCCTGTGACCTTCAAGTGTCCTTAGATTGGCTCTGAGTTTCTGAACAATTATTTTAAATAGTCCTTGCAGTGCTATGCAGCAGTGTTTGGAAAGTGTGCCCTCTCCCCCTCCTTGAAATAGGAAGAGCTTGTATTGAGTTTAATGGAGAGTGTCTTGACATTCATGCATCTATGGGGACTGTAACTATCAAGCTAAGAAGAAAGAAAATCTTTTTTGTTTGTTTGTTTCTTTCTTCCTTAGGCAAACAGTAGATGAAGAACTTTCCTTGCTTATGTTTAAGAAAAAAATAAAAATTATCGCTGAGCTTTTATGAGAGACATGAGGGGGAGAAACAATTTTCTGTTCCTTTCTGCTATACTCTTTTTGGCCTGTTGGGAGCAAGAAAGATCTGGTCTTTCAGTCTGCTGAGTGAGTGTTATAGGTAGGACTTGGGACACAGCACTGCACTAAGTCCTGTGTTCATCTTAGAACTAAGTCAGTTCATTTGGTTTCTTAGCTATCACACAACCAGTAGGTTTTTTGGTTTGTTTGCTGAACATAAGGCTTTGTTCAGCCAAATGAGGGTTTAGATAATGAAGACTAAAACTTCTTAAACAGGTAAGTCACTAGTATGTTGATGCAGGCACTGTTCATTAGAAATCACTGACTTATGGTTAGATGCTTTGATTTCTTTTGTGCGTATGTGTACCTCTTTAAAAATAGTTAGCTTTTATTTTGGTACATGTGCACACCCGGTCTTCCACATTCCACCAAAATTGAATGACAGGCTGAATATCTATCAGATAGAGGTTCTGCAGGATTTGACTAAAAAACCCCAATAAATCAGATTTCAGCTCTTCATGGGCTGGTAGTATATCAGTGCAGCATTTCCTTTGCTTTAAAAAGGAATATGTAGTACCTTCTTTCTGATCTGTTGGAAAATACCTTTAAATTTGATAATCATTTGAAATGCCTTTTGCAGTATGCCTGTCTGCCAGCACGAAAAGTTATTGAGGCCAGCAAAGTTTGTCGAACCAACGTGGACTGCCAGAAGGACTTTGTTCCAAGCTTTTGTGTGACTCCTTCTTTAGAGAACCAGACAAGACTAATCAGGGTAAAACATCCACCCCATATTGACATGCTGTATGTAGGACATCCCATGCACCTTCAGTACACAGGTTGGTATTATTTATTAAAACAGTTTAACAAAAAAGATTTCTAATATGGTTTACTTTGCCTGGCTGCTTGAACAAGGTCTTGGAGCACTTGTCAGTTAACTTGTTTAATGCAGAATCCATTTCTTGTTACAGCCAGTGGAGAGACATGGACTACTCAGGCCTAAAATGAAATGTGCACAGTGCAATGAGTTACGAAGGTAATAGAAACCATATGCGATATGAGACAGTTGTCTTTTTCAGAAAAGTATGAAAGGGCTATTTCTATAACAGATCTCACTCAGGTTAGTCATGGCAACCAGGCACCTGCATTTTCCTAACATGTAAACTTCTCAAAATGCTATTGTAAAATCTCTAGGGCATCTTGCTCTAACACCTTGCCTGGAATATTAGCACAACTGTTTAAATCACACCTAATACCCAAGTATCTGTGACAGATTCCCATGACTGCTGAGCCACAAGTACAGTTACAACATAGGATTTTTACTGATTTTTTTTTATTTGAAAATAAATGTGCCCTAAATTAAATAACATACAAGAGCTTAGTTCCTTACTTTGAAATGGACTATGGCTCTCCTTTGGGCAAGCTTATATGTTTGATCCAGGTACACAAGTGAAAAATAATTCTGCTCTTGGAGCAAATATGAAAAGAATGAACAAACTCATCTAAATTCCTAGTTAGTGGCTTGAGTGACATGGTGAAAATGAGCTTCAGATGGGCTTAAAAAAGTATGAAGTGTAAAACTCCTGTCCCTTCCTGTGCGGAAGTTGTCTGTTCCTCAGAGATGGATATACCTCACAGGGGGAGATTCTACTTTAGATGTCATGAAGTACCTCCTTAGCAAGGCATTGCACTTGTCCGAATAAGCACTGGGATTAGGTACAAAAGAGCTTTGGAAACGGTGATGAAATCTGGTAGTGTAATCCATTAGCATTCTTGCATAAATGTATTTTTAGTTAAACTGTCAGTCTTTATCTTTCTGTGCTGGTCATATTTGAGCACTCCGTGGCAAATTATTTATTTCTACTTGTTTACACTGTACCCCCATTTAAGCCAAAAATAGGATCACTTCACGACTTATTTCTGCCATCTTGCCGTTTAGGAGGAAAAATGTTGTTCACCTGTGTGATCCCAATACACAGTTCTGTATTTGATGACATCTATTCCAAATGCAGCGACAAATTTTAAGAATAGTGTTTGATAATTATTTTAAGGTCCCTTTCTTGGTCTCTAACAATACAAACAGTAGGTACTGTAGAACAATTGGTATTGTTCTCTTTTCCAATATGTTGGAGCAATGGAGTTTTAGTCAGTGTTTCCCACTGAATGCTAATTCTGAAAAAAATCGGAAGCCGTCAGTCTTTCAGAAGTTGGAAAAGAATGTTATTGCATCTAAGGAGGTAGTTCTACTTTAAGAAGTTACTGTGTGAAAATACAATTTACAGGAGTATAATTCTAAAGTGATTTACTGGACCCTGGGAGTCGCACATTGAATGTGCTAATTTGAAAGCTAAAAGCTTGACTTTATCACAAACTTTGCTGCAAATGCAAACTATGCTCCCCTTGGAAAAACATCAGAGCTAAAATTAGAGGATCCTGACTTGGGCAGCAGGTAGCCTCCTGTACCATTGTAGAGTTCCGTGCGTTCCAATGAAACAACTTCTAAATATTTCAAACTTAACTTCGCACTGTGCAATGCTGGCTTGGGGCCAACAGGTTTGATTTTTTTCCAAATGTGACTGATCAGAATGTGTTAACCGGTTTTGTTGGTTTTTTTGTTTTTTTTTTTTACAGTCCTCTACTGTGTGACTTTTGAAATAGGAATACATTTTAGTGAAATGCCTTGTTCTTTACTATGATCTTTCTGCCTGCAGGAAACATTATTTTTAGAGTAGTGCCACGTTTAACACACAACCTGGTATGGGAGTTGTAGTAGTGTGTACTATAGCTTTACTTTCTCTAGCAATGTCACCAAAGCAATTTTGAAAAACATTCTAAGATTATGCATGTATTATTTTCTACTTAGGCTTGTACTGTTGTCATGATAGTCTTGGTTTATGAAGAAGCAGTAATTATTTCATACTTTCATTTGAAGCTAGCTTCCAGATAAAATTTAAAAAAAAATGTATATCCATATTAGGTATTCACAAGGAAAAGGCTATACAGCCTACTTCATTAAAATGTTTCTGTTTCCTCAAAATAAAATATACTAGCAAAAATATTTTTTGTTGATATGGACACTAGATATTGCTCTTGTTTCCAGTATAAAAAAAAACCAAAACCTTAACGAATCGTACTCCTAAATGAACTTACAGTGCTGGAGATTTGGCCAAAACTAAATCAGAAAGAATGATTAGGAATGCATGTTGTTTAGGATGGACACATTGATTAATCCTTTTAATTAGCATTCTCTCTGTAAAAAGTATCTAATGTAATCCAATATAAATTCATACTGTGGGTTTAGTTCACGTGGTATTACTCAAGACTTTTAGACTTTTCTTATTGCAGGCCAGTTATGCTCTAGAGGCTATCGCTATGTTGGACAGATGATGAGTAAGGTTGAAATGGAGAGCCCTTTCATTATTGCCATGCAACTTTGCCGTGTTTCTCCTTTATTTTGTAAGCATTTTTTTATTCCGTCATGTCATTCTGGTATTGCACAATCTTGGCCTCCTTCTCTGGCCCATGTTGGTTGGGAAGAATCTGGTGACTAACATTCACGTTTGGAATTCACATTGCTTGAGGGAAGATCACATCCCTGAATATTACTCTGTCTGCATCACCCATCAGGGATCAAAACCTGCAAGACTTCCTTCATGAAAAGAAGATGGAACTTACCAAAGCCACTTCCTAGCTTCGGGGACTTTTTTGGGCAACCACAGCTATAATCCCCGATTAAGGTCTGTCTGTTTCTGGTTTCTCAGAATTTCCATGCTTGTTTCCCCTTATTGCTGAGGATGAGCCTTCTTTGCTTTCAACCCATGTTTAAAGGGTTACACATACAGTTCTTCTGGAAAACACACAGAAATATCTCATGCCATACTGTCTCTTTCCTCCATAGCATACATGCACTTTCCCCCATGAAGAGGTTTTGAAAAGCTGTTTGGTGAACCCAGTCTCCAAATCACTTCTAATTAAAATTGTGTCCAGTGTGATTCTTCTCAGTATTTGCCAACACCATCTAGCCTTAGCCAACAAAAAAAATGTTAATTCCAGGTCAAAGAATTGTTTAATTAGAGTGGGAAAGCAATGACTGTTTTCTCTCACCCAGCCTCATTGCTGTTCGTCTTTTCTCATCAGTGTCTTTGAAGACAAGCCTGGAGAACATAATTTCTGTAATTCTTTGCTTTTTCCTCGAAAGACAGATTTGCCTGTTGCCATTAGGTTTGATCCATTACAGCCACTAAATTCATTGCCTGATATTACAGTGTCTGGAGCTCAGTCCAACAACTTCCTGAAGAGTTTCTTTGTGTTTTGGAGATTGCTTCAGCAGTAAGGTTTGGAGTTTAGATCCAGGTCTAGTGGCTGTCGGGGACAGCGGACAGTTTGTTGTAACAAAGAGGGAAGGAGAGTAGTAATCCATTCTGAATGTAGGCACAACTTCAGGTTCAGCATGACGACTTGTTAGTGGCCACTAGGGGTTTGTCAAGGGGCAGTCAAGCTTTGAAATTACACTATATTGAAGTGTGTGTGTTTTGAAACCTTTGAATACACTGGCTGCCTCAGCCATTTTGCTGTTTTGGCTTATGAACAAGAGGTCTGATCAGATGTTCTGATACCAGCCTTCAGCTTGATGAGTTGTTTGCTTTGGATATCACTTGACTTGGATGCCTCTGACTTTCCGAGCTGGGTGGTGTCCAAGACTTCTGTCTCTTGTGTTCTTCACTCAGTAGTCCAACAGACTTTCTCATTTTCTCTCCGTTTCCCTAAATCAAAGGTCTTTCTTAAGCTAAGGTAAGAGAGAACATGATTTTCAAGTTGTCCTGGCACAGCCGTGGCAGTTTTGGTATTGGAAAGTTCTCTGCTTGTTGCCACACCAAAATTGTTCCTTTTTTGGGACTCCTTGCTATCCAAATCTCTCCACTCCATCCTGTGCTTGTGGGTTGTACTAATTATCCCTTCTGACTCATCAGGAAGGCATCTATTAACAGAAGAAAATGTGTTTGTGTGACTGAGTGGACCACTTCTCTGCCTCATGTGCCTTTGGAACTGTTTTCCCCTCATTTTTGTTCCGGTGTCCTTGAATTGTTTATTGAACCTGAAGAAATCTGATCTCACTCTTAACTAAGATATACTTAGCAGCACTTTTGGTATGTTATGTACTAGCGCTGAGGTTTCCAGTGTTCTCTTAGCCTATGGTTTTAAAATTTCTCAAAGGGTGGGTTAAATTGTTCCTTTTCCAAGGGGTCTTTTTATTGAGTGGGATTTGAACTCTTGCTTTCACCTCTCTCTGTGGAGACGGTATTTCTTATGGCTATAGGTTTTTCTCAGGTTCGTAGGGAAAATTCAGGCCATTGTGGCTGGCCTCAGCTCGTGTCCAGAGTTGTTCTTTAGGGACAGAGTGACTATTATTGATACTTTGCAAGCTCATTCTTAAGGTGGTTTTCTAATTCTGCCTTAATTTACCTAAACCTCTTCCTTCTGGGGATAAGAGTCCACTATGCTATGAGTGGAGCTTTCTAGTAGGAAAGGTATCTCTCTTCCAGCTATCACAGAACTAAGGCTTTCAAACAGTCCTTGAGGCTGGCAGACTGAGACTGCTGTTTACTTTGAAAGACTACATCAAGACTTTTTATGAGACAACTCAGATGGAGCATCCCTGTACTAACAGTGCACTCTGGGAGGTCTCAAGCTACCTCAGTTTTCTTTGAGGAGTCTCTCATAAACATTTGACATGCAGTCAGCTGAAGTTTCATGTACACGTTCAAAGGAGTCACAGTACTGAAGAAGTGTTTCAAGGTCATGTGGTGCTTGACACTGAAATTTTCCAGTCGCTATTTATATGAAGGATGCTGTGTCCCACCTCCCAGGTTTTTAAGTTGCACTAAGTTACATCTTAGAGTCACTTATGGTATCATTTGAAGACAGAAGAAGAAGCTACTTATGTACTGGCTGACTGGTGTTAAGATGTGTAATGCACCCATGCACCATCTCCTAGCCTTTGCTTTCTCAGAGTGATTCTAGAACTCTGCTCCCTATCTGCTCCACTCCTATATACCATGAACTCAGCCTCAGGACAGGGGTATCTTCTGCAGGTACTGCAAGAAAAGAATTTTCTAGCCTTGAGAGAAAGTACCCATACATGTGAACCCACAGTTTGAATGTATACATGTGGACTGCATATGTTGAAAAAGTCTGGTAACTATAATTTCTTTTTATATGTTTTTCTTTGAAAAGGACTTAAATTACACAATGTGGTCTTTATGACTACAGATGTCCAGTTGCCTCTGAAAGTATGTATCTTAGATCTACTTTTACTGAAATCACACTGACTGTATTTTGTGGAGTGACTTTACTATGATAGGGACCATGTTTAAGAAAGATTTAAAGGCTGCAGTCTTTTAAAAACACAGACCAAGCAAATCCATATTTATGTTGGTTATTCATCCTTGAAGAAATGTAGTTTCAAACCTGATTTTTCTGCAAAATTATAATCTAAAATTCATAATGTTATAATCCTGGAATGACTGTTCATGTGTTGTGTATCTTTATATTTTCGTTTCAGTAAGCCTCAGCAGTTTTGTACCACGACAAAACTTTCTAAGCATCGATCTGCCTGTGATGATAGAGACATTTTGCAAGTATCCTTTGAAGTATGCTTGTTCTTTTAAGGCAAGAAGGGAAGTGTTTAGAATTTGATGACCCAGCAAAATTTCAGCTGGATATCATTTTAGACAGGGTGCTCTGAAACATTTCTGTAGCATTTAACATCTTTATCCTATCTCTGCATTGATTATTGTCCACGTGCCAAGCTCAAAATGAAATCTCACACTTTCTTGTGCTTAGCAGGATATTTTTGGTCAGTGTTTTTTTAACTCTTTCTTGAGGGTGAGTCTTAGCAGCTCTGACAAGAAAGTAAAAGTAATCCTGAATTTATGGCAGGACAAATGAGATGTTATTGCTAGCTTTGTTATATCCGAGTTTTACCATTTTTGAGTCATTATGCTGAACTAAATAACAAGGTAGGGTTGTTGGGGTTTTTTTCCTTCAACAGAAAAGAAAACAACCTATTCAAAAAGCAGGATTATAATTAGGGTTAAACATGCTTATTAATGAACAAGATTATATATATTCATATACATACATGTTAGTAGGCTTAAATATGGCTAATATAAGAACCCTTAGCCTTAAAAACTGAGATGTTTATGTGTGGCTGTAGAACAATTAAACAGTGGAGTTCAGATTTGTCCATAAAACTAGTGTAAAGATGCTACATAAGCTTCCCTTTTCTGGCAACACACCAAGGTTCACACTGACCCAGCTGTTTTCTGAATCATACGTCTTATTGTCCGGCCATTGTAGGATGGAGGTAAGTAGTAATGTTAGCAGGACTTTGCCAACAATAAGAATTATCTACCCTTCCCTCATTCTCACATGCACGTGCATGTACAGAAATCCACTGAACTTTGCTGGCCAGCAGGTAAGTAGGAGAGAGAGGCCAAATTTCCAATTATATTCTAGCCATTTACTTACTCCAGCAAGGGAGTGTTTTGGAAAATATTGCCAGTCATTATTTCATACTTAAGTCATAGGTCTAGAATACCTTCTTACTTCAGGCATGGTGTCAGAGCTATAACCTTGCTCCAAAACCGCACAAAGCAAGGGAGGAAGATGAGCAGTATTAAGTGTAGTTTTGCTGTCTCGTGCTTTCATCTGAGTTGTGAAGAGTGCAGATTGTTTAAGTATCCAAACCTAGTCCCTAAAAAAAACAAAGAATCTATAATGGCAGTTCTCTGAGTTGGTACGTTATGGTGTAAAAATCATTGTACTCATATAATTTCCATGTAACAGAATGGTAGCTAAAAAAAACCCCACCCTTATATGTTTATGTATGCTAGAAATAAAAAAAAAATATGTTTTGTTTTTGTTGGTGTTTTTTTTTCCGTTTTCTTGGATATTATTCATGAACCTTAACTAATATCAACCAGGTACCTGATTTCACTGTCAGGAGCACTGGCAGTTATCAATGCTGTACCCTGCTTTGCTTTGGATGGTCAGTGGATATTAAATTCATTCCTGGAAGCCACTCTGAGCTCCCTGATTGTAGAAAAACAAAGCAGAGAGCTTGTTGGCTTTTTAATTTTGCTTGCTGGTAGTGCACTATTGGCTGCCAATGTTGCACTGGGACTTTGGATGGTGACAGCACGGTAGAACATAGGATTCTCTTCCATCAGTTCTCAAAGTACACAAATAATGAATCCATTGCCTTTTAAAACTTGTTCAGTATTGAGATTGAAATAATTCCCTTAAAATGACACTGAAAGAACAATCACTGATGGATGCTGTTTTAATTTAAATCTGTACAATGTTGTGACTGTGGTCATGAGAAAACTAATAGAAAGAAGTAGGAACCTTTTCATATACTCTTTAAGCACTGTACTAATCTTGGATAAATTCCATTGTAAAGTTTCACATGAAAAAGCCTAAGACTTCATTAACTTAGATCTCAAAATAAGGGAATTATTTGGCCTCAAACATTTGTAAAGCGGGAGAAAAAAACACTTAGGTTTTATTGTCTAATTTGAGGAATTGTCAGAAAATCGTGTGTTGGCTCTGATCATTTCTCAGTCAGCATAGTCTTGAGTGTCTTGTTTGGGTTTTTTAATCTAGTGTTCTACCAAATTGAACTCTAAGAAGCCCTAAGGTCTGATCTCAAAATGGTGAAAAGCTAAGAAAATTATTATCATGTGTTAATGAGGAGAGAGAGGCCATATGGGTTACTATCTTTCCTTTCAGCTGGCCAAAATGACTGGAAGCCTGTTGTCCTCAGGATGTATGTAAGAAGTGCCAATGTCTGTTAAGACTGAGGCATGTGGGGGGATAACAAAGCCCACGTGTCTGTGTTACTTATACATTCAGTTGTATACTATCATACGCAGCTGAAGATTTTTTAAAGGCAATATTTGTCAGCAATAGCCACTAGATAACTGAAATTTAGTTTCTGAGTGAAGTACGCTGTGCACAATTACTCCGAAGTGATAAGTAATGTTTGTGTTGTTTTACTCAGAAAAATAACAACTGTGTTGTACCTGTTTGCAGTTAAAAGTGAAACCTGTTGTTTTTATGGTGTCTGTCTTCTGATGCTATGCATGTAATATGTACAGTAACTCACTGATGGTTTTTTGTCTTTCAAAGGGTTGTTTACCTTTGCTAGCATTCATTCTGTTCAAAGATAGCTAACAAAGATGTTTAGCTGAAGCTGGTCTTGGATCAGAATTGTTTGGAGGAAGAATATGATTGTGGATTGAATTATTTAAACATTTGGCTTTGCTTTCTGAAGTGAATACAGACCATATCCTCCTTCTGAAACAAACAGTGGAAGAATAGTTGGTGTTTTGCTGACTAAAGTATGTCTGTCATACTTTGAAGCTTTTTAAATCTGTAATATTTTGTACCCAATAGGATTATATATTGACCGTCATACCCTCCTGTGATATATTGCTTAGTTTATATGAATCGGGTTCATTCAGCTGCTTGCCTCAATATAGGCTGATATTAAAAATAAATTGCTCTAGTTTGGGAGCCTAAATATTTGAAATAGGGATATTCTGAAAAATACCCTGCAACTTCTGTCTTGTACAGTGCTCCCCATAGGAGCTGCTGCAGCTCCGAGTTCCTTTACAGAAAGGGCGTTTCCATAAGGAACTGAAGTGGAAGCAAAGCTCATGGATACTGGCCTTGCAGGGAGCACTGAAGCACTGATGGCCAGCTACCATAGATTCTCTTGGCACTAGAGGTAAAAGCCTGGGTAATTTCAAAAGCAGGGCTGAGCCCAATTCCTTGTGCTACTGCATGGATTCGTAACTATAATGTTTGCATTTGCCACTGATATGCTACTGTATTTTGCACAGTAGCCTTCACGCTTACTTAAGATATATTCTTTTCTTATGATGATGCAAGCGGTAATGAAAGATCATGTTTGTTTATTTGTTGTTGTGTTAGTTTACTTACCTCTCCAGTGCTGTCACAGGCTGGGTGGGCCTCTTGAAGTTCACCTCTGTGGGGTGGCAGGACCGTGCCTCTCATTTTCAATCATCTCAACTCAGGCATGTCGGCACAGATCCCAGTAAGAGACACTAAATCCTCCAGTCAATCCAGCATGAGTTGGTCCCTTTGGGGACTATTAAAAGTCACATGAAGTGCAAGAAAGAAAAAACAAACTATCAGAAACTGCCAGCGGGCTTCTCTTCCAGAGATGCCCTGAAGGTCTGACTCATCATCACTCCTGAAACGTATAGAGGTTTCAGGGTAGCAGTTCTGATGGGCCACTCTGCCATCTCTCCAGGGACAGGAGGGACAGGAGCAACCTGGTTCTTGCACAAAGCCTGGCTCTGAAGCTGTGCTCCAGAAGCCTGCTCACTCACCCAAGTGGCTGCTTGCTAATCTGAGCACTTCCTTTCAGTGCCACTGTGCCGCTTTCCTCTGTCTCTTGTCCAATCTACAGTGCACAAAATTAATTTGCACGTAGGAGTTTTAATGCAATTTAGTAAGACGGGATATTTACTTTTCAAAGCGGCTACTATTTCTTTATCAGAGTTGCAGTGATGTCTGATTAGCTAAAACAACAAATGCATCTATGGTGATTTCAAAAATATTCTGTGAAAAACATTTCAAGTTGACTACAACTGCTTGGGACAGTCTTTTAGCACAGTACCCCTCCTGGAGATGTAGGCAAGAGATTTAAATAAACCCAAAGTTTCTGACTTAACAGACACAAGTTACATCTGCTGTAATGAGGCTGGCAGGTTGTTCCTGGTTATTTAATGTGCTACCAAAACATAACGTCTTATCAAAGGAAACTAAATCCAGTTTATTTTACTTTACACAATCACTGAAAGCCACAGTTATACTAAGTAGAACTTCAGTCTGTGTTTGACCTCATAATCAAAAAGGGGGTGGAGAAGGCAATGGTCATGGTTTTAGTAAAACAGACACACTAGTGCGCTGTAAAGACCCTGGTTATCTTTTATAGGAGAGATGGTACTTAGAAGTGTTTAAAAATAATTCATGCGTCCATTTCTTTGTGTGCTGGAATCCTACTGAATAAGGGTCCGACTAAGGTATGTACAGGTGCTTTGAATCAAGGGGATATGAATGGTGACCCACCACATCTTAGACTACCCGTGGACAAGGGTAACCGTTAAGTTGGACCACTCTCTGGAGGAAAAAGTTGTTCAGTGGATCCATTTTATTCTCCTGTAATGGATTACGTTCTGATAAGCAAGTGCTGTACATACAGTGATTGGGAGGAGTTTTGCTGGGGTTTTGTTTGTTTGCTTAGCAAGAGAGAACACAGAAGGACACAGACTGGTTTTTTTGTGTGTTGGGTTTTTACTCTGGACTATTAACGATGTTTGTTGTATTTCTGGTTTTGTAAAAATTGAAAGGAAGTCTTTCCTTAAAAGGAAATCTTTCCACTTCTCTTTCTAATTAGCTCCTCGGAACGTAATGTAATAATACAGAATCCGTCAATATAATTATAGGGCATATTAACTGGAGTATAAAACAGAACACTCTTGAAGATTGAATGGATACTACTATTTATGTATATAGTGTGCATTTGAAATCTGTATCAGATGGAAAAAATAATGTCTAACATTGGGAAGTGTTATACGTAGCCTTTACTTGAAAATTGCCAGAATTATTCCATAACTATAATCAGTCATTGTTCTGATTTGGTTTTTATGAGAATTTTTTTTATATCACCATAGCATGTTCTGATAATCCATAATATGACATGAAATTGGCTAACTTCTTAATATGTAGGAAGTTACACGCTCTTTGCTAACTTAGGAAATAAAAAGCAGCTTGCTTCTGTACAAGCTAAATGAAAGAGACTTCATTAGAAAAAGTATAGACAAACTTGCAGATTAGTCAGACCAAACTTATGAGCCACGATGGAAAATCTGTTAATTCATCCTTTTTGTTTAGAATGAAACAAGCAACTGTCTTGGCAGTTATATTTTTCAGGGATGATGGTTCTGTGTTTGGTGTACATACTTATAATAAGACACATACACAGCCACAGTCTATATTGCTGCTTTTATAGGGATAACTGACAGCAGTCCTCCACACTCTGCAGTTTAGGCTTTTTTTTCCTTTTCTTTCTCTCTATGAATTCCATAGCTGTCTCTGGATTTTAAAATTGCAGCTATGTTTTTCTCCCATACTGATCTAACTCTTCTTTATTAACAGAAGACAAGTGATGGACGTAATGTAACCACAGCTGCATGAGTTTTGCTCAGCTGATGTTTAAAATACGTTTCTTGCTCTCTGTGAGGCCTCAGCTACAAGCATGGCAAACACAAATTTTTCAGGGCAACAAGAAGAAGTCCACCTTAGAATCCATCACTCTCTAAATCCGCTATTTGTGCTGTTCTGAATGATAACTGGGATGAGTGAGACTGTACAGATTATACTGAAGAAATAATGTTTGCAGGACAGACTTTCCCATGGCAGTCAGGATGTTTCGGCTTTCTTGAAATAAGGATATATTTTTGCTAAGTTTAGAACACCAAAAATCCAAGTTTTCTAATAAGTTTCCTATAGATTTTACTTGATGGCAAAAGGTGACCTGTGGCAAATAAGTTTTTAAATAAATTATTTATGCCTTTTATCTGAAAGATCTGATTTTGTATCTGGATATCATTTATGACAGATGAAGAAGGGTTATAAAGATTTATGTAGACTAGTCTGTATTTAATTATTTTAAAAAGATGTGAGTTAAACTCTAGAAATAAATAGTTATTTGTAAAATATGCATTCTATACACCTGCATTCAGACCAATTCCCACAACCAGTCTTGCCTCAACTTTGTTCTTGTGACCTTGTGAGTAAGGAAGCTGAATCTGACTCAGGTAAGATCCAATATTAGCAGTTATATTATATCCTTTTTATCCTGAACTTCATGTAACATTGTACATAGATCAGTTATTTAATGTGGCCGAGTTATCTGGGATACATATCCTGTATTAATGCAGCATTTGGGAAGTGTTGTGCTAGGGACTGCCAGAAAATGACTCTTTCTCGTTACTTGGACTCATCCACTATGATCATGCGAAGAGCAGATGGCAGCGACTAAGGGCAGTGAAGAACCTCAGTTTATGGCAGCTTTATGAAACCTTCACACTGCTGACCCAGCGTGAAAGGACAGGAACAAAGAGCAGGATATGACACTGCAATTCCATTCATTCCATTTACATTGGCATGAAACGTGAAAAGGTCTTGTAATTAACATTGCAGAGCATGCAGATATGTTTTCCAGTTTCTCACTGAATCATTCAGTGTTTAGTGATCAAACTTTTTTTTGGGTTGGTTTTTTTTTTCACACTTTGTCATTCCATGTGCTGAATAAGTGGCATGGGTAGTTGTAACTTATTTAGTAAAATGGACTTGGATATTTCTCACCTCTAGGTGTTGATCTTGAGGGTTGGTTTTTGCAGCATCATGGTGTAATTGACTTTCACTTGATACTAGTTTGAAAGTTTGGAGGCTATTTCAGACCCATCACTAGAGAAATCTAGTTTTTTCCTTCCTGATTCATTTGTTAATATTTTAAATTCCTCTTTTCCTTACATAACTTTGCTTTTAGATTTCATATGCTCAGATGATTTTATCTGAAGCCTGTCAATGGAATATGTATTGTTTTGAAATTCACTGTGGGGTTTTTTTCCTCTACATAGCCTTATTTTTCACACTGACTCACAGCTGTGGAATGTTAGATTTCTAGACCCT
The DNA here is from genome assembly GCF_000708025.1 of Charadrius vociferus. NCBI lineage: Eukaryota > Metazoa > Chordata > Aves > Charadriiformes > Charadriidae > Charadrius > Charadrius vociferus. The sequence goes on from NW_009652966.1 coordinate 389,518, forward strand.
TTGTTCCCACTATGCATTGTTCATGATCATGGGGTTTTTTTAGGAAAAAAAAAAAAAAGAAAGCTTCTTTTTTAAAATGTCAGCTAACAAATATATGGAACACTTTGAATAATGTATTGTGCTTTTGTTTTGCTTGTTTTTTCTCCATTTAATCAACCAAACAATAAGTATTGTTTTCTATGTATGATAAATGTGTCCTGCAAATAAATTCATTGTTTGATTGTTAATGTGCTTAAATCTGTTTTTAAAAATAAGGTAAGAGTGACGTAATTCCTTATTTGTGGCAATTGCCATATTCTCTCATATATTCTCATACTCTTCAATATGTAATTTATATTCTGTCTCTGGGTACCCTTTTCAGTATCTGACCACCTCTTAAAATTAATAATAACTATCACTTTACTTTCCCTTATTTACCAGCTTATGACAGTAATATTTTGAGTCATAGTGGAAGTACAACCAGACAGACACCTACGTGCTGTTCTGGAGTAAAGCTACCTTCATTTTAATGTGACCAAGGAACGTAGTGACTGCCTTATAGGAACCAATCCCTTTCTCTTGGGTTAGTTCCTGTGTAATTCTCTGATGGAGTTACGGACTTGTGTTAGCTTGGTTTGTAGTGAAATATTCAACACAGGATACTGTAGTCAAGGTAAGTGAAACCACCTCTCATAGAATGATAAAATGGTTTAGGTTGGAAGGGGCCTTAAAGGTCATGGAGTTCCACCCCCCCTGCCATGGGCAGGGACACCTCCCACTAGACCAGGTTGCTCAAAGCCCCCTCCAGCCTGGCCTTGAACACCTCCAGGGATGGGGCATCCACAACTTCTCTGGGGAACCTGTTCCACTGTCTCACCACCCTCAGGGTAAAGAATTTCTTCCTAACATGTAACCTAAATCAGCCCTCTTTTAGTTTAAAATCGTTACCCATCATCCTGTCACTACACTCCGTGATAGAGTCCCTCTGCGGCTTTCCTTTGGATGCCCTTTAGGTACTGGAAGGCCACTATAAGGTCTCCCCAGAGCCTTCTCTTCTCCAGGCTGAACAACCCCAACTCTCGGCCTGTCCTCACCTCTCTGGGTGTTAAGGCCATCCCTACGTGAAGAACTTAAATCAGATCTTTGAATGACATTAAGGTGATGTTACGCAAGCCAGCCCAGAGCCTGGCACATACCCTGGCTAGTTCCGAACAAGGGTACGTAAGTACCCAGATGCGTTAGCACCGTGCAAACAGGTTGTTTAGCTTTATTTGAGAGTGAAGCTTTACCACTCTGTTTCTTGAGCAAGCTCAGCCAGAGTTGGCCAGGTTATTTGTACTGAGAACTAAATTGTCCTTTGTTACTTGTTGGATGAGCTGTTATTTTATACAAGCAGAGCTGTTTCAGCAAGCGTGGCTTTGTTCCCAGATAACAGATTACCACGAGAAACAGGCACAAAGCGCAGATCGGACATGTTGGTAGGATTTCCCAGACAGGTCGCTATGCAATTTTCTGAAAACTTGCATGAGGAGATGGTGCTTTTTTTCTTACCCATTTTAAAGGCAGAGACAACAGTTCAAGCTTCTAGGAGGGTCCTGAGTATTTTCAGTTGATTTTGAAAATGTTATCTCTTATTTTGATGTATATTCTGTAGTCTAGAAGAAAATCAGTGATGTCTTAACATCATCTTGAGGAATATTGCCTTAATCACTAATATAATTTCAGGATAAGATTTAAAAAGATACACTGTATCTATGACACTGCTGGTAACTTTATAAAGAAGGCTTAATATGATTCTTCCTCTGATCATACCAGTTTGCATCACCAAGCAGAAGCATTCCTAAACATCTTTAGTAGATCGGCATGCACTGAACTGACTGACTTACATATTTTTTTAAGATTTTTATGAGCTTTTGATGTGAACTACCCAAAGAAATACAATTTAAGGTTTGATTCTAATCTTATGATGGTAAGCTGGGAGAATCCACAACTTTCATGAGATCTAACCAGCAGTCACCCAGCACTCTACCAACTTTTTTTCCCTTTTTTTTCACCTCAGACAGCTGTGGGTCTGGTGTTTACTTTGATGCTTTTAAGGTTCCAGTGTTGTTGGAATAGCATTGGATGTTATTACCAATTATGTACCTCATGCTCTACATTTCTGATTAATTCTACCTCTTTTTAGTTCTTTGCAAATATAGTAGTGGTTGAATACTATATAACCACCACTTCTGACAGTCTTGAAAACATATGGTCGTACATCCTTTTTCATTTCCCATGAAAGGAACCTTTCAAATCAAAAAGAAATACTTTTTTCTTTTTTTCTTTTTTTTTTTTTTTTTGTTAAATGTCATCCTTTTTACTTGTTATTGTATTACTAAAGTCTCTGTATCTTTTTCCCTTTGACAGCGCGGTGAGGATCTCTATTAAAATATTACCAGATATTTTTTAAAGCTTAAATTCCTCTCAGCCTACTGAATTTGATTCAGTTAACCACACAGGCATCTGGTGTAGTCTGAGATATCCGAAGGTGTTCTGAGGTTAATAACCTGACTTGGAACAATGTTTTGAAACTCATCCCCCACTTGTCTCCTTTTGCCTCCTGTTGGTTGAAGTCTTAGAAACCCTAAGACCTATGCATGGGGTTGGCAGATGTGGGTGAGGCCCTATAGGACATCAAAGATGTTCTGGACCAGCAGTTGGATACTAGGAGGGGTACCTGAGGGCATTTTGTATCACGCCAGATGCTTAGATATGGGCAAAAAATCAAGCCAGACTGACTCCTTTTCTTTCCTTGCAGTTCTTTTCTTTTTGACTCATGAATTCAAGTGGAATATGAGACTTTTTGAGTGAGTTTTAATTGACATAAAAACACATCTATGCTTTTCTGTTTGTGCATAATAGTGCTATACAGGCTGTTTTATAAAAGTCATATTGGCAGAATACATGCATACTCCTCCTGCTCTGGACCTTAGGTCTGGAGGCAGCAGAAATGAGTATTGCTGCTTTATCTACAGCAAGAAAAAGGAAGGCTTATTTTACAAGGAAAATACCATCTGTCTCCAGATGTGGAGTGGTGGTAACAGCAGTGCACAGATTTACAGGAAGCAATGAAGAAGCACCAGGTGGAGGCAAGGCTGCACGAGGGGACTATGATCATCTTGGCCAACTGCCACAATTGTGTACTTGACTCCTTTTTTTCCCTTGCAGGAGTAAAGAATTGGTGGGACTTAAGAGTTAGAAATAGGATAAAATCAGGGAAGGGGTGTGATAGAGAGAGGGGGTTTGTTCATTTACAGAATCTTTAAATCAGAAAGAGAGCATGTGTACTTTGGAGATATGAGTGCTCTTTAGTAACTCCATGATAAACATTTTTACTACCTTTTTTTTTTTTTTCCTTGACGCATTTACAGAGCTGACCTGCAAATAAAACTAACAAACTTCCATCATGGGTAGAAACATCCCATGTAAGGTCAAAGAGGCAATAAAAGCCTGTCTTTCTAGATAGTAGTTCAGGGCATTTAGACCTCAGGAGTTGTGTCCCTCTCCTTGTTTAAGGATCAGGCACGATCTTACTTTCAGTTAGTCTGGATGCAAAGTCAGAACTTTTCTCCTGTTTCCACATTCCCTCTTCAGCACGAGTTCACCTCACAGATGCAATTATTAAGAAAAATTAATCAATCCATTTTTATAATGTTTTGCCCTTTGGCTTTGTTTTCATTCCTGCAGCTATTTGGATAAGCAGCAGAAATTGGGCCAAACCACCTGTATCGCTATCATCGCTGCAAAATCAACAAAGCCAGATTATGAACATGCATTAGAAACCGCAAATTCCTGGGTACTTACCACTGGTTATACCAACAAACTTTTTCTCTTTTTCTTTTTTTTTTTTTTTTTTCACTGCATGGATTTACCGCTCTTTATTAGATGATTGAATTTATTCCCTAGAGGTGCTCTGCGAGGCACTTGCAATGCTCAACGTGTTGCAGTGCTGAAGGAAAAAATGGGCAAACCAGAACTTGTATGCTTTTTACAACTGGACAAAATTCACCGTTTCATATACCGGACCAGTGCAGATAAGTTGTTAGTCATCTATGAAGGCCCTGCTTATTTTTCCAGCATTTATCTTCGAAGTTACTCCTAAGGAGTGCATTTAAATAGTTGACCTAACTGGCCTCTGCATACCACTTTAACTGCAATTAAATATAACTGGACCAGAAGTAAAAATATTACTGAAATATTTGTGAAAACTTTAGCATATTATCAAGCAGTATGTTTTCATAAATGTGCAGAAACCTATTGTTCACTTGAGACTTTACCTAACTGGACACTGCACAAATTTTTTTAATCTTTATTTTTTATCTTGACATGAAAATACCAAAATCAATTCTGAAGAAAACATCTCAGCTTTCACTTACAGGTTAACTTAGAGGGGCTCACTTTTAGCATGTGCAAATGATGGTGTAAAAATTAAACTGTATCATTTAACATGATATTAAATGTGATACTAAATGTGATAAATCACTCTGTTCTCATGTACGTGGTTCTCCAGTTTGTTTCCCGTGCTTTATACTAAATCAAATGCAAGTGCAATGGAGATTATTTGCATGTGCTTTTATAGCTGTACAGTGTACCTAAAGACATTAAGGTTGCAGCCAAACCAGGAGTCCAGGTTTGGTGCATTTAGTTCATCATAGTAACAAGGGAAAACCAATCTAGATAGTGAATGGAGCTGATTAAGGAGTCATGAAACCAAACTTGTCATACTCAGATGTAAAATTGCAAAAAGAATCCAGAAAATGAATGGTCATGGAGGTTTAAAAAAATAATAATGTTTATTATTAATTACAAACAAATAAATAAATAATTTGGAAAAACGCCCCCTAAATTAAGGCCCTCTTCTAGATCAAAAGGGTGCTTTGAAATGCAAAATAAACCTCTTTTCTTCTGCCATGGGTTTGTGTATACACACAAATGCTAATTTGATAAGCACTTGGTTAACTTCCCCTGACCTGAACTGTCATCAGTTTAGATAAAAATAATGATTGTTAGTGGCCTTAAAAAGCTGTGAAACATATAGGTTGTAGCTGCAGTGAAGGAAACTGAAATGGCATTGTCAAATCCATAAATTACAGCTTGCAGTGAAGAAAAGTGGTTAAGCAGCTCCGTGTGGGCCTGGGATGTGAGACCACCCAGTGGGACAGGTCGCCCCCTGTCCTACACCTTCCCTGCGTGACCTACAGTGTCTGCTAGGGCCACACTCAGAGAGGTACCTCAAGTTGTAAGGAGGGACTTAGGCCAGTGGAGCTCACTAGGCTCTTACATTTAGGACCTTGCTTACCCTGAGGTCAACGGGCCTCCAGAACTAGCTCAGATTTTCACTCAAAATAGCTCTGAAGTCTTCTTCTGCGCATGCCCAGCCCTGTCACAGCAGAGGGGCTCATGCACGATGTTCGGGCCAGGGTCTGGCAATGTCGCGTGCCGTTCCTCTTGCCCCCGCGGCTCAGTTGAGCACTCGGTCTCAGCGTGGAAGTTTTAAATCCAGCATCCCACAGAATGCAGCAGGGGTTAGTGCTGTCTTGGAAAATGCTGCGTGCAGGGGTGGGAGCAGGGTACAGCAGATGGGAAACAGTCTGGACACAATCCAGTGTCTGTTTAGTGAACCACTGTCCAGACTGTTTATATAATACTATAGGTGAATTCCAGGCCTTGGCCAGGGCCAACTTACAATCTCCAGGACAGAGCCAAGATGTTTCCAGGAATGTTTTAAATTGTGTCTTTTGGTTGTTGGGGTTTTTTTTAATCTTTGCCGTATTTGTTTTGGAGCATAAGGAGTTTGATATCCAGGGCCATTAATATCCTGCAGCAGTCAGCCTGGGGATGCTTCCTCTACAGACACATACAAACCATGTAAGAATGAAGTGTTTTCTTGTTGGAGAGGAATGTTAAAGAGATACTGTCAATTTTAAACTTTAGTGGGAAAAAACAACTATTATTTTAAAGAATAAAAGTGCTTTAATATTTGAATAGCTGTTCTGCTTTTCTACAGTATTTGCTGAAATACCTTTTATAAGTTTAAAAATCCATAAATCTAACTTTCTTTGCAGCCTAGGAACTGTACAGCTTTGGCCATGGAAGTTTATGAACAAAGGAGCTTTGCAATGGGCTGTCTCCTCTTCAGCTGCTCCAAATGTTTAACCTTGATGTGTCGTTGAGAAGAAACTGTGGCAAGCGTGTTGCTAATAAAAGCTTGCTCTTCTCCAGCTGTAAGGAAAGTCATCTGTCTTAAAAACAGTTTAAATTATTAGCCAGTCGGGCATCTGAAATTAGAAATTTCTGCTGGTGCATCCCAGGCTTTGGAAGACAGCTAGACCTGATACCAGAAAATTGTAGGTTCAAATTAAATGGAGTCCATGAAGTAAGCCCTGAATATGATATTTGTATGAAAACAGAGCCAAATTATGCATGAGTAATAAGACTGTTATCAATATGAAAATATATAGGAGTCCTTTCTTCTCTCCTTATGCACCACAGACATGAGCTGACTACACTGATGTCAGTGGGAAACATCCTGCCCCTATATGGAGTGGAATATCAAGTGTTAAAGTAATCGTAGAATAAGGTGACATAGCCTAAAGAACAGTGACGGAACTGGACCTGCTAAGGCAGGAAAACAGTTTCCTTGCCCCAGTTTCTTCAATCTATAGAATGAAACAAGGGGTTCCCCTTGTTAACACATTTTGCAAAGCACCTTACTTGCACAGTGTGAGACATAGGCCTATTGTTCTAAGCACATCTCGTAAAAGTTATTTTGTCCTGAAGTATAAGGATGTAGCAATCAAATGGAATTTGGCAATTTTTCCCTACTTTGGACTGTAACAAGCTTTCAAGGCTGCTGGTCGATTGAACACGGTGCTGCTATGAGGGGAGGAATTCAGGGATTCATCCCCACCTAGCTTGAGTCACTTGCTTTGGGCATTTGGATAGTCATCACTTCCCCTCTCTACAGTCAATGAAGAAAGAGATACCACCACAGATAGACAGCCATCTGAGGAGCGATCAAGCTGTGGGGCTGCTTCTCACCCAGCATAGTATAGGCACAGCCTGGGTGTGAAGCTTAGGTGCAGCCTAGGTACGGCCTGCTCCATAGCTGTGTCGAGGAAGGAATATGTTAATAAATAGGATTGCTCAGGGCACCTAGACAGGCAGTATATAGTGTAATGGGATAAAGCACTACCCCACCAAAATCATCAAAGTAACTTGAAGCCAGTGAGTATTACACCGTGTTATTTCATCTTTCTTTCTTTAGTCCATAGCATGTTAATGAATAAAAAGCTTTGCATGAATAAACGCTGTTTTGTGGCTGATTGCCATACTCAAAAGGTCTTTATTCATGCACACCACATTCCTCTACAGAATGTTTTAAAAAAAGTTCTAAAAATTGTGTCATTCCTGATTTTAAAATATTTTAGTCTAGTAACAGAATATCAATTCTTACACATGCATGTGTCATTAAGATCACTGAAACACAATGATGAACAATTTGTAATTGCTAGGTATCTGGCATTATCAATCTCTTCTTATTTTTAAAGTAAAAGTTACAATAAAATATAAAGTAAAGTAAACAATAAAAGTTTAGAATAAAGTTAAAATTACAATATTTTTCCCTAGGATCCTCAGGGAGTCTATTTGAAGATTTCTGTATTCATAATAGGATGCTCCCAAGTGGGATTTATCAGAGCGCTGATCGAAGCTGGCATCTCCATAAATATAATGGGAAGAACATCTATTAGTGCTTTTATGAGTGCCTTGTATGCCAAAGAATGCAGCTACAATCAGATGAGGATCAAAGCTAGGCAGTGGGCCATGGGTACAAACTCAGTGTTTAACTTGACATATCCAATAACCTCTACACTTTCTGGAGCAGCTTTTAACAGCAGCATCAACATCATGTTCAAAGATAAGCAGACAGAGGATCTGTGGATGCCTTACTTCACTATCAGAACCAACATCACTGCCTCAGCAATGAGGGTCCACGCGGATGGCTCTCTGCGGAAGTATGTCTGTGCCAGTATGTCCCTCTCTAGGTATATGCCTCCTCTCTGTGACTCAAAGGATGGGCATCTCTGGATGGATGGGAGGTTATATATCAGTTTTCCAGCTGATATTGCAAGGTCCATGGGTACAAAGGTGGTAATTGCTAGCGATGCGAGGAGCCGGGATGAGAGACCTCACTGACTACAGTGACTGCTTGTCTGGCTGGTGGCTGCTCTGGAAGAGGTGAAATCCACTGGCTGAGAAAGTCAAGATGCCGGATATGGCAGAGATCCAGATGCGGCTTGCATATGTGTGCTGTGTGCAGCAGCTGGAGATGGTGAAGAACAGTAGTTACTGTGAGTATATCCAGCCACCCATTGACCGACTTTGGGAAATTTTATTAAATCCGTGACGTGGGATAGCAGCACAAAAAACCAGTATTTAATGTCTGGTGCAGGAGTGGAGTCCTTGACAAGATGCTAAGAGACAGGCAGGAGACTTGCAAATCCAAACCTGATAATGTGATCTGTCCCACCACCTCTTTTATGGACCTGGCAGAAATTGTGTCCAGGACTGAGCAGACAATGAGTCAGACTACCAGATTGGGTACGAGGAAGAAATTCTGGGCAACCAGAAGGATGATTATACCAATTTCATAAGCAATGAGGTTGAAGAAGACTCTGACTCAGATGAAGAAATGCAGATAAGAAAGGGCAGGAATTTTCCCAGTGCAGCAGTCAGGCACACTGCACAGGAGAGCCAGCCTAGCACTCAAAAGGGTCTGACCTTGGTGGTTGAGAGCTATGTCCCATTTGTACTGACAGCGGCCATATTTATTTACGAAGTATTTATTTTTTTAAAAAAAGTCAGTCACCAAGGGGAGTTGCTCCAAAGCCAGCCCGACCCGCAGCAGAGTGGCAGATCTCAGCACACAGGGTTTTTTCCTGAGGTAGGGAAATGCCAGGGCAGCAGAGAGAGCTGCCAGGAGCCGGCAACTCTGGTGGGAGACGCTGAGGAGGCAGTGCCAGAGCAACTGCGACACCCCCAATGCCTATAAAAAGCAGCCTGGGGAGCACGAGCGACCAGGAGCATGGTGACCATAGTGTGGCAGTTTGGGCAGGAAGGGCATAGTCACCCTACCGCCTCAAAAGGTGAGTTCAATCAGTGGTCATCACCCTCTCAGAAGGAGCTCAGCTACGGTATCCACCTAGCGGAAAGACACCACGTCCTCCACGCTCACCAGAATGGATGTGGCAACCCAGGTAGAGACCCCACAAAAAGATGCAGACATCCAGGTCTCGGGCTGCAGGGAGTGCCAGAGCCTTTCGCTGGTAACTCATGGCAGCAGTGAGAACAGCCGTGTGAGGTGTGACCAGGTGGACAATCTGCTCAGCCTGGTGGCAGAGCTACAAGAGGAAGGAGAAAGGTTAAGGAGCATCAGGGAGTCTGAGAAAAAGATAGATTGGTGGAACCATGCTCTGCCCTGCCTGAGACAGAAATGCAAACAGCTGCCAGAAAAAAACAAAATCATGAGAATCCTGTATCCTCCTCCTGACAGGCTGAAGGCAGTAGCTTAAAGGAGAGGAGTGAATGGAGGCAAGTCCACGCTTGGGGTGGCAGGCAAACCCACTCCTTGCCCACCTCGCCTTCCCAGGTGCCTCTGTACAACAGGTACGAGGCTCTGGATGTGCAAGGCCAGTCAATGGATGACGTGGATGACAGTGCACCTTCACCAGAGGTGCTGCCAAGGAAGGCCTACCCCTACACCACGACCACCTCCACAGGGAAGAAAAGATGGGTTCTAGTTGTAGGTGACTCCCTTCTGAGGGGAACAGAGTGTCCAATATGCCTTCCTCTTAGGGAAGTCTGCTGCCTCCCTGGGCCTGGGTTAAGGACATCACTAGGAAACTCCCTAGCCTGGTGCGGCCCTCAGACTATTACCCATTACTGCTCTTCCACTTGAGTGGTGATGAAGCTGCAACATGTAGTCCAAGGGCAATCAAAAGAGACTTCAGGGCCTTGGGACAGTTGGTAAGGGAATCTGGAGCACAGGTTATTTTTTCCTTTCTCTTCCCAGTTGCAGGCAGACACACTGGAAGAAACAGATGAGCCCAATCTGTTAACACATGGCTCCACGGCTGGTGTCACTGACACAATTTTGGGTTTTTTGATAATTGGATGGCCTACACAGCACCAGGTTTGCTGGTGTCAGATGGGATTCACCTTTCTGAAAGGGGGAAGAGGGTCTTTGCTCACAAGCTAGCGGGGCTCATTAACAGAGCTTTAAACTATGCTTCAGAGGGGAGTGGAACAATATCAGGCTTGCCTGTGACAAGCTGTGGAATGACAGGCAATTGTTAGAGGGACAGTGTGCTAGCGAGGTCACACGGCCTGTTGCTCTGAGATGTGCTGGCCACACTGCAGCACACTTGAAGTCTTACAGAGATGAGCCAACAGCTCCTGCAGTGATAAGAGCCAAGAAGGAAACACTGAGGAAATACCTCAAAAGAATTAAGGGGTGTTCCCTCTAAGAAGGTGACACAGCCAACAGCCCAGCTGAAGTGCCTCTACACCAATACATGCGACATGGGCAACAAACAGGAGGAGTTGGAAGTCACTGTGCTGACAGAAAGCTACAACTTAGTTGTCGTTATGGCAACTTGGTGGAACGAATCCCATGAGTGCGACTATTGATGGCTACAGGCTGTTCAGAAGGGGCAGGAGAGGAATGAGCAACAGAGGTGTTGCCCTCTACATCAATAAATGGGTAGAGTGTGAAGAGCTGTCTCTGAAGAATAGGCATGAGCAGTTTGAAAGCCTGTGGGTAAGAATAAGAGACTGAGGCAACAAAGGGGACCTTGTGGCTGATGTCTACTACAGCCCACCTGATCAAGGGGAGCCTATTGACAAAGCTTCCTTACTCCAGCTACAGGAGGCATCACGTTTGCAGGCTCTCATCCTACTTGGGAACTTCAACCACCCCAACATCTGCTCTAAAAGTAGCATAGCCATCTGTAGGCAATTCAGGAGGCTCCTGGAGTGCATTGAGGATAACCTCTTAAGCCAGGTAACAGACAGCCCTACCAGAGGGGATGCGATACTGGACCCGTTGATCACCAAAGCAAGTGAGATAATCGGTGAGGTCAAGATTGGAGGCAGCCTCGGCTGCAGTGATCATGCACTGGTAGAGTTCACAGTTCTGAGGAACATGGGTCAGGTGAAGAGTAAAGTCAGGATCCTGAATTTTAGGAAAGCAAAATTCCAGCTGTTCAAGGAGTTACTCAACAGGACCCCCTGGGAAACTGCCCTCAGCAACAAGGGAGCAGAACAGAGCTGGCAGATCTTTAAGGACACTTTCCAATAGAGCACAAGAGTTCTCAATCCCCAGGTGTAAGAGATCAAGAAAGGAAGGCAAAAGACTGGCATGGCTGAGTCTGGACCTGCTGGTCAAACTAAAGGGAAGGAAATGCACAGGCAGTGGAAGCAGGAACAGGTATCCTGGGAACAGGATAGGGACACTGCTCAGTTGTGTAGTGATGGGGTCAGGAAGGCCAGGGCATGACCTTGGCAAGGAACACAAAGAATAATAAAAAAAGCTTCTACAGGTATGTCAGCCAGAAAAGGAAGGTCAAAGAAAGCTTTCCCCCCTGATGACCAAGACTGGCAAACTGGTAACAATGGACAAGGAGAAGGCAGAGGTACTCAACAACTTTTTTGCATCAGTCTTCACTGGCAACCTCTCTTCCCACATCTCCGGAGTGGATGGACCACAAGGCAGGGACTAGGGGAGCAAAGTCCTTCATGCTATAAGAGAAGATCAGGTTCTTGACCACCTGAGGAACATGAACATACAGAAGTCTATGGGACCTGACAAGATGCGTTCCGGAGTCCTGAGGGAATTGGCTGATGTAGTTGCCAAGTCACTCTCCATGATATTTGAAAAGTTATGGCAGTCAGGTGAAGTTCTTGGTAACTGGCAAAAGGGAAACATTGCACACATTTTTAAAAAGGGTAGAAAGGAGAATTCTGGGAACTACCAACCTGTCAGCCTCCCCTCTGTGCCTGGGAAGATCATGGAACAGACCCTCCTAGAAGGTATGCTAAGGCACATGGAGGACAGAGGGGTGATTTGAGACAGCCAGCATGGCTTCACCAAGAGCAAGCCTTGCCTGACCAACTTAGTGGCCTGCTATGATGAAGTGAGTACATCAGTGGACATGGGAAGAGATATGTATGTCATCTCTCTGGACTTCTGTTAGGCCTTTGACATGGTCCCCCACAACATCCTTCTCTCTAAATTGGAGAGATATGGATTTGATGGGTGGACTGCTCAGTGGATGAAGAACTGGTTGAATGGTTGCATCCACAGGGTAGTGGTCAACAGCTCATTGTGGATGATTGGTGACAAGTGGTGTCCCTCGGGGGTCTGTACTGGGACCAGTACTGTTTAATATCATCAATGACTAGACAGTGGGATCGAGTGCACCCTCAGCAAGTCTGTAGATGACACCAAGCTGAGTGGTGTGGTTTACATGCCTGAGGGATGGGATGCCATCGAGAGGGATCTGGACAGGCTTGAGAGGTGGGGCCGTGCGAACCTCATGAGGATCAACAAGGTCAAGTACAGGGTCCTGCACCTGCATCAAGGCAACCCCCGGTATCAATATAGGCTGGGGGATGAAGGGATTGAGAGCAGCCCTGCCAAGAAGGACTTGGGGGTACTGGTGCATAGACACCTGGACATGAGCCAGAAATGTGCACTTGCAGCCCAGAAGGTCAACAGTATCCTGGGCTATATTCAAAGAAGCATGGCCAGCAGGTTGAGGGAGGTGGTTCTCCCCCTCTACTCCGCTCTGGTGAGACCTCATCTGGAATACTGCATCCAGCTCTGGAGCTCTCAGCACAGGAAAGACATGGACCTGTAGGGCAGGTCCAGAGGTGGGCCACAAAAATGACCAGAACATTGGACCACCTCCCCTGTGAAGACAGGCTGAGAGAGTTGAGGTTGTTCAGCCTGGAGAAGAGAAGGCTCTGGAGAGACCTTATTGAGGCCTTTCAGTAGTTAAAGGAGGCTTATAATAAAGAAGGGGATACACTTCTTAGCAGGGCATGTTGTGAGAGGACAAGGGGTAATGGGTTTAAACTAAAAGAGGGTAGATTTAGACAAGATATAAGGAAGACATTTTTTTACGATGAGGGTAGTGAAACACTGGCACAGGTTTCCCAGAGAGGTAGTAGATGCCCCATCCCTGGAAACATTTCAGGTTAGGTTGGACGGGGCTCTGAGCAACCTTATCTAGTTGAAGATGTCCCTGCTCATTGCAGGGGGTTTGGGCTAGATAACCTTTAAAGGTCCCTTCCAACCCAAACTATTCTATGGTTCTATGAAAATGAGTCAGAAAAATTGACAATAATGCTTAAAAATATTGACGATATAGTGCTTTAGAAATAAACCTAGCTAGGATAAGCTTAGAAATAAGCCAAATATATGCTTGAAGACAGGGATTCTCAATTATATGTGTGGCTTCAAATGACCCCTTTCCACCTTCCAGACTGTACATCTCTGCTGTAGTTGTAAACAATTACATTTTTACCTGCAGAATCATTCACTAGCCTTTTCTCTGTATTTCTGCCAAGGTTAAGACTGAAGATTGGAAAGCCATTTAGAAATACACCTTCCCTGTCAGAGCTGATTACCAAGTTCATTACCAGTTTGACACTGAATTCACAACCTGTATTTTTTCTACATCCTGCCTTTCCTAGCACCTCTTCCACCTCCCCATCTTGACTTCATTTTCTCACTAACAAATCCGGAACTGCTCGGCAGAGTTATTAGTATCTGCCTGACTTTGTTTTGTCAGTGAAAACATGGTTTTTAAATGAAAAAGTGAGATTTTCTCAGCAAGCCATTCCTATGCAAGTCAGGAGGAAGGAAAAGAGGAGGAAGACATCTGTGTGTTTTACTCTTGATTTAGCTGAGGGAGGACTTAATTAGCAGATATATTTGTCAACCTTCCTGTTCTTTACATCTCTTTAAAAGAAATGATTGAGCTAATATGATTGAGAAGGACTTGTTTATAGAATTATGGCTCCCTTACATAGTTGTGTTCAGTTTGCCAGATGTGGCATCTATTTGAAAGGCTGCACTTTCACTGCCTGGGGATTATTAGCAGCTTATATATACCAGGTTATATACTTTCACACAATCCATTGCTTAATGCTTTATCTCCCTTGAGGACACTAGAGATGTTAGGGTAAAACCTGGATTCATACTGAAGGGTAATTTGCTTTGGGAAGAAAGAGATTTATACAGTGAATAAGCGTTACATGCATCATACAAAGATGTGGCCAAGATTCTGGAAAGTGGCTACTGAATCTTGGTACGTTTTTAAGATTCCCATTCTAAGGTATTTACTTTTCCAGTACAACAGAGCAGAAAATCAAGTCCTTTAAAAAGAGCCAACTGGCACACCAAAAACATTGCCTACTACCCAGTAACATTTATTTGTGTTTAGAATGTTCATAATTTACTTCTCACTGAAAGAAAAAAGAAAAAGGTTGGAAAAACTGAAGACAGTTACCAGTAAGGGCACTGACCATGTTCTTACATACAATCACACTAGTTTCCTGGACAGTTGAAGGAATAGCAGCCCATTTTAGTGCCCTTGAACCAGTTTCTACTGGTTGATTGCACGTCACAGTAAAGTCTGCAATACAACTGTCATCAAAATCGGCAGCACCTTAATTGTGACACCAAGTAACTACGGCAGATGCTGAGAAAACCTCCACATCTGCCCAGGCTTGGTTTGGCTTCTAGGAGAACCAGGGAGATGACAGTCCACGTCGCAGAATATTTCCACCATTAACAAATCGGACTAAGTTTTACAAGCCCTGAATTAAACTCTCAGCTCAGCCACTGTAAAACAGGAGCAATAATGTTTTGATCTTTTGCTGCTCCCTTTTATTTTCAGTACTTGGATCATAAATTTTCTGCGTAGAAACTCCCTTTTCTGAGTGCAGTGATGTGAGGATGTAACTCAGTTTGGAGAGGGGAGCCTCCAGGTATTGATGCAAAGATGGGTTGAGAGTAGTGTGTACTGGAAAGACTGGCTTCCAGAAAAGAGATACTAGCTCTTAAATATGATTTCTATCACACAGTCCAAACCCAAACAGCAGAATGCATTTTGAAAACAAATTCAGTCAAGAAGTCAGCAACAGTGCAGACAGAGCAAGAAAAAGAGGTTGTAAACAGCAGAGAAATCAGACACTGATGGAATGAACATCATACAAAGGACTCACAGCAAGAGGGGATGCAAATGACTAGTATCAAACAGAATAAAGTATGGCTTAGGAAAAAAGAGAAAAGGAATAAAGATCTGAGAAAAAACAGTGCTTCATTCAGAACAGGTTGGGCAAGTGACTGTGCAGTTTGAATGGGAGGACAGAGAAAGCTCCACTGATTTATAAATAACAGATAAAGATGCTGTGATGAAGGAAAGATAATAAGGTGAATTAGGTATCAAAGAGCTATAGACAGAAGCAAGGCAGAAGTAGCACATGGCAAATGAAAAATCAAGCTGACAGAGTGGAAATAATTGGGAGAGCATTAAAGAAGGAAGCCTCCAGTTGGTGAAAATGTTAAGTGATGATCACACAAAAGAAAGAGGAGAGAATGGAACTGAGAAGACAGGATGTTCAGAGGGGGAATGGGAGAGGTGACTGGGGCTTCAAAATCACAGAATCACAGAATCACAGAATGGTCAGGGTTGGAAGGGGCCTCTGGAGATCATCTAGTCCAACCCCCCCACCAGAGCAGGGTCACCTACAGCAGGTTGCACAGGACGGCATCCAGGTGGGTTTTGAATGTCTCCAGAGTGGGAGACTCCACCACCTCTCTGGGCAGCCTGTTCCAGTGCTCTGCCACCCTCAAAGTAAAGAAGTTCCTCCTCATGTTAAGATGGAACTTCCTATGTTCAAGCTTGTGCCCATTACCTCTTGTCCTATCACTGCACCCCATGATACCATCGGCCTCCTTGGCTGCCAGGACACATTGCTGGCTCATGGGAATCCTGTTGTCCACCAGGACTCCCAGGTCCCTTTCCACAGAGCTGCTCTCCAGCAGGTCAGCCCCCAACCTGTACTGATGCATGGGGTTATTCCTCCCCAGATGCAGTACCCTACACTTACCCTTGTTGAACTTCCTAAGGTTTCTCTCTGCCCAACTCTCCAGCCTGTCCAGGTCTCACTGTATGGCGGCACAGCCTTCTGGCATGTCAGCCACTCCTCCCAGTTTTGTGTCATCAGCAAATGCAGGAGGGATGTAAGCATTAAGGAAAGATCATACAAATAGCCATGCTTCTCCTTCCTTCAGAGGTACCTCATCTTTTTTGTGTTTTCCTCTCCCTGTCGTGTTAGTTAGACAGCACTTTTGCGTTTAAACCACAGTTGCATTACTTGTTTTTAACATTTCTTACTTCAAGCAGCTTGCAATATTGACCTTAGGGGAGGTTTAAGGTTTTATAGCAACCTTTTACCTACCCACCACCTCCTCTCAAGCAACTCCCAGTTCATTCCTGCCATGACTGAAATGCTGGATGATAGCATCTTTGCAAAGCCTACAGGGGCAGCGCAGGGCCAAAAGCATCTTATTGCTTCTCAGTTTGCATTTTCTTAAAGTCAGTTTAATCCCATGTATTTAGTGCTGTAAGCAAGCAATTTCAGAAAATTAAACAGGAATTTCCCTGTGTGTTTATGACATAGCAGTGATGATAGATTTTTGTTTGTAGTTAAATATTTCCCTGCAGTGTTTACTGATTAAACATTCAAGGCACACAGGGAAAGTGATTGCGGGCTTGACTGTAAGCCAGCTGAAGAAAAAAAATCTCATTGATTCAGCTGGTCTTTAGAATTGATAAAACCAGTCCAGAGACTGATTTACAAATAAATGTGTGCATTTCACTAATACACTGGAAGTGGGAACTCTTGCTTTTTATGGACAGGAACATTTAAAAGACATTTAACTCCTAAACAGTTTATCAATAGAGCTCTGAATGGTTGTGTTCTACAGGAGGATATACTGTAAATGTGTTAGTTGGGGTCACTGGTCAGACAGACTGTATATTATGAAGGCAATGAAATATGCCCTGCATGATGTATGTCATATCATAGAATCATAGAATGGTTTAGGCTGGAAAGGACCTTGAGGATCATCAAGTTCCAATCCCCCGGCCACAGACAGCGACACCTCCCATTAGACCAGGTTGCTCAAGGCCACGTCCAGCCTGGCCTTGAACACCTCCAGGGATGGGCCCTCAACAACCTCTCTGGGCAGCCTGTGCCAGTGCCTTACCACCCTCAAAGTGAAAAATTTCTCCCTAATGTTTAATCTAAACCTGCCCTCTTCCAGTTTAAAGTCATTCCCCCTCATCCTATCACTACATGCCTTAGTAACAAGTCCTTTCCCAGCTCTCCTGTAGGCCCCCTTTAGGGACTGGAAGGCCGCAATAAGATCTCCCTGGAGCCTTCTCTTCTCCAGGCTGAATAGCCCCAACTCTCAGCCTCTCCTCATAGGAGAGGTGGTCCATATGAATAGGACTAGTCTGCCAATAACACATGCACTGTCTCTTAAAGTTAGGCTCCATGAATTATTATAAAGGTAGAATTACGGCTCACTAACAGAAGGTCCTTTCCACCCTAGACAGTTCTAGGATTCTATGATACATATGCCTAAAGCTAATGCTACTGACAACATATATTTTGACTAGAAATATTATCTACAAGCAGAAAACTACAGTGTCTTTCCCATCAAAAAGTACAATTTTCATTAATTTAACAAAACGTGCAAATTTTTTTTCATGTATTTTTAGCTTGATATTATCCATGAATAAGAAAGAAAAACAATAGGAAAATCAAAGTCATTGAAAGTAAAGCCAATTTTTTGCCAAATGATCAGTAGTCTAAACAGTCCTATATGCATAGTAATAATAGACTTGCTCTCTTGTTGAGAAATTTAAGAAACTTTTAAAAGAGTCCCTTAGGTTTACCCTGCAAAATCATAATCATGTGGTCTAATAACTGGAAGCAGGGATTCAACAGTAGGAACACTGACAAGAACGTACTTTCAGGGACGCTGAATACTTAGAGTAAGGTGCCTACTAGTATTTCCTCTGACCATCTTGGCTTCCTCCTGCAACTCTCTTGTGGCTCCTCCCAGCTCGATCCTACAGAGCTTGTTTCAATACCATTAGAAAGCGCTGCAGCAAATAACGTTTCTGCAGATCAGACTGGCATGAGGTGTTTCGACATCATTACTCGTGTCTGGTTTATGACAGGATAAGCTTTGATCTCTTAGGGCCAGGGCTTTTAATCCAACTGAATAGTTCCAATGCAGGACAGTGTGTGGGGAAGCAGAGCTGTACACTGCTTCCACACTCCTACAGTGCTGGTGCCAGCAAAGGCTCCACGTAACACAAAGGACCATTGGTCTCATTTGCTGGGAAAGCCCTGGACTCCTTGTACCAGCGGCTCTCAGCAGCATAGTGTAACGATGTCAGAGAGTAATAAAATCTGTGGAAAAGATTTCGGAAAGAATGGAGTGAGGCAACTGCATAATTTGGTTCCAAAAACTCTTCATGGCATATTGGCTAAAGTTAAGTTTTACAGCTTTGTTTGACATAGTCAAAAGTGGATGTCACATAGAAAATGTATCTTGTCCTTTCCTGAACAATTTTTATTGTAGTATCTGTTATTCATCATACATTGGTCAAAAAATGAATTAATACGCTTTCACATCAGCTCTCACACACTTCCTAAGCAAACAGTAAAAGTTATAAGGCTGTCAGTTCAGTATTGTTTATTGTTACATGGGGCTGTGTTAGTTTGAGTATGTGATGAAGAGAAATACAATAGTGTATGCTTTAAAACAGGAATCAAGAAGAAAATATAATCCAGAAGTTTCATTTCAGCATTCTCAAATGTCTTTTTTAGCCAATGTTTTTTGGCATTGGCAAGACACCAACTTGCGTTCTTTTGGCACAACGAGACACAGTATTGTAGACTGTGATAGATGCAGCCCTTGAAAACAGGGCAAAACAGAAAAAGAAGAAAGCAAGAAGTGAGCACTCAGAACACAGCAGCTAGTTGCTTGAATTCATCAGAGTACAAACTCAATGCCACCATATCACTGCCTAGATCAAAAGAGAAACCTAACTGTGATTTCTAATACCCCACAGGTACAACAATACATACTGTTCTTCTTACAGCCGAACCCCTGCATAGTAACAATTCCAACAAAACCCTGAAAGCCTAGGAGCCAGACCAAACTAAATTACCCACCATTTGCTTTAGGTCATAAAGGCAACCTTTCTATCAAGATTTAATTGAAAAATTAGAATGTTTCCGCACCAGATATTCTAAGGACACTATCTATTCATGGACATTTGTAATTTTGCATGCCGTGCCAGTAAAGCTGGGATTAGAAATAAAATAGCTACTTGCTCCTTTCAGGATTCATACACTCACAGAAGTAAGACTCTGAATTAATAAACTTTAAAAAAGAAAATGTAATTGCATGTTATTGCATAAGATATTTGAAGCCTTTAAATTACAGAACCCTGTATAAATAGCCTTCCTTTATGTAGCCAAGCAATCTTACACCTTTGTTTATTGAAGCAATCGGCACCTTCATTGCCTGTGCTTTGACACAACTCTCATCATAACTCCTCATCCTCTGGACAGAGGAAATGAATGTTTCAAATTTTGTATAAGAAATTCCTTTGCTCTGTCTCTTTCTGGAAGTCTGCATTTCTTTCACCATTTTCAGCCTAAAAGTCAAAATAGAAATGGTACTCAAAAGTCCTACCTTTGAAAATTATACTCAGGTGTTACTAGTATAATGTAGCTACCATTTTTATCGGAAATCCCTTTACATATTTGAAAATCTTGCCTCTTAAGATTTTCACCTCTACCCTCTTTGAAGAAAACCTTCCAGAATTCTGGTGCTGGGAAGAAAAAAAGAAAAGGTTGCATTTGAACTCTGCATATGGTAAGTATTCCTATCTGATTAATTTTCTGATTTTCCTGTATTCTAGGTTAATACTGCTGGCAATAGTAGTCATTCCAGAAGTACTGCAGCCAACACCTTGAGGCAAACTACTTGTTATCTTTTGAACAACTGCTCAATCATCAACAATAGCTACACATATAATTTTGTATTCATCAGAAGTTCTTTTAGTTCAAAATTAACTATCAGAGTAATGAAGAAAAAAATAAAAAAAAAAATAAAAGAAGAAATTTATTAACCTAATGGTTAAATAACTGGAAAATATAATAAAGACCGTCTGAGGAATTATTCCGATAACATAAGGCAAGTAATAAAGAAGCATTATGGAAAATGTACGTAGAATATCAAATACATTGTTCACAAGAGAAATTTATAGTTAGCTGTTGAATTAGTATTTTAAAAAATGTCACAGCTGAAACAGCTTCTGTCCTCATGGGTTTAAAAACTAATAGAGAAAGAAAGTAACGTTACCACCACTTTTCAGATAGTTTCTAACTTATTCAGGGTGGAATAATCGGTAGCAGTTTAAGAATTAAAACACTGATCTCCTGACTCTTAACCTACTGCTCTAATTAGAAGACATTTCATTCTCTTAAAGTATCAACTGAGACATTTTAGTAAAGACCATTCTCTGATAGGTTTTCTGATAGTTAAGACAATAGGCTGGTTTATGCTGAAAATTTTTATGTTAATTCCAAATGTCACTTTGCTGTAATTAGTGCCAAATATTCCTTTACTGAGTTCTGGTGAAGTTTTGGTATCAGACTACAACGCATTAATATTTTACCTTATCAATAAGTTTAGTATTTTTATGTAAGTTTTGGGGAATTAACTACATTTTTGTCTGTTTCTCAAAATTTGGTCTATTCATTATAGCTCTAATTGTGAAAGTATTTAGGCAAGCTATAGATCAATTGCTTTGGATTATATCCTTTACCTTTTGATTTAATTACTTCGCATTTAAAAATACAGATTTATAATTAGATGTTAGCTGACAACTTCTTAGAGGAACTCCCTGCGAATAAACACAAAGTCCTTCACAAAGTCTTTCCAGCTTTTTTCTGTGATGCCTTTAATAAACTCAGAAATAGCCTGGCAGTCAATAAAACGAGATCTTGGCCTGATGAGTTGTTCGGTATTATCTTACTGTATTGTTTTTTTCCCTTGGAAAGCTCATCTCTCTTTCCTAAGCACTAAACAACGTTCCTAAGTTGTTTCTTATTTACAATAGAAAATGAATGGAGAAGTTTGTGCAAAAGTTTCTGCTAAAGAGCAAACTTGCTCTAACTCCCCACATGGCAATTCGTATTCCATGTTGAGAGTATCTCTGACCAGAAGGAAATGAATTTAATCTGTGCAAAGCACTCTATTGATGTGGAATGCCAGAGTGGCATTCACCTGAACCGTTCATAGTCAACAGAGAGAAGCAGAGCACAATTTATCTGATCTGTTTTAGACATCTACTGCAGGGTGAAATGAATCACATCTTAAAAATGGCTCTCTGCTGGTTGTGAAGGCTGTCAAGTCAACCAGATCAAATACAGGCTTCTGGATTGTAGACATCTGAAGTTAGATGAGATGAGCTCCATGCACAGGGCTCCTAGGAGAGCCTGCTGTGGAACAGCTGTTCTGCACTCATACTTTGGCCTTTTGGACAGGCACATTTATTTAATCTGGGAATCCCTTTGAGGAAGAGACTGTCTTTTTAGTTGGAATTTGTTTTGCACTTGCAACCAGAAGATTCACTCATGACGGGCAAGATGGTAATACTTCTGGTCATGATATAAAAGCTGACCTAGTGAACACAAACTAATACCCCTTATAGAGTTACGACAGCATGTGTGTGACTCAATAATAGCTGGTATGATTTATCAGCATGTATTTAAGCATTTTATTCATTCTCCCTGGTTTTATATTTTGAATGCAGTTACGTGCAATTCTGCCTTGAAAGTCAAATGACCATGTAGCAGAGTATTAATCTAATCTTGTCTGCAGTGCACCGAAGACTGAAAATCTGTCTCCCCTGAAGTCAGCAGTAAGTCTGTCTTTGACTTTGGTGGCAACAGCATTTCACATAAGAAGCCCTGAATTCAGTGCATAATACAGATGTGAGAAAAAAAAATCACATTATCATTTACCAGTGTTTCTCACAGATTGCACACTGAGGCATCATAACTCAAAAAGGAATTAGAAAAGATAACTAAAAGGAAAAACTCTATGAGAAACAGTATTGCACAACATGCATATAAAGCAAGGTAAACTATAACTGGTTCTACTGCAGGTAAAAACATCTTTTTCACTGTCTTTTTTTTACATTGTGTCTCTTGGTCATCTGTTTTATTGCCTCCTCATGCTGCTTGGATGAATTAATAATTCTAATTTTGCCATTCATTATTCTCTGTGCAGGACTTCCCTCCATCCCTATAAACATTTTGATCAGAAAAAACAGTATTTCCTTCATGTTATGTAAGGCAAAGGTTACAAATTATCAACCCATGTATATTTTCCACTAATTTACAGTGGTTGAAAAGATATAAAAAGAAACTTCTCTCTGTGACCATTTTTTTTTTAAGGTTTCATTGTCCTGATTTCATTTATACATTATTCCAACTGTAACTGCTAATCTTGATCAAAAAAGGAGAATGCTGTCCACTGGATACAGAGTGCTGTGATGAAAAACACAGGGTATTTACCTGTTCAGTGGGGTTTTTTGATCTCCAGGGGCTAACCTCTTCCTGAAGTCATCTGCATAACATGGGAAATGATCCATCAGTAGACAAGATATTGTGACTTGGCATTACTAGTTTTGTAGATGTAATTTTTAGGAAACAGAAGCCAAAACAGAAAAAAAAAAAAAATAGCCTATGGTAATAGAAAAATGACTCTCTTCTACCACTGATGGAAACGAGGAGAGAGCTGTCTTGAAGTCCAACCATATTGCCGATAGCCACCCCCCGCACCGGTTTTCTGACCTCACCTGAGCTTGCCATTGTTCTGCTACATACAAAGAAACAAGGCATCAGAATCCAATTTTTTCTGTTATGTTCTTTTTGATTGTGAACCACAGGTCCTCTTCTGTAGCTGGGTCTGTAAGTCACCACTTGGGAGTGGTTAAGATATTCTAACAAGCTGACACAGCTATCAAGCGTAACTTCTATAGCTTAGGTCATAAAGGAAGACTAGTACTAGCAGGGCCTATCAATGTCTGTAGAGGTATAGCCGGACTACGTGACGGGCGTGATAAAGAAGGTGGACAAGCCCTTTGGTTGCTATCCAAGATAATGATCATGTGATATGGGATTGGGAATCACCTGATGAGCTGGCCACAGGATCAGATGATGACTGGGGATGAAGCGGGAGTGGGGGTCATCTGATAAAAGTTATAAAAAGGTTTCTCAGGGGCTATTTTCAAACACCAAAAGGGATCCTTATAGGATGTAGCTGTTCTGAGAGATGACACAGATGTTAAGGAAAAGCTTGACCCCAATTTGTTGTATCATGTGATGGAGTTCAGGAGCAAGGCTGTGGCTAGTGGGGACCAGCAGGGTTCATCTAGCCGTTCCTGGTATTTGGTTTGGGGGTGAGGAAATACTAGTTGGGACTCTGAGGAATTCTGTTGTACAGTCAGACATCTACAGAGAAACACAGAAAGAGACTCTGTCAGGCCTGTGGCATTTTGGCAGTTAGGAAAACCCCCAACCCCTGAGCCCGCCCGGTATGTGCAGGTTAGAGGTATCGCTCTGGGCTAAGCTTAGAGAATGCTGGTGGGGTAAGAAACGGTCTGTCAGTGGTTTCCATGGCTACTTCTCAGTGTTATCAAAATAATTTGCTAGTTTCTGTCAAGCTTGAAACCTGATTAGCCAGTGTGCTAACACAAGTAGGGTGTTCCTGAAGAAGGTGTGTAGGGTGACCAGGATCCTTTTTTTTTCTGCTTTTCAGACACACAGCTGCCACAAGACAGCCAGGAACATCCCTGTACTTCATGATCTCTAATGTCTCTCACCATTGCTTGTGGCGGCTGCAGTTGTTTCAGTTATCTCATTACATACAGGAGCTTCCTGGATTGCTTTTTGCTGTCTTAATCTTCAACGGCAGCAAGGAACTAACCAATGCCTTTTGTTCGGTTCAACCTCTTACATTATCTTTCCATTGCGGAATAGTTGGAAGAAGGTAATAGTGATGTTGTCACCCAAGTACCTTCCATTGTATTTGTTGATACGTGCCAGGTGCCTAGCTAAATTATGCCCTTATATACACGTGAGCAGCTTTGTTGGGTTTACAGGAAAAAAAAGGAAAAAAAAACGAGCACCAATTTGTCACGCAAATCTTTTCCTGGCATTAATTTTGCTACTTAAGGCTGACCATTCCGGACTGGCACTTGAAGCAGGGTGGAGCATCATCTTTTTAATTCAATTTGCTGTGGAAAAAAGAAACAGAACAGTTGTCTTACCATGTCCTTTTTTATATGGATGGGCATTTTATGGATTAGTAGTGGACTTCAACTGAAGAGCTGAAAAGGCTAATGAATTATTTCAGAGAACAGTATGAAGTCTTTCTTTCTTAAACTTTGACTCAAAGGACAGTTATTAGCCATAAATGGCTTTCACAGCTGTTCATTAGGTTAGGTGGAGCAGGGAAAGCTGGCAAAACAGCATGAACAAATTTGAAAAAGGAATGTGGGTGGAAGAGGTTCATCTTGGAAACATCAGTAGAGCTGTAGAAAAACATTCTACAAGAGGAAGAAATCTGCAGTATCACCATGTAGGAGTGAAAGCGGACAGTAGATTACAGAACAGTTACATGCTGTTACAGAACAGCATAATAATGAAGCCCACAGAATTTAAGGCTCCGTGTGAAGGATCCCATCGCTACGGAAAGAACTAATAGACTTTCTCTTCCTCTTCTTTGGCATGACTACCCTCTGCGTACTACTTAACTAGGTCATGCCTGGGATATTTTTGGGAATCTTCCTGTTAGAAAATTACACTGAAGGGAATTTAAAGAAGAGCAATTAAAGTAATTAAAGAGATGGAGGGATTGATTTATGAGCCAAGATCACAAGAGCTGGAATATTAAAACATGTTTCACAAATGCTGTGGCGTTTGAATGACATCATATTGTTCAGATTAGCACAGGCTAT
>NW_009652966.1:414857-416166 GCF_000708025.1 Charadrius vociferus
GTATTCAGTGTGAGACCGTGCATATTTTGAAACCTGTAGCGACTGCAAAAGTAGGCGCAACGGGGAAAAAAAGGTTGAGACACCAGTGTTTGCCGAGTTATGGAAAACTTTGTGCTGAAAAGCAAGGGCAGAGGCCCTACCCTCTACAGGTAGATTGGACAGATAAGATAAAATACACAGGCTGATGGGAATAATCTGGCAACAGAAAACAGTTGGGACAAAGGCCTTACATGGTATGTGATAACCTGCACTAAAGGGCCATTTTAGCCTGCATCACCTCTGTTCTCCATACAGGACCACTGGGGGCTGAAATGCCATGTCTTTCAAGTCTCAAGGTTTTTCAAGCAGACTGTAACAGTATTTTTAAGCACAGGCTCCCAGTTCATGTTCCCTGGCTACCTCCGCCTGAGTTCCTTGGTGTGAATGTATTTCACCTACAACCACCACAATCCAAAGTTCACCTCAGCAACTGAAGTTAAACTCAGCTTTTTCTCACAGACAGCTAAGAAACCCTTTAACAAAAAGATTTTTTCCTCATGTTTATGACCTGTTCAGAAATTCATTAACTTGAAGTCCTTCTGAGGCCTACTTAGGGTATGCTAAGATCACTTGACATGAGTAGACTTCTTTTTTCCTGAATGGCTAAACAAGTTTCTTAAGTGATGACACATTTGAGACATGAGTTCACAAAGGTTGTGTTAGCACTTGTTTGGGAATACCTGTATATCTCATGGCTTTGTCACTCATGAATAATGTGGCCCTCTCACAATGCTAATTAAAACCCTGAAATCCAGCATACTTATTTAAAATATCCATGGACACACAGTTTTCTCCCAGTGCCTGATTCTGTATGTTCGAAGTACCATTAAACATAATCAATTTATGCTAAGCAGAGGCATTTATACAGTACAATTAAATAAGCAGGATAACATGCAAACACGTAGTCCCATGCTGAAGTGACTGCTAGAAGATAGTACCAAAATGGGAAAAGCAAGGGCTGCAAACAACAGGGGGTCAGAGTTTGACGCAAACACCCGGCAGTAGTTCATCACCTTCACTGTTTATGCATCATACTGGGTCAGTTTTTTCCCCCACGCATTTTTTTTTTTTTAACCACAGCTCTAGTCCTTTAGTATTTGCTTATAATGGATAGAAATCATCGTAAATTTTGAGGGATAGGATAGGGAAGATAATACTTCATTTTAGACAAGTATTATGGGGGAAAAAGGGGGTCTTGCAAGTTAGTGACTGTTCTTAGAAAATGATTTGAGGTAAGAATGTGGTACTGCAATCATGACCAAAGATGGCC
>NW_009652966.1:416200-417748 GCF_000708025.1 Charadrius vociferus
ATTAATGTTTTCTAGAGGTGAACATCTGTTTAATACAGCTAATAAAACTAGAACTCAATATTCTAATGAATTTACTTCTTTCATTCTTATTTCTACTTTTGTGTCTGAGCATGTTACTGTTTACTAAAACAAATATAATTTATCTCCCCCTTCTTGGATGCTCACAATCAAATATGTAGGCTTGCTGGGGCATTGCTCTGGAGACTTAAAAAAAAAAAGATAGCAGACTATCTCTTTTAAATTAAATTTAGGCGCTGTGGAGCCTACGTCTTACTGGAAATGATGAAAAAAACCCCTCTAACTTTAAAAACAAGCATATTCAGTTGAACAAGGAAACACATTCAAGTAGGTTACAAGACAAGTAAAGATTTTTTTTCTTTTTTTTTTTTTTTAAGTTGTGCAAACAAGGACCCTGGAGATTCAAATTATATCATAGGATGTAAGGCTTCTCACAGAACAAGAGAACAATTTCAGGAAGTTTTAGCGAACTCAGATAAGAGTTAATTGCTTAAATAAGTGCTACCATAAATTATAGCAGCTATTATACTCCCTGCTTTTTGAGAGCCCTCTGCTGGATTTTGGCCAGAGTGCTGCATTTGAACCCTTTCGATTGGATTTCCTTTGATCCAAATAGACTCCAGTCTCTCTCTTTTGGGCAGAGATTATTTACCACAGGGGTGAGACCTCAGATCCAGTTCACAAAAAAAAAAAAAAGCAGAACTCCTGGTGAAATGGCAACAAGGATACCAAATCCACTCAAACAGGACTGCATAATCCCCTGCAACATCCAGGATTGGATCAAAGATGTTGAATGGGAATCTGCAAAGCCCTACATTTCAGCTAATTAATCATTAAAAAAAAATAAGCCCTCAGCTGCGTCAAATGAACACCAGCTGATGAAAGCGCAGTTCTTACAGAGCTGCAGATGTCTATGCCTCCGTTGATGCGTATCTCCAGTGAGTGTTCCTGCTTTCTCAGGATGTGTGTGTGGAACTGTAATCTTCAAAACAAGGATACTGTACGCTTGCCTTGAAAAAAACGTTATTGCAGCTTACAGAAATAATAATGGTTCTACGTGAGATCAGACATTAACGACTACTTGTAAACTTCTTAATTGTAGAATCACACGAAAGCACCAATGCCATGGTTATGCGCGAATTTGATCTCAATCCCGCAAAGAAATTAAAGGAACCAAGAGCTGTTAAACTTGTAGCAACCAACAAAGTTAAACATCGGTCCTATCATTAACTATGCCTAGACAGCACGCTTCTGGGTGTGCAACTGCACACCACTGGTGTCATCTGTGGCTCCCGCACGCCAGTTTACAGCTGATTTTAAATAAAAGGCTTCGAAGATTCCCTTTGGAGCCGCGGGAGCCCAGCGGGTGACAAGCAGCCCTGTGGCCCCAGCGCAGAGGCCACCATTGCTGCTGGTCCTTCTTCCCTGCCCACAGCCCTGGGCCACCCTTAACAGATTTCACCCGGGGGTGTGTGTGTGTGTATGAACTGAACCCTAACGAAAATCTGGGCTCAACCGGGCATTTTTTCG
>NW_009652966.1:418910-432547 GCF_000708025.1 Charadrius vociferus
GTTCCTCGGACCTCGTCGCAAAAGCGCGAAGGGAAGTGATTAGCGGCGAAGCTGGGCTCTGGGTGAGCCACCGGCTGCTTCGGAGCTTTGCTCCGTAGTGATCTGTAGGGGGCACGTTCGAGCCAGAAACCGAGGAAACCACCACGTTTCTCAACGGCCAAGATGGGTGAAAAGGTTTGATAGCGGGAAGGGAGCCGCCATGGGCGCCAAAGCCGGCTGGCCGCGTCGGGGGGTGCTGAGCACGGCCGGCAGCTCGGGCTGGCCTGCCCTTCCCGGGGGTCTGACCTTCTGCGCCCTACCCCTTCCTTTTCGTGTCCCTTTTTGGAGGGAGGGAGGTAGGTGTGAAGGCAGTTCTCCCGTATCTACACAAAATCTGTTAGTAGCTTGATTTGAGAGAGAGGTTGCTGACCCCAGGGTCTGTGCTGTGCCCTTCCTGGCATTGCTGTGATTGCACTTTAGAGAGGTAGGAGCAGAGAGGAGGGGGAAGGTATCAGGGGAGTTGCTCCCAAACAGTGTGCTTTAGGACATTCTGCTGTGTTTGATGGTGAAGTCTTCCAGTTTCTGTTTTACAGTGAAATTTTTGTAGTGCAGCTTAGTTACTCTAATGGTGACCTAATGGCAAATAAGATAGTCCTGACATTTTCCTTGCACCTTTATAGTATCATAATCATAGAATGGTTGGAGTTGGAAGGGACCTTGAAGATCATCGAGTTCCAACCCCCCTGCCATGGGCAGGGACACCTCCCACTAGAGTAAAGAATTTCTTCCTAATATCTAATCTAAATCTGCCCCCTTTCAGTTGTAAACTATTACCCCTTGTGCTTGACTGATGTAGCATGAGCAGAATTGGGAAGCTAAACCAGTCTAAAACCAATTTTTGTGGATATCATGTGGTCCCTGCAATTACCCTTATTGCCTGCACTGTCATGGGTTCAAGGGTTATGTCAGTAACTGGCTTCTGCAGAAGAGTTAAAATTGCCATGAGAAGAGTGGGACTAGATGTATTGAAAATAAGCTGCAGTTATATAGCTGTTCTAAGATATAAAAACTATGCTATTAAATAAATAGTGTGGTAATGATCTTAATTATTGTCTTGCTTTCTGGTAGGTTTTCTATTCCATTTCCCTTTACTTTTGAAGACAGTGTTTGGGTATTTATCCAATCAAGATGTATGTGCCTAAATGGCACTGGGGGGATGGACCAACTGTAGAAGTGTTGCTATGTAGATTAAAGGAGGGAAGGAGCCTTTTTCCCTCCTTATGTTTGTTTTGGCACAATAGACATCTTTAGTGAGATGTAAAGAACTCTCTTCCCATCCATGGCAGCTCTGAAGTTGGCTTCTACTTTTCATGTGGAGTTTTTCCTCTCATCTAGTGCTTATGGCCCAAAGCATAAAGAGTTGACTTCAGAGGAAGAAATGGTGAATGTACATTTGTAGTTTCTGTTAAAGGAATTAAACTTTAATGCTGAATCATGGATCGTCAACTAGTTGAGGTTTTTGCTGTAAATTAATGGACAATAAAACTTCTGAATGAGCTGGAATGCCATGAAATGGTATTTAGTAAAATGAGATGTGTGGTTTTGGACCTTCTGATCTTGTGACGTGTTATCTCAACATCTCAGCTGAAGCTGTTGCATCTTTGTAATGTGGAGAATACAGAATCTGTTAACTTCTTGGTAAATGCATGCTCCTTATTTTAAAATATTGTCAATGTCCTCAGTTTTTGACAAATATGTGTTTTTTGGTAAGTATGAATATAGCTGTTAAACTTGCCAGCTTGTAGGAAGGCAAGACTTCAGTTTATAAAAGCAAGTTTGCAGTGAAACACAAACTATTGAACAATGCATCTTGCAATAATTGTACATGGTTATGGTGTTGATTTCTTTAGGAATCTACTTTTATATGATAGTTGTTATATACGGTGGTTGAAGGAATTTGAATATGGTTCTTAGTGTTCACATTTAACAAATCCTGAAGGGAAGAAAGGCTTCACTGTTATTGTCCAGCATCAAGATTGAACATGACTATACAGGATGGGATAGTGTTTCTGAGATGTGAACATTTTGGTAGGATCTGTTTGTTTCTTCATGTGCTCTGTTGTGTGTGGCTTGTCTTCATCCTCAGTTTTTTGAGGTTCTTGGGGAGTAAAGGAGGGACTTTGTCTTTGGATGTCAGTGAAAGGATCTGGAGGACACAGCTCTACAGCGGGAAGATGGGATCTTGTCATGTGTTAATATTTGTGCAGCAATTGGCTAGAAACTGCGCATGCTGCAGAATGGTGTCGGTTCTGGTGGGTCATTTGCACTGGCTGGCTGACTTGGCATGTGCCAGAACCTTTTCAGTAGCAGCCCTGTTTTCTTCAGGTGGTCCAGTTCTCTTGGGATATTGGACTGTGGTGCATCTCACATGTTCTTCAGGATTCAAATGTGTAGTCAGAAAGGATCTTGAGAATAACTGGAATAGTAGGCTCTTCTTAGTGTTTACCATCATCACTTCTGCAAGTTTGATGGATATTGGAGGTATTGAGAGATGCCAGCTATGTCAATGAAAACATGGGTGTAGGGAGTTAGAGGAGAAAACAAGTCCTTATGTTGGTTTGAGATGGGGGGGGGCACAACACTATCTTGGGAGTGGGGCTGCATGAAAGGAATGAAGCCATGTACCTCTACCAATAGCTGTCAGTTTTCTTCAAACTTTTCAATAAATTCTAGAAAAAAATGCCCTTTTGTCTGTCTTCATAACTATACCCCCTTTAATTATGCATCCCATCAGTTTTTAGAAATAGTAATAGGCACTTAGATATAAGATGGCTAAATCTTTGATAGCTCATAACACAGCCTGACTTCCTGTGATAGTCTCCTCGAGAGCTGATTAAAGCAGCACTGTAGAGCTCAGTCCTTTGAGCTATCTTGCTTATCTGTGGCCCCTGAGATAAAAGACAACTTCAGCAGGCAAACAGCATAGTGTTTCCTATCCTAAAATACAAGAGTGCTTTAACATTTATGAAAATGGACACAGGTTGCTTGCCATTCTTAATTGGTGCATAGAAGGCTTTAGTCATGCTGTTCACTGTCTGGGCTAATGACATTTTTGTTAGTCAATCAGAAATGAGGAATTTGACACTCCAAGCTATTTAGTGTAAAGACTTTATTATGAAAGTATATAGATGCTTGGTGCCTTATATACTTACAGATATGAGTTTAGATTACTGCATGCTGTAAATCTTCTCATACGTGGGAGTGCTTCCAATCACATGCATGAATGTGTCATATAAGCTTAGTTTTCTTGGTTGTTAAGTATTGAAATAATTAATGTTCTTCAAGTTTCTTTAAGGGGTGGAAGATAATATGGAGATTTGAGATTTGCTTTTTTATTTGCTCCAGAAAGTTGCTTTGAAAGGGTAAGAACTTGTTGGAAAATTAGTTTTAGCTGTTTACTGCTTGGGATTATTGCTGGGGGGGATTATACAGTTCATAGTACAGCTGCACAAACAGTTGCGCTGACAACATTCAGGGCCAGGGCACAGACGAGTAAGCTGGTGGAGGAGGGCAGTGATTCCCTGAACTGACACAGTGACTGAAATAAATTCATATGAAACTCTTTGTGTGAATTAGCACACAAGGGGAATGCCAGGGCTGTAGTGCAGGTCAGGCAATCCCTGGGGTTCCTCTTTAGGCCCTCTGTCAGTGGCTTTGTTCCTGTCCACAGAGTCTACTGCTCAATTCTGACATGGGGCAGGGGGAATCTAACTGGAATTGTGTAGATTGGATTTGACTTGCAAAAGCTATTTTTATACTATGGTTAGTGTTTTGATGCATAACTGCACGTATTGGAGACAAACTTGATTACAAAATTTTTCTTTTAGGGTTTTTTCAAGGGGAGGCATTTAAGTGCTTTGCAAGTTAATTAAAAATACGTAAAATCTCAGCTGGAGCATCCATTGCAATGTAAGAAAGTGCCATTAACTCTACTGGCAATCCTATATCTTAGACTTTTGGCCTATTTTTAAGCAGACAGGAGTGCTGTCAGGTGAAGTTTTAGTATGCAGTCAAGAGTGTAAAGATTTAAATAACCCTCATTAAACAGCTGTAAACAACAAGAATAATACTGCATGATATACTCCACTGTTTGACATCCTTAAAAGTATACTAACTAACTTGTCATATTGTGTTCTGGAACAATCTTGATTATAAGGTGTTCTAAGTTACTCTACTAACTGTTCTTTCAATATTGAAGTCTTTACGTAGGCTATCAAATTGTTAAATATTTGAATTGCATGCAGTTAAGCTAATATTTTCATTCTTGTCTTTGTTTTGATAGGAATTTTTATGTTCTTTATAGAGCAGGACCACAATTTTATGTGCTTGTTGGCTGTGCTGAGCTAAACTTCTGGAGAGCGTACAGGAGTTGACAAGGCTTTATTCAGTTCTATGTGGCTTTGGAGCCTTGTAGATGATAGTCCTTACTTCAAGGACTAATAAAAAAAAAAACCTTTCTGAGGGGACAATCTCTCAGAAACAGGAGGATTAAATGATGGGGAGAGATGCTGTATTGGCCGTTCCTCTCTGCCATCTCTGAAACCTCTACCTGAATTTCTACCTGTGAAAACTCTTCAAGTTCAGCTGCTCTTCTGTGTCAAGATGCATCCAGACAATTTGGAATTGGTGATGGTTTGGGTGTGTCGAGATGCATCCTGATCTAGTAAAGACAATTTGGAATTGGTGATGGTTTGGTTTAATAAGCAGATAATCAGCAGTTCTAGCTGAGTCATAATTCATCCAGCACTCTGAAAATACCAGAGAAAGCAGGAAGAGGTGACAGGCTCTGAAAACTTGGTGTCTCTTGCAGGGTTTTTCCACAAGTCAGAGTCTCATGTCTGAAGAAGTGCTTAAACTAATACTAAATACTTTGCAGTTTCTAAGATTTTATTGGTTATTTTTTCCATTTTTAACCTTTGAGCACGTGGCTGTATGTAGTTATTTTTAAATTGATATTCTCTGTAATGGGTGTTTTTGTTGCCTAATGTACTAGAGATTCTAGGGCTTTGTTTTTCTTATGAGGCAGATTCTGCTTCTGTGACTGGAGGTGGCTGCAGTTAGCAGTAAAAACGCACTAAGTATATTTTGAACATGGGACACACACACACACACAATCTCTGAGCCTTACAGCTCAATTTGTCTGGTTCTGTCAAGTATTGGGTTGTCTGAAGTGCTGAAATACCTGATTACAGTGATAACATGCAGATGATATGCTTATCTCTTTACTGTATTGATTTATGGTACATTATCAAAATTTGCTGACTCCTTGACTATGATCTGTATGTGCAGACCATGCAAATAAAGATTAAACAAGACTCAAATGCCTCTGGAGCTTGCAACTCTTATCAACTTTGGCTAAAGGTGTGTTTGCAGCCAGCTTATAGCTGCAGTTCAGGAATGGGTCTGTTCAAGTTGTGCTCCTTTAGCAGTCTCTGTGAGCAGTGTAGGCTCATCCTGTGCTCTTGGCTGGGCTGGTTTGAGCTGAGCCCTGCAGGTCTCCACAGTCTAGTTCTAACAGGCCTGGACCAAGAACTGGCCTGCTGTGTGTGAGAGCGCAAATGGGGCTTGTCAGGAGGCATTAATACAGGAATTAATAGCTTTCCATTTTTAGCAGTAAGGATGGCTGTGAACTCATTCGCTGCTTTTGTTGATTTCCAGTTTTGAAGATTAAAATGCTTTATAATGGAACTCTTAAAATATAATTATCTGACTCTCCAGTGTGATGTCAAGTGCTCGATGACTGCTTGCTCAGACATGAAGGAACTGTCACCTGTGAAGGTGAACATTAACAGCATAGGAGATATTTTCCATGAGAGTCTGTTTGTGCTGTGGAGCAATTTTGTACAGTAAATAAAGACTGCTTTTGACACATCAGTATTTCCCATAGTTGCCACTTGGGGGTGGGCGATGGCGGTGCGGGTCTGGTTGGTGCGCTGTGCGGCGGTACTGTAATCGTGTCTTCATATCCCTTTATCGGTGTTACTGTTTTTTTATCTTCCCTTTTGCTGTTCTGTTAAATTGCACTACTTTAACCCACGAGTTTTGCCCTGTTGTGTTTTTTTGGGGTTTTTTTTTTTTTCCCCACGGCTGTGGGAGTGGAGCGAGCGGCTGCGTGGTTCTTTGTTGCCGGCTGAGGCCAAACCATGACAAAACTTCACTAGTGCATTGTGCTGCAGGAGTCTCAGGAGGGAGGAATCGGATCTTAATGAACAAGCAGGAACCCTGTATTTGTGCAGTAAACAAGCCAGGAAAAGCGTGCTTGCAGTACTTGATTTCCCAAGTCATGTCAGCTGATAATCAAATACTTATGCAAATAAAATCAAGGTAGATTCTGGAAGGTGATCCTTTGTCTTCATTCTTTCTTTTTAAGTAGTTTCAAATTCAGACATGCTGCAAGTACTTTAACCTTGACTTTGCTGGCTCTGCCGTAGTCAGCCGCTGTTACAGTGAAAGGCTTACTTTTCCTGTCTCTGGGTATTTTATTAATGATGCTCATAATTGAGCTCTCCTGTAGGCCGTTGTCTGTGTTTGATTGCTTATCTCTTTGCGCTGGTACAGATTTTCAGAGAGACTTCTATGGACAACCAATCCTGGCTTCTACAAGTGCCTCTGCAGGATCATGGCATAGTGCAGAGGCCATGTATACCTGCTGTCCTCCTGAACTTGGCTGGTGTTCCTTGTCTAACGAGTGGGTAGAGATTCTAGGTAGCAGAATTTTGGAGACTAGTAAATACATTTTATTGCTACATGTAGTAAAAGTTTAATAACAAAGCTGATCTGCCTCACTTAAGTGATCTGTTTTAAGCCTTCTTTTGAGTCAGTCTGCATGACTTTAAAATAATCTGTACACAAGTGTGTGGCTGTGTGTGTAACGGTCTCCCAGATAGGTTTATGTCCTCAGCTGGTCAGTAGGATTTGTCCTTCCTGCGTGCTCTTAAAACACCTTCAGTAAGACTCTGATCTTCTCCCAGACGTCAAGAATATGTTAATTGGGAAATCAGTCTGTGGGCCTACAGGAAAAAAATGTGACCCCTGGTTATAAAATTTATTAATAAGCAGTTTCATATTCACAGCTAACCTTAAGTTAGTCTTCAAGTGTGAATGAGCTCTAAACTGGTAGCAAATGCTTTCTTCTTGTTCTTTTAATATGTATGTTGCAGTGATGAGTCGTCGTTTGTGCTT
This sequence comes from Charadrius vociferus, assembly GCF_000708025.1. Lineage (NCBI taxonomy): Eukaryota > Metazoa > Chordata > Aves > Charadriiformes > Charadriidae > Charadrius > Charadrius vociferus. The sequence goes on from NW_009652966.1 coordinate 426,132, forward strand.
GAAAAAACTTGCTAGTTTACCTAATTTTGTATGTGCAAACATGCTTGCTTTGTTCATGCAAGAAAATGATTTGTTTAGTTAACATGTATGTATGCTTAGTGACTAGCTTTACACTGAAGCATGAGAAGGTAGCTTTATTTTGATGCTTCAATTTGCAGTTTGGCTCACGTGAAGGGTTGCTACCCTGGGTAAAACAGAAAAATGTCTTGTGCAACTGGTGCAATCTGTTTCTTTGTTCTGCCCCTTTATTCTGGTCTTTTCTCTGCTGTACCCTCTACCTAGGTTGCATGCATCTGCTGTCTTCCAACAGCACTGAACAGCATGGTTATTAACACCAAACCATAAAATAGATGTAGAATGACCAATGCTGTCGGGAATGTGGCATTCACTTAGAGAAAGAATGACAAAAAAGTAGTTGTATGCTTGAATCTCTTTTACAGTAATGGCGCTCAGCTTCTGCTGCAGGTTTGATGTGCAGCAGAGGTCATCTTAGAGTAAGAAGAGCTCCTTGATAAAAAGAGTTCTTGTCTCTACGAAAGCATTTGTACCAGAAATCCTACATGATTAGGAATAAAACTGCCTAACGTTGTTAGCATTCTTTACTTCCTCATTTAAATGATGTGCTTGACTGAAAAGTCATGGGAGGCTGAGATAAAGAGTAGGAATGCTGTGATACAGTCTAGTAAACCTTATGTTCTGCTCTAAGTAATTTAATTAAACTCCATGTTGTAGCATTTTGTGATTGAATGTACTGAAATAATCAATTTTTCTAACTGCATTATCTGTCCTTGTAGTAGAAGCTCACTATTTAACCTTTTAAAAAATAAGTTTTTTGTCTTGAAGACTAGATGGAAATGGAATATTGCCTTTCAAATGCTGCCAGTGAAAGCCTTCTGCCATGTTACTTCTACTCAAATGTGGAGCCAAGGCTGCTGTTCCTACGTGTTGTTTCAAATGATGAGATACCTTACAAAATTGACCTTATAGTTAAGATCATAGCTGTTGTGTGTAACACTGTTTCAGATTAGTCTTACTCTGTGCTTACTGGTGGTACTTTGTGATGGTACTATTATTCTGCAATTTGATAATAGATGTTTTTAATATTGTAATCCAGTACCTAGAATTTTATGTCCCCCTGAAGCACAAACAGTAAGGTTTAAACCTCACTGATATTGGAATATATTTTTATTGAGGCTGAGATTACAGAAAACTTCAGGAACTTCAGATTCACCAAACAACATGGGGTATTCAATACACAAAATCACTTCTAGTTTTATCTGTGCAGTAAATTAAACTTCTGGTTGTCCTAATACAAGAAATTGAATAGAGGAAGGGTGAAGGAGTAACTACTTTAATGTATTGTTTCCATTATGAGAAGTGGATGGATCTAGTAGACCTATAGTTGCTCAAAACTTAAGGAAAAACTGTACATAAAACCTTACAGAAGATTAGGGAATCTTGCCCTGCTTTTGTAAGAGAACTGAAAAGCAAAAATCTCTATTGGAGCTCTGAGGAAGTGAGAAAAGGTGATTTTATGTTTCTGAGACTGCATCTCTGGTAATGATGTTTTTGCTTTTATATACATGTGCATTTTGCACTGCTGCAGAAATTGAAGCACAGCCATTCCTGTTCACTCTCCATACAATTGCCTTTGGCTAAATTCTTAGTGTTTTAAGTAATGACTTGCTGATTGTGTACCTTGAACTTGAATTTTTATTGTCATATAAGAAGGGCTAGGGAAAAGTGGCTGTGTAGGTTTGTTCTCTTTACATTAAAGTTGGATAGTTGGACAAAGTTTTAAGGTATTTCTTATTCCATAAAGGTGATACATGACTGTATGAGCTATCTTAGAAAATGCATTTGTGTGCTAATGCCATCTTAAAGCTCCTATATATTTAGTGTTAATTTGGTCACTGTTATTACTAAAGTTACAGTAGTGTTTTTGAAAATACAAGGAAAAAAAAAATCCAACTTTTCAAAGGTGGCCTTAGGGTTGAAATAGCTTTTCTTTTTCCCTTTGCAATCCTTTGTTGGAAGCAGTGCTTCCAGAGACCTCATTCTGGTGAGTGGCAGAGGGAAGATAAGTAAACTGTGGGAGATCCCTGCATATAGGGAAGATGTGGGAAGAAGGTAGGTGTAGATCGTGGAAGTTGTGTGGTACTCTTTGCCCAGAACCAGGTTCCTTGTTCTTTATAGATGTGTGACCCTGCAATGGTTGTCTCAGTGCATCTGAGTGAAGAATCTGGGACCGAAAGAGAATCGATATTACTCCTATCTTCAAAATAGCAAGAAGGAAGATTCAGGGAACTACATACCAGTCAACTTTATCTTGATATCTGGGAAAGTGATGGACTAAATTTTGGAAACTAGTCCTCAACAGGTTTGGAAATAAAAGTAGGAGGTAGCTGACATGAATTTACAAAGGGGAGATTGTGCCTCATCCTCATGATAGCATTCTGTGGTCAAAAGACTGGCTTGGTGAAGGAGGGAAGAATAATGATTGCTCTTTATCTAGACTTTATCTAGGCTTTCAACACTGTTTCTAGTAACATCTTCATGGATGATGTGGTGAAGTACAAGTTAGAGAAATTGACAATGAGGTGGATTGAAAACTCAACTGCTGGACCCAAGAGCTTGTTATCTGCAACAAAAAGTCCACCTGGAGGCTAGTCGGTGGTAGTGTACTCAAGGAGGGGTAGGTAATGGGGCCAATGCACTTTTTCTTCATTAATGACATAAGCACTGGGAGAGAGGACATCCTCAGCAAGCTTGCAGATGACACAAAACTAGGAGGGGTGATTGATAGACTGTAGGCACTCCTGGTCTACAGGAGCCCAATGAAGTTCAACCAAAGGGAGTGCCAAGTCTTGTACCTGGGAAAAATGACTGTATACACAACAACAGGCTAGGGACAACTTTGCTTTCAGCTTAGGAATCTTTCCCTTAAACTCAGCCCTAGCGAGGCATATCTGGAGTGCTAGGTCCAGTGCTGGGTTCCCCAGTACAAGAGAAAGTTGGTTGTACTGGAGTAGGCCTGGTGTAGAGCCATGAACATGATTAAAGGACTGGAGCATCTGTTGTACAAAGAGCGGCTAGATTAGCTAGGACTGCTCAGCCTGGAGTAGAGAAGGCTCAGGGGGATCTTGCCCATATAGAATCATAGTATCATTTAGGTTGGAAAAGACCCTTAAGATAGAGTCCAACTGTTAACCTAACAATACCAAGTCCACCACTAAACCATGTCCCTAAGCACCATGTCAAATCATATATATACATAAAATACCTGGCGGGGGGGCAGTAGAGAAGGAGGAGCTGTTCCTTCCTCAGTGGTGCCCTGTGTGACAGGACAAGAGGCAGTGGGCACAAGTTGGAACCAATGAAACTGGATCTGAACGTAAGAGAACACTTTTTCATTGTGTGGATGGTTGAACGTGGGAATGGGTTACCCACAGAGGCAGTGGAGTCTGTCTGGAGAGAGTGAAAACCTGAAGAGGTTGATTCTCACAGGTGCAAATTGATTGAAAGGAATAATATTAATATAGACTTCTCCTTTGTGCTGTTTTTTGCTTTCACAAAGCTAGCAAGGACAAAACAAAGGGTTCTTCCTGTGTGTGTTGGGTGGGTGGGTTCTGGCAGGAAACTTCCAGACTTAGTACCTGGGAGGTGCAGGTGTCTATAAAGCCAGTTGTTTTTCATTTGTGTCTGTTAACATGTCAGATAAGTTAACTTCTTTGTCCTGGGGAGTAATGAAAGGCAGGGGCTTCAGGGTGTGCTTGGAAGGGGTCCTTTCATTCTTGTGAGGCATGGGTTTATTTTGTAGTAGTTGAAGGAAAAGGACCAGTTTAGGAAACTGTTGTCATTCTGAGCTCTTAGTTAAGCCAGTGATATTTCTGTGGAAACTTCTCTGGATAGTCTGTTTCAAACACTAGTGTATTCATTTTCCATGCAGGCAGATGCTTTCAACCAGGATGAAAGTAGTACAATTTTTCTTAAGTGTTCAAGTTTTAAGAAAAATATTTAGTCGTTAACTCCTGCATGGCAATGGTAACCAGTTATCTGCAAATTGTGTACTGCTCTATACTCATGTCTAGGGAAGAGGAAGAGCTAGTAGGATGAGGCTGTTGACTTTTCATAAACTCTGGTAACTTTTCTTTTTATTATTTTATTATTTCTCCTTTTGTTTTAATGCCTAAAGGAAATACAGGACATGTGAAATGCAGGCACTGGAGCCTGAAGTTTTTCCTCAGCTCTGGATTTTAAAACTTAAGAACATTTGGCTCACTAAGCATTTCTGCAGCACACCCCTAATTCTGGAGTTTTTTCATGATTAAGATAGAGATACGATATTGACATTGGAGAAATCTTCAGATATGCTATGAATGAGAGGAACCCTTGTACATGTACAAGCCTGATTACTATGTTCCTAGTAAGTGATGACGGAGGGAGTCACTGTGTGTGGTGGGCTTGGTACCAGAGCAGTCAGGTGTGCTGCTGCAGCAGGTTGACAGCCCAGCCTCCTGCTGTGCTCCTCTTGAACTCACCTCACCTGGTTAGAAATTAATCTCTTTTCTCAGGTGTGTTCCCTTCCTCACTTGTATCTGACACCCTCCCACTTTGTCTCTGTGTATTTCCTTTTCATGTGAGGTTTTTTGAAGAATTGGAGTTGACAGAGTGCCCATGTGTAAGAATTTCAGACTTGCACAACATGATGACTTAATATATTGAAATGATTAATTTATACAGCTCTGAACTGAAACAATATGCCAGTCATTCAGGTTGCTGTTTACTATTAGCATCTTCTGCATTTTGGCTCCTAATGTACACTAACTCTTAATGTATTCCTAATGAAGCAATTAATTTGTGTGGGGGTTTTTTCTTCACTGTTCTCTATTGAAAGTGTAGCTACCAAGGGGAGTGGGGGGGTGGAATACATCAGAGATGCAGAAGCATATGTAAGTGCTTTGATGTGTCCTGTTTTGGTTATGTTACATTCTTGCTTGCTAGAGGAAATGATTCAAAATCAGGGTAAGAAATATTCACCCCATTTCCAACTTCAAATTTTTTCAAATGAGAGCTAATCTGTTCCCATAGCTTACTAAGATTTTGTCAATCCTCTGGTATGAGGAGGTCTTAAACCTGAATATTTTTAGAGATAGTCTGCCTCAGTAGCAGAGCTCAGTGTTGGGAGTATCTGGGTGAAACTAGCCAGTGTTATGCATGAGGCCAGACTGGATGCTTACAGTAACTCTGGACTTTAAACTGTGCTTATGGTCACAGATCACTGTCAAATAATGGCTTATTTGCTGCTAAAGTTTTAGAGGAACATCTGCAACTGCTGCAAATCTCTTCCAGTGTGTTGGGATTCCAAAACTGTCTGGCTTAACTGGGCATTAACTCTCTTGAAAAATATGTATCTTGTATACAGTGTTTTTGTTTCTATTCTTTAGAGTTGAAACTTTTCCTTCTGACAAATAATTATCGAATACTTATAATGGTATTTCATGCTTGGAAACCAGAGTTTGTTTCCTTTGTTCCTGAATAGCACAAAAAATTAGTAACTACTTGAATCCACATCAAAATGTTAATTCAAAGGTGTTCGTACTGTCTAATCACCATTGTCCTTTTTGCTTATCAATGCTTGATATAGCATATCTGAGCTTGGAATGAGGTGGTGGCAAGTGGATTTGGGGGAGAGATCCGGAGACTGCTGAAACTTCCTGATGCCTTCAAGCAACCACTGATGCCTCAAACATTTTTAAAAAGGAGTCTCCAACTTTGGAGAATTAATTAGCCCTCCAAGGCAAATCTTGTGTGGTGTAACCAAAAGGAGACCTGATAAAAGAGCATGTTGTTCCAGTTTCCTGAAGTTAATCGCATAATAGGAAGAACTCAATCAAGCTTGTGCCTGGCTGCTTAGCAAAGAAATCTACTGCTGAATGATGAGCTGCTTGTGAGGGATTAGTGTGTTCATGGAGCAGAAAAAAAATCAGTGATGATTTGTCCTGCAGCATCTACCAAGATGCACCTAGCAGGAATCTGTGAAGCTGTTGAAAGCAGATATGCTAAATGTGGTATGAGCACTTCAGTTCTTCCAGAGTCTGTTCTCCATCTTACTACTTCACTTCTGCAGCTCCTGCAACACATTGAAGTGGTCAGGGGGTTAGTTGCATACCACTTCAGTTTGGGTTTCATGCTAATTTGCTGGCCGGGAAAGGTATGCTGTGCATTGTTAAACTAAGTTCTTGTATAGTGTTGTGGTAGTGACATAAGAAGTAAGTAAGGGAAGGAAAGAGCATGGGTTTTGTAAAAGACGAGAGATAAGGTGAAGGAGTGGGGCAAGGAAGCAAATGCCAAGCAAAAAGAGGGGGGGACCACATGTTTGAAGTGACAAAAAAAATCTTTAACTGTAGGGGCTA
>NW_009652966.1:432618-484549 GCF_000708025.1 Charadrius vociferus
GCAAAGTTCCCTTCCCAGTGCAAATCTGCGGAGACTGGAACCAGTTTAAGAACTGTGGCTCTAAGGCCCTGTTTCTTTTATGCTTTTGTCCAAAACCATATTGTCTTGATTGTTGGCCTACTTATTACTGCTGTAATGATTGTTACTGGGCAGGTAAACTGTGTACTCTGAGCCTTAATTATTGTCTGTGGTGGTACTTGACTGATGCTGGATAGGAAGTATAAAAACTTCCTGATACAAATGATGCAGATTTTGACAGGAGGGTAGGGAAGAGACAAAGCTTCATAGTGGTAGTGGACTGTGTGTGGGTTGTTTCATTAATGAGGGTAGAAAAACATCAGTGGTGCTACTGACAGAGAGAACCAGCAGTCAAATAACTGTTGTCCAGCAGTGCTTATTTTTCATTTCCCTGTAATTTGCAACATGAGGAGTTAAGTATGATGTAGAAGATGAAAAATAAATATTTATCTCAGAATGTGCATTCAAGATCAGATAATATGAGTGATAAGAAGCAGGGCCTTTCCACTTTTAATTAATATCCTTGGCAAGATATTGGGGATTTGGCTAACTCTTGACTTTGTGTAGAGGAAAACTAAAGCAAATGCTTTATCTGTTACTTCGGTCTGTCTGGTGAAAACATAGAGGGATGATAAAGTCCAAGCTTTATAGATTTCAAGTAATAAAGTTTTCAGTGTAGTCTACTGGAGTTATGTAGAGATGATAGATGAGCTAAACTTTGCTTTACTTGGTATAGATTCTTTTTGTTTGAAGCTTGTACAAATCGGTAACATCCTGGAAACTATTGCTGGTTATGTCTGTAGGCTACACTTACTGGTTTCCAAGGTATATGCATTTGGGGGCAGGGAGTAACACAAAATAATTACCCTAGGAATAACTTTTTAATGTCAGTGCTGAAGCATTTGGTTATAAACTGTGCCTCTATAATGTGGCTGTGCCAGGTGATTTCTCTGATAGAGACTCTAAATCCTGCTTACATTATTGGCATATTGCATGACTGCATTGGCTTAGTTTTGTGCTTGTGAAGCAAAACCTATGATAATTCCCTCATTGGGACAGCTTGTAGACTAATATTGTGTAGGTCTCTCACTGACACATTTACTGGTATGACAGTGTTTCAGGTTTTGTTCCTGTTCTAGTAGGTGCAGCTTTACCAGCATCCTCTACTAACTTGTCTCATCAATCCCAAATCAATGGACAAAACTTGCAACTTGGTTTTGGGATGCTTATTTGAATGGTGCATCTAAAATTGTTGTAATGAAGATAACTTAAAAACCTCACAAAACTAATGTGTACAGCAAACTTGAGGCTTCTGAAATCAGCACATCCTGACTGAAGAAATACCTCTATGGACAAATCAGCTTGCTTTCAAAGATAACTACTGGAGTAACTTCTTTAGTTACTTCTAAGTGAATTTTTGTGTGTTTTTCTGAGTAAGAGGTCTTTTCTATAGCATGATGAAGACTTCAGCTGGGGGCCTGCTCTGTCCTGGATGTTAGAAAAAGGATGTTTCTATAGGGCAAAGTGGATAGGGTAGATTGCCCTGTATGGTTTTCAATGCTTTTGAAAGAATGCTGAGCCATAAGACAGGGAAACTACTAAGTTTGTCAGTGCTGTGGTTTCTTCTGGTTTCTTTTTGGAGTCATTGTTTGTGTATTTTTAAATGTTTTAAAAATAATTACATGAGTAAGGACTTGGCTGGATTGTGATACAGTAGGTGACCGATAGTAGCCATAATAAAAGTACTTTTATTTCATCCATAAACACTTTTCCTCAGGGATAAAGGCCAATTTAAAAGAAAATTGTTTGGATCTCCATGCACTGAGGAATATCTCTGGGGATGGAGGGAGAGGGGAGAAGGTACATGAAAGTTCTTGTTCAGATGGAACTCAAAGTACTCCAAGGTGTCAGCAAGAACTGTTCAGCCTTTAAAAAAAAAAAGCAGAACTGATTTGAGTGGAAAATCCTTACTGATTATTTTTTCTCTCTTAATCTTACAGCTGATTGCAATGCCGTTCTTAAAGCTCTACAGCCCATTTTTCAGGAGCAGGGAATGACAGAAACAGTTCATAACTGGGAAGACCATGGTTATTTAGCAACCTATATCAAAAAAAATGGCAGGTGAGTGGATTTTCTTTTCCTTCCTATAGATTGTCCCTTCTGTCCTCCTTTACAAATATTTATTTCTCCCTGTATTGGGTCTCCTCCTGGGGTGCTGGCAAGGCAAACTGTTCTCTTACCAGCCTTGTGTGTGAAATGACTATAATAAAGCAGAATACTGTTGATATCCAGACTGTAAGATGACATAGACAAGGTTATCAGAACAGTTGAATTTGTTGATCTGGGCTCTATTGGTGCACTAACATTGTACATGTTCTTCATCTCAGGGCCAGTCCTTCCAGATGCAGGATAGTTCAAGTCAGTTAAATGTATTTGTAATTCTTCTGACAATTGACTATGTCTAAATATGTTCAGGTCTAACCTTAGCATGTGAATGATGAAAACTTCATCTCTGTCTTGTTGTATGTGCTTTTAAACATTTTATTATACACTTCAACTTCTCAAGCAGCTACTGAAGTAACTAACAGCATGACAACAGGTTGGTGTCATTAGTGGCACTCGCATAAGCAGAACCTACTGGGATAAACTGGTAAGCAAAACCACATTTGCTTTATTTCTTGAAGCTGCTTTACAGTGTCAGGGTTAGTTAATTACTGTATACATTTATCTGCCTATTTATTAGTAACTACTTCACTGTGTCCAGTTAGTCAATTGTTTGTTCTTGACATTCATTGTGGCAGTTGCTGCTTTTGTTCTTTTGAAAATCTTTAGTTTGGTGTTCTTCAGGATTGGAGTTAAGCTAAATGAGGTTTAATTTGTTGGCTCTCTTCTACTGGGTGTCCTGTTAAGCAGCTCAGCTTGGTTAGCCACACTCCTAAAATATGAGAATTACCTAAGGATTTTTAAGTTTTGTCGGTTCCTGTTCTCTCTCATTATAGAGAGCAGAACTGATTAATCTAGTAGGAAAAACAGCGAATGTGTTGCCTGCTGCAATTTGTGTGTTTATTGTGTATGTATGTACTGAACATATTTGTATGTACAGCTCTATATATTTTACATGCTTTTTACAGCTCTATGTATTTTGTTCGATGTCTAGCTTTTCACTATGCTGCTAAATACAACTTAAGCTCTTACACCAGGGTATAGTTCACAGTATTCTTACTGCTGTGGGAAGATGAAGATGGGAAGGTGGGCCTAGTGGCCTTCCTGCAGGTAAAGAAGGGAGGGTCTGTTATGTTGAGTCTTGGTTTCTAGATACCTCTTGCCACTGCTTACTGTGTGAAATAAAAGAACTGGGGAGCAAGGGAAATCACTCAGACATCTATACTGCTGCAGACTACCAGCTTGCTTCCTGGATTTCTTCTTTAGGGCTACACCAGCAGTTTGTCAGTTGGCAGTGTCCTGGGTTGGCTTGTTCCAGAAAGGCGGTGTCAAGCGAGGCTGCACAGTTTGGGCTGCCTCTGCTGTGACGTGGTTGTATCAAGTAGCCTTACTCTTCTTACATACAACCCTCCTGCCATGCTTCAGGGCATGCAATGCATATGGTCACCTCGATGTAAAGTATTTCCCTGGTGACTGCAGCAGAGCCCACATGTCACTTCAGATGCTTAGGGGAACTGCAGCCCACATGTCACTTCAGATGCTTAGGTATGGCAGTTGGTGGGTTGAGGGAGAAACGTCACAGTCTTGGGGTCACAGGGAGAGCTGGGGCTGAATGGTGTAAGCATGGATGTGACCTACCTGTTCTTAGGGGAGTTCAGCTCCTTGAGCCCTCCAGGCTGAGTGCAACCTGTTTAGTCAGGTATTGGTTCTCATCTGTTTAATAGCCTCATATGCTAGACATCCCTTCAACTAGTGCTGTTCCTCTTTTCAACTCACAAGGAGAAATAGGATAGAGAATACTGAGTTTCAGGAAAAAATGTGGACTTAAAGATGCTCTAAATACTGAGGTGTCCACATAAGAAATGAATGGGTTTTCTACTACTACAGCACCATTTTTGCCTTTCCTGATTAGCATAGGCTGATTGACTTGCTTCCTCACTCTCCATTTGACATGTTTTTTGTAGCAGTCAGATGTAGAAGACTCCCCTTCTCCCTGTAAATATGCAGGTGCTGCAACCTTGCCTTTTCTTGTCTTCCCATGTGTGCTGCGCTTCACTGTTTGTATCGCTAATCCAACCATGAATGGGGTCCCTAGCAGAAATGTGGTTAGCTGTCAGAATTTTTAGTTGGGCTTAGTTTTAATGTCAAATTACTGTTGTCAACTTAATGTTAAATTGTGTACAAGTGTTGTCAGTTCAAAATTGTTTGCTAGAACTCTTAACCCTTAAGTTCTCAAAGTTCTGATATAATACCCATCTGGAAATAGTTGAGCTTCTAAGAGAAGCTATTCAGGAGAGCATCCTAAGCATAATAAGGAATTGCAGTTTATAATGCAGCCTCAAAACTGAAGAATGAAGAACAAGAGTGCATGGAAGAGCTGAGTATTAAGAGGAGATCGTTTATGTTGCAAGTGGCTATTTTTTTCTGGTGCAGTGCTAAATGTCTATTAATAAAGAACGGTTATTGCTTTCTCTTGGTATATTCATTGCTGTCTGAACTGCAGAGCATACTGGATTTATTTCCCCTGGAAATTACTCACTTTGCTAGTGAACTTACTGTCAGTAGTGGTGTGAGTTAAAGTACTCTTCTGTGGTTAGCCAGCTCCATTGAAAAAACGCTGAATTGGGGAACAGTAGCATGTGCAGAACTTTCTGTGAGTGTTAGGACCTCAGCAGTTCTGTTTTCTTGAGTTTTCAGATCACTTGCAGAGACTGCATATAGTTTTTTCAAAGGCAGCCTTAAACAGTGTATTTCTGTTAATGTCAGTTGATGATGTTTCAGTCAACTGTACTAAGTAAGGGTGTGAGCCCTTAAAAACCAATACAGGGGACAGGTTAAAAAAAACATAAACCAGAAACAAATATTGCGTGAGTGGTAAGAATGAGCTGGTGAACACAGAGGATTTGATACTAACTAAATAGGCTTTATTTTAATACTAGCAATTTTATCTGCATTATATTTTAGGTCTTTAAGATTTTCCTGCTAATAAAAAAGTATATTAATCTAACACAACTAGGGAGAAATTAGCCAGAGCATGCAGACCTTTCTTCCTTCCCTGCAAAACAGTATAGTTCTGGGAATACAGTAGATCCTAGTAAAAAGCAGGAAAAAAACTTGTGATGGGGGTAGGTGTGTCATGAGCAGATGACTGAGTGTTAATGAGCACAGAAGTTCCCCAGGATGAAAATGCATGAGTTGGTGCTGTATGTTAGTGGGGGTCTTGTGAGTATGCACATAGAAACACATTTTTTTTTATTCAGCCAAAGGTGACTGAACCCTTGCAAGACAAAGATGCTCAGCTGATGTAACAAGCTGGCTGCTAATCCCAGGAAAATATGTTTGAGATGAGATAGTAATATGTTGCTAAACAGTGTCTACAATCCAAAGTCTGCAGAGATAACAACTGCCCCCACCCCTCCGTAGCCTGCGGGGTGTCCCGTGTTACAGATTGTTGAATTGTGGGCACCGCTGTTGACAAAACCGTCTCTGACAAAGACACCGTGTGAACAGCCCCGCGGAGGGCTGTGGTTGTTAAACGAATTGGAGCTGATCTGGGGATTAAGCCGTGCTTTCCTGTTGTCATTACCAATGCAACAGATCCCCCTTCTCCTTTGTCTGAAGTTAAGCAAGCAAAAGTCACATGTGGCAACTCTACCTGGTCCATTTACTTTGTGATTGACTCTGACAAAGGACCTAATTGAGGGAAGTTCAACTGAAAACACTTAGTAATGGGGTTGTCAACACAAGGGTCTAGAGCCGGGCAGGAAATGGCTCACTTGAACCACTCAAGTGCCTTTCTGCAATGGTGGGGATGGATACACTTCTCTCTGCTTTGCCAGCTGCCTTGCCCAAACGCTGAGTGGGGAAACAGTAGCACATGCAGGAGAGGAACTCTGAGTTTTGGGGCTTCAGCAGTCTTGTTTTTCCAGAGCTGAGTGGTTTTTGGATTGCTCCCAGTATGTTTTCAGGGTCACCTTAAGCAGCATGCTTTTATTGAAGTGTCACTTACCCTAGCTTAGATTTGACTTTTAAATATGTTAGGAATGTGAAATCTTTCTCATTTAATGTACAGAGTCATAGTGCCCAGTGTACTTTAACAGATTAAAAAAAGTTCTTAAATAAATCTAAGGAGAAAATCATTAAAGCTAATATTTTGAAATTGTTGAGTATCTTCTCAACTAATACTGTATTTTGATAGCATCACTGCTTGTGATGTGCTTCTGTTACATAGTGTGTACAGCTACCAGGGGTTTTTCTTGACCCTTGTGCATTCATGTTCCAGTTGAAAGTTCTTTAAAAACCCACAAAACCTGAAACTTACTGTTTCTACAGTTGAAGACTGTCTTCTGGAAAAGCTTTGACCTCCCCTATACACACATCCATTTTTAGCTCTGTTCTGTGTCTGAATTCTTGTTTAAAGAAATGTAATCCTACTGGTATTTGACTTCACTGTTCACAACAGTGCAAGATTTACCCAGTTGAAGTTGGTTTATATGTCACTGAGATGAAGATGATGAATATGTTAACACCATAAAGGGAGGGGTGAGTGTTTTTTCTTTTCTGTGTGTTGTGGTTTAATCCTACCCAGCAGCTAGTACCATGCAGCCTCTTGCTCCCCCCACACCCTGACCCCACAAGGGTAGGGAGAACAGGAGGGGAAGGTGAAGAGGGGTTTGTAGGTACCTGTCTGTTTGTCCAGTTTTATTCCCTAGGTGTGGTGGTGGGGGCAGTCCTTTCTCAGATGCATGGGATTGCAATGTTTCTTACTCTTCAGTACAAGTAATTAATGTAGGATACACATTTTGTCTTAGAATGTGTTGATGTCCCTGCTTCTGGTTCTTTTTAAATAAACAGAATGTTCATCTAAAACATCTCTCAGTTTCAGTGACTTTCTGATTTGTTCAATAGGGATTTATTTCTTAACATCTGATGTTCCCTGTTGCTCAGGTGGCAAGACGCAGCACTCAATAGAATTGTTTCTGTAGCTGAGACTCACTTGCATGCAAGTATAAAAAGCTTGAGTACTGCCCTAGAAGACGTGCCACTTATGCAGGTGCAGCAAAAAGTGGGGCTTTGTTACAGTGAGGGCTACTTTTCATGTGCAGATTTTGTTGCCTAATGGAAAGGAGAGGTTCACTCCTTACTCAACCTTTTTCTCACTGCTTTTCTGAAGGTGCACGCATGCATGCACCAAAGGTGTGGCAGGTGTTTTATTTTGAAAATGGGAATTAAATTTTTCAGTAAGACAAGATGCAGGAGAAGAGACTTTCAAAGAAAACATCATTTTTCACATTTTTTCCCCTCATTTGGATTGTAAAGTAATCTTTGCTCTATTTTCATAAGTAGAAAATGGAACCTGTATTATCATGGTTCTTAAAGCCCTCCCCTGAATATTATAAGAGCTGCTGTTGAAAACCTGTGTTCACATGCGTTCTGCCAAGCAGACAAGTGTAAAGTAACAAAAGCCAGCATAGCCTTTGCTCTCTACTGATTGAAGCTACTAAATCCTTTGTGGGTAAAGCCTGGGCCTGCTGCTGTTGCCTTAATGCTACTAGTCTGGTCAGGTCACCTTTCTGAGTGTACACTTGTACTGTTTCCTGTGTGTTTAAATCTTTGCAGGCATTTTAGCTATTTTGGGTGTTAGTTTCCCATGAAGTGACTTAGCCAAGGTATAACCAGCCTGGATCTGTATCAGCTTTTTTGAGAATTCTGAATTTCGTTCAGGGTTTTATACCATAAATTAACAGTCTGAGATTATCAGCCAGACATTCAGAACTTGAATTTTTGCCCTGCTACACTGCTCTGGCCTGGTGCCTGCTTTTCATCTCTCCCTCCCACAGGTGTTAGGACCCTGCTATTCCAGTAGAGGTAACAATTTGATGAAGTGAATGATGTTTCTGCAGTGTTACTGTCTCTGTATTCTAATGCTGTTGTATCATTTATGATAAATGCGAAGTTGTGTGGTTGTGCTTTTCAGAACAACCCTCCTCTCTGCCTCTCCTTGCCTCTCACCCAAAAAAGAGACCTCAAAGCAAAGGCAGTAACATCACATAGCAAGGAAATAATTCATGCAGTCACAGGGGAAGTGAAGACAATGTAAGCTGTCAAATCTTATGACAGCTATGTGATTCTTGTAGGAAAGGAATTTAAAAGGAAACTCAAGTCATGGGACAATCAATCTGTTGCTTATTTGTGTAAATAGCAACCCCTGGAATATGGGAATAAACTGATAAGAAGTTTTCTAACAGTGGAAGTATTTCTGGCACTGTGTCAGATTACAAAGAGCTTGACAGCAGTGAGCTGTTGCTTTTGCAATGAACTGCAGATGCTCATTTCTGTCTGTAATGCTGCAGCTGTGAGGGCCTGGAGTAGGTCTATTGACTTCACCAAAAATGTCCCTTTTCACTGTGAATGGTAGTGTCCAAAACCTGCTGGAGTGAACAGTGCTTCCAACTAGCGAGCTCTGCTCTTCTGTCTTTCTCTCTTTTTTTAAAAAAAAATAAATCTCCTGGAGTCTTGCTGGTTGTTCTTGCATTTATGCCTGACTTTTTTTCCTCTTGTGTTAGGCACATTACAAAAGAAAACCTTGATGGCATGAAAATCATATAAACAGAATCCTGGTGGGCTTTTCTCCAGAGCTGTCCTTTGCAGTAGCCGTTACCCCTATGCTGAGTAGCAAGAGACTCTAGGAGAAGCACGCAACTAATTTGAGTCCTCTTCTTTCTGTGACTTCAAACCAAGTGTTTAAAAACTCTGAAGCCCTGTAGGGGGGAAGTGTATGTGTCCTGCCCTCTTTTTTTTTTTTTTTAAATAATTGTTTAATGGTCCTACTTGTGGCTTAGCGGTACTGATGGGAGCATCAACTCAAGCTGTATGATGTTGGGGTCACTATGCAAAGTATGAAGTGGCCCACGTATCAAAAGTAGAGACTCGTGGCAGTCACCAGCGAGTGGGGCGCAGCATCCTCAAACATGCAGGTAAAATGTTTACCTGCTGAAGTTCAGAATGGCTTCCTCTGCTTTGCTTTGATTTTGGCAGGAGTACAGTAGAATGAGTTTGCTGCTTTTCCCCAAACGCTTTCTTGTATTGTTTGTATGAGAGAAATAAAAAGCTGCCATAGAAATATCTTGAATACTGAAAACACTCTTGTTCTTCTAATTAGCTCATAAACCTGGTCTCTTAAATGGTAGCATTCTATCTGGTAGTTAAAAAGAAATAAAAAAAGAAAGTATCTTTGTTTACTCCTTGACTATTTGCTGTTCATTCTTTCATCAGGGTAAAACAGTGTGTTTTATTTTATTCATTCCCCCCCCCCGGCACCAGGAAATTACTCCTGTATATATTAAGGCTATTCTGTAGTTTTGCTTAATGGCAATGGCCATTGGGAGTACAGCTGTTTTCTGGTCCTTAATCAAAAACACTTGTCGGGAGGACACCTAGTGGACAATCGCTGAGATGTAGGGAGTGTCACTGAAAATTGTGATGATCTGAAGGTACCTGGGAGGGGGAAACACTGTGGGGATGTGTGTATTGTATGGAAACGTCTTTCTTCCTGAAGGCAAGACTTGTGGGTAAAGGCTTCAGGAGTGCTCAAGACTTCCCAGTCTCCTCTTTTGAAGAGAAGTGGGTGACACTGATTTCGCTGTCAACTGTAAACACATCGCAGCTACAGATCACTGCTGTCCCAACACCAGCAAGAGTACTTTTATTCTTTAATCGCTTCAGTCAGTTTCATCATTTGATCATTTTACAGTTACCAAAAAGGCTAATCTTCAGGTAACACTAGAGAATATTCAGGATTTTCTCTCTGAGTGCAGCTAAGGGTGTTTGCTGGCCAAAGGTCCCACGCCCATGGGAGAGGTGGTGTTTGTGTTGAGGCTGACAAAGGATTGAGGAAAATATTGAGGAAAGAAACTCTGGAAGGGAAAAAAAGAGGTGGGAGTGGTGGGGAGATGGGAGGTCACCTAAACTTTTTGTCTTGACAACAGTTTGTGTTTTGCTCTTGAGGCTGAGTGGGGTGATAAGAGCAGACAAGCAAAGAAAGGGGCATTCGGAGAACTGTATACAGTTTTACCTGGGGTTTCTCTGTGTTCTACTAATTAATTTCCATCCCTGAATACCCTTCTTTCTTTCCTCTGTTGTTCCTGTTCTCATCCCTTCATCTGCCCTCTTCTTTAACTGTATGCTTCCCTTCCTTTGTATAATCCCCTTTTAGCCTTGTTTCTTTTTGCCTTCTCCCCTCCCCAGTATGGAAGGGGTATCTCCTCTGCTACTGTTTTTTTTCTTGTGTCCTTCCCACTAGGCCTTATCTTTTGTTTTGTTTGTTGCAAGTTCTTGAAAGTCCTCTATTTGTCCACCCAACACCTAGCATGGTGAAGCCTTGCTCTTTGGTCTTTAAAATGCTCCTGTAATAAATACAATATACAGTAGGAGTTTTGTATATCTTGCATCTGTATTCATCAATGAGAGTTTGCTGCCATAGTTCTTTGCCATTCAAAGCCATGGTTTGCTCCAGGACAGTTAGTGTTTCTCACAATTTTTTATTCAGCTTTGAATGTGAACACTGTCTCTGTGAGCAGTTGCTATAAAGTTTAAAAAAAGAAACAACAACAACAATCAAAAAACAAACCCCAAAACAAATCAAGAAGTGAGAAGGGAGTTATAGGGGAAGGGAAGTATCCAGTTGTTTTTTTGAGGTTTGATTTCAATTAAAAAACAAAACTAACACAACATGCCTGCTGAGGCAGGTCTTATGCTGCCTGCTAGTCTCAGCTCTTTAAATATTTTCCCTTCATACCATAGTTGTTCTGGTTTAAACACCCTGCTTCACTGCCTTGTTGCCTGCTGATTTTTAGTTATGGTAGTTAAATGGCACACTCTTGCAACTTTCTGTTTGCTGATTAGTGACTTGCAGAGACCAGAGCTATCACTGCCAACAGTTACAGACGGCTGGAAAAAAAAATGCATTCTGAATTTAACATCACTCATTTCAGACTTTCTTTCCTCATTCACTCTGATTTTTGATAATAAAATCATCATCGCTGTCTCTTTATTTTGTAGTTTTGCCAATTTGAGAATTCACCCTCATGGATTAGTGTTGGTGGATCTGCAGAGCTACAATGATCATATGAAAGGAAGAGAGGAAGTTGATCAGGTATGAATGATGCTTATCAAACTGTGTAGGGAGCTCCTTCTTTTCTTCAGGTCTATCAAAGTATATGTTGGTAAAAGATTTTTAAATATCAAAGCTTGTTCAAACCTGAATGCTTACAGCTGAGGAGGAGTAGTAACACCTATTGAAATTGCATGCACGTATGAGTGCGTGATTGCACACACACTTTCTCTTTTGCATGTCCTGGGCCTCATGTTCTTTGCTGTAAAAGTTGCAAAGACATAGGCATGTACACTTTGGAACAACAATAGCAGCCTTGGTTAGGGCTTATGTCTCTTCAGGTACCCAGGGCTGTGAGGGAGAAGTGATGCTCAACCTGCAACCTGGTGTATTAGTATATGACTTTTTTCCTTCTCTAATCTGAGAGATGGGAAGCCTCTATACTCAAATTTTTTCCTCACAGAGAAAAATAACTTCACCTTCCCTGCTATGAAAGCTCCAGAAATTGGATATTGCAGGGGAACAGGCCACTGCTTTGGGAATGAAACCTTACAGGGTTCTCATGTTCCCTCTTTGGCTGTGCTTGAAAGGTTTGGCTATGTTATCCTGGAGGACAGCTAAACGGAGTGATGACAGCTGCTACAATATGCACATTCTTGCCAGTAACGAGGCTAAGGTGACCAGCTAGTTATTTGTAGGCTTCTAATGTTACATTTCAAAGCCTTTCAATGCAGATGCTACTTTTTATTGCCTTCCAAATAGCCTAATTTTTTATATTAAGTGATCACCTTTAAATTCCACCTCTTTTGTTTGCTTTTTTTTCAGCTTCTAAACAAAGTGGAAGAAAGAATGAAAGAATTGTTTCATGGTAATATAAAAAGGGTGAAACGGTAAGTTCTTACATCTGCTTCTGTAAGTGGCTTGTTGGCATAGTTGCTAAAGATAATAAGCAAATTATGCTTGCTGCACTGTAATGAATAGCCTGGAGTATGAATTTATGGATGTGTTTTCCCCCCAAGTATTTTTAAATTGTTTTGTTGCAGAATTGAAGATGCTGTGAGGTTTGTAATTTTGTTAAGCTTCATCTTCAGTATTGTTACTTTGGGCAAGGATTATTTCTTTAATTTGCTGCAATGGTTGCATGAAATGGTGGGAGAAGACGCAACCAGGAAGCAAGAGTGGACTACTGCGGAAGGGCTGGGGAGTCAGGGGTGGCAGGGAATTAGGCCAGGGCATGAACCATGCGCTCTGGGCCACTTCCCACCGCTTGTGGGTAAGGCGAGCAGGGCTGGTCGTGGTGACCAGGGTCAGCCCCAGCCCTGTGACTGCCGGGCTGGGCTGTGGTACTGAGGCAGCTCTGAGACCATGCTGGGCATCGAGGATCAGCAAAAGACTTGGGCAGGCATGGGCAGAACTGCAGTGTAGCTTGGGCAGGGACCAGGGGCGAGGGCTGGAGCCAAAATGAAGCTCAAGCCCATGGAGGAGGCTCTGCCCCCTCAAGGTTTCCTGCAGCTCTGCCTCTTCTGTGCCTTGTGGTGCTGGCCTTAGGCATGTGTGGCAAAAAACCCCAGGGAACCTGGGTGCTTGGGGCCCTGCCAAGAAGATAGAAATGTTTTGTAGCAAATTTTTTAATATATAACTGATAACTGAAGGAGGGAGGCTTTGCAAGCCTTTTGTCATTTTGGTTTACTTAAATACAAGGTTATCTATTAAACTGTAGGGTTGCTAAATGTGGTTCATTGCCTGCTGCTGAAACAGCATGCATGCCGAAGTTCCCCAGGGGTCTGGAAAGACACAGCTCACGTCTTACTGGTGGCTGACTGGCAATAACTGGTATCTCGAAGCCAGCAACCTCTTACTGCAGGCATGCACTTGCTAGAAGGTGCAGTGGGTCCTTTAAAGAACATAGCCAGAAGTGGAAATGGTTTAAGAAAAGTAAAAAGCAGTGTAAAATCAATAAGATTCAGTAAAGCCAAGGAGCAAACTACAAAGTGGGAAAACAGCTAAGCAGTAGAATAGTAGAAAGTAGTCTGAAGGGTATACAAGACCACAGGTAAAGTGGTCGTGATTTGAAAAGTGTCATTATACCCTGAATATTATTTTTTTGCATTTAACAGTTGTATGTAAAACACAGACAGGTATTATGTTGCTTTACTTTGTCCTGGTAAAGCCTCACCTGGTGCGCAGTGTGCAAATGCAGATAATCTTGTGTATGTGTACATGGGGGAGAAGCTTTCTCTTTGAGGATATTTTAGTACTGAAATATGATATCGGGAGTTTGTGGAATCCCAATGGTAGGAACTTCTTAAGAATGGGTCAGGAAAAGGTCTGCCTGAAGTGATGGAGATTAATTTGGTTACCTTAGTGTAGGAAGATGAATGTCCTAGACCAGTGGATCTGGCATGGATCTTGTCACACACCCCTCAATTTTTATTTTTTTTTTTCCAATTTGCTTTGCATCCTTCTGGTGTTAGCTTCACACATGCAGCTCCACTAGAATTAATGCTGCTGAAAAAGTTGTTCCTGCCTTTTTTTTTTTCTTGAGATAGTGAATGGAGAGTGTTCCTCTCACTATGTGCTGCCATCTTGCGGCCCACTGAGGTTAGAAAGTATTTCTGAAATGTTTATTGAGAATCACTAGTGCATTTAGAAGAAGTTTGTCTATGTCCAGTCTTCTGCTACACCCTCCTCTGGAAGGAAAAAAACGCCTTAAATCTGAAGTGTGAGTGGGGAAATCTGATGAACTCTGTGCCTGCACATTTTGCTTAAAATGGAAAGCAGTAATTTTGATCATTCACTACCGTTTCAAATATAGTTTGTCTTTACAGGTGAAGTACTGATTTGAACCAAGATACTTCTATATGGAATTAAAAAAAAAAAACAAAACCAGCAACAAACCCAAAACAATCTATGCAGATGCTTGAACCAGTTTTTAACATTAATGCAAGCTGTCAGCTGATATCAAGGACTGTGCTTATATACTGCGGGGTGACCTGACTCAGTTTGAAACACTGTAATAGTTCACTTTTTGTGTTTGTGGTTGTACTGAAAAACTTTTTAAGTACAACTTTAGAAGGATGAGATCCACTAATCTCAAAGAAATGGCATTCTTAGCTGAGCTGAAGGTGGTAAGAGGTTTAGTCGTGGGTTTTTTTGCCTTTTTTTATTGTATGCATTTCTAGTCACAAGCCAATTCTTCTTCAGAGGCTGGTATGTTATGCAAATCCCCTCTCAGTGTAGAGATAGATTCACACACATATTGTAGAAGTTGTCATAAAGAAGAACCATTTATATTTCATCTGTGCCTTAGCAAGTTATGTATTTTTTAACATCTGGCTGATAGGTTTTTTTTATATCTGTTGAGTGTTAAATCTTGCAAGTTTTCTTAGATCCCTCTTGTGAATATTATTTGTTTATTGTGGTGAATCCACAGGATGTTTAGAGGGATTTTTTTCTTGAAATAAACATTCTCAAATGCTTTGTAATCTTTTTTTATTATTTCTTTGTAGATTGCCAGCCATTTTGAGAGGGGGTGTCATTGATAGATACTGGCCCACAGCAGATGGGCGCCTGGTGGAGTACGACATAGATGAAGTTGTTTATGATGAAGATTCACCTTTTCAGAATATTAAAATTCTGCATTCAAAACAGTTTGGGAATATTCTTATCCTCAGTGGGGATGTTAGTAAGTATCAACTCATTTGAGGATCTTCTGCATGAAATTGTAGGAAATGTTGTTTTCTATCTTGCTATGGCACAGTTGTAATAGATTACTAACGGTCATGGTTTGGATGCAGGAAACTACATATATGCATGTACACATATATCTGTTCCTGTATATAAACTATTTTAATCAAAATCTGGTCAGTGTAAAATCTAGAGTACAAAAGAAAAAAAAAGATTTCTTCTTTTTCCAAAGTTGTCTTCTTTGCTGTGGAAGGTGGCGCAGGAGAATAGAAGTCAGAGTCTTCTGTAGCAGAGCTAATTCTGCTCCTTTCTTTTGTATGAGCTTTTACCTGCTTGTTGCAAGTACAACCTCTTGAGAGCTTCTCTTTGACAGTAGAACATGCTACTTTGTCGGTCTTTAAAACACAGGGGAATTCTAAAGAAATATGAAGAAGCAGGAGCTGGTGTGTGTGTGTGTCAAGGGGGGATAATCCTGCTGCTCCCTTGATTCTCTAAGGGAATTACCTGCTTGGTGAGATACAGAACAGCTGTGTCTTAACCCAAGTAGCTGCTTTGTTGGTGAACATCTTTTGACTCTGTCGTCTTCAAAATGCTCAGTTGAACTCTTAAGTTGAGAAGAGTGACCCAGCCTTTATGGGAGGGTCTTTACGTGTGGTGCTTAATGCCTGCTGATCTTTGTTTTTTTGGAAGTGAACTTGGGAGAAGATGGGGTACTGTCCTTTTAAGCTGGATAAGAATGCTGTTTGATAGAAAATGTAGGCATCAAGGAGTATGCTTTGTAAAATCTCTCAGTAGTTAATGTTGAAAAGTACTGACTGAGGTAAATGAGGGATGTTGCTCTCTAGGGATAGAATACCTAATTTCAGTCTTATGGCAGGGTAATTAAGAAATTTGACTATAGCTTTTTGAAATCACTAGAAATACCTCTAACCATTCAGTTAGCTTTCTGCAACTGTCAGGGGGACTTCTGTGCAGATGGCAGCTGAAAAGTGTTATTGAATTCATTAGCAAGGTATTTTCTACTTCAGTTAGAATTGTATTTGAAATCACTAAATTAGGTATTCCATACCTCTAGCCAGAAATTTTCATCAGTTTCGTATGGAGATGGAGTTTTGTTGAACATTGTCTCAATGTGCCTCACAGAAAGGGAGGTATGCCATTACTTTTTCACCTTCCATGGGATTTTAAAATACCTATTTGTGTCATTTTGTTATTGTGCACTTATAAGTGAAGTGCTGATTGCCAGGCAGAATGATAGGATATGCCATGATGTGCTGCTGCACAAAGCTTTGCCCTCGTAGCTCAGATCTGTTATTAGAGCTTAGGAATGTTACTGCCTGTTCTGAAGCTAATGGTGAACAAGTCAGCATAAGGCATGCGTCAGGGCCCTTCAGCAGTTAGGTGTTAATGCTTATGCTTCTGTGCAGGGATCCACTGGGGTGTATCTAAGTTGCTCTTTTTAGCTGGGGTCCAAAGTATGCTTTCAAAAAACTTCTTGTTTGTGTCTTGCAGCACTAAGCTGAGGTGAAAACCCACTCAAGTATCAAGTGTGGACATCAAGTCCTAAGTACTGACTGTTTTGCTCCACAACTTTGCTTCTCTTGGCATGCAGTACTTGCTAATGCTGAGGTAGCCATTGCTGGGTTTGCATTGAGAACTAGAGAAATCCTGTGTAGGATTCTGAGGAAGATCTCATCAGCTTTCGTAAATCACCAGCCTCCTGTTACTTGGACTGTCTCTGAGAGCTGGGTTGTTTCTGTACATGCTCTTTGTTTGGTCTGTATTATATCATCTTTGTGTTAATACCAGTTAATGAGAAGATTTAAAGATGTAATGTTTTTCTCCAATTCTTTCTCTTCCTTCCATTCAGATCTGGCAGAGAGTGACTTGGCATATACTCAAGCCATAATGGGCAGTGGAAAGGAAGACTACACTGGGAAAGAAGTGTTAATCCTAGGAGGTGGTGATGGAGGTATACTATATGAGATAGTCAAACTGAAGCCAAAGATGGTTACTATGGTAGAGATATCCTTTGACAAATGACTGATCGTTTGTTTTAACATTTTTCAGCCTGCATTTTCTGCTGATGTCTTAGCATTGAGCACCATTAACTATCAGGTTCTGATTTACATGAGGAGATAGGGTCTAAAATGAAATTTCTTTTTGTGAGCCTAGAGAGACCCAGTGACTACATATTTATGCAGAATTATGTAGCACATGGTTTCAAATTCCCAATCCATACTATTACTCTGGAGTAGCCATTTGTGTAGAACTGGAAAGGGACGCTTCTGTCATCAGACTGATATTTTCTCTGATAACAGAAGATGGGTCTGTCAGGTCTATGGTTTGGGCTGAGTTCTGCCTTCTTGGGTTCTTCTGTTTTTCTAAAGAAAATAATCCCTAGAAGCAAAAAAGTTTAATCTGTTAGGACTTGGCAAATTGTGTTGGTGGTAGAATGACCAACTCTTGCCCTGTCTTAAAAATACTGATACAAATCAAGTTTTCAGCATTCTCTAGTTCAAATAGTTTGTAATGTAAACCACTGTTAGCCATATGAAATGTTGATTATCCTAGGATTTGGGATCGCCTTGCTAGAAACTAAGAAGAAAGTATTCCTTTGTGAATGTCACCTTATTGAGAATTTCTTTCTGAAGAAATAGAAACTGTTACCTGTATTATTTCTGGAATGTAGAATACCTTAACCAGCTTCTAACATTGACCAAATGGTGATCGACGGGTGTAAAAAATACATGCGTAAAACATGTGGAGATGTCTTAGACAATCTGAAAGGAGAGTGCTATCAGGTAATTCTTTGTTTTTCTTTCATTAGAAGTAATATTTCAAATATAGTTATACCTAGCCTGGAAGACTGCTATGGCAACATTTTGGGGAGATGTCTTTTGATTTTTCTTAAGTTTGGGAAGGATTTTTCCTTTTTTATGACACTTCAAATTTTTAATAGCTGGCAGTGGGATTTGTGTTGAAAGTATACTTAGCATCAAAATATTTTAACTCTCTGTATTCATACTCTTTTAAAAGTAATTACATAGAGCTTTTAAGGAATGCGAAATAGGAGAATCTTTATTGTTGTAGCTTACAAATAAAGAGAAAATAGCAGCAAGGACGCAATGTTAAACATCATTCCTTAAACTGATGAAAAGATAAAAGAAACATGTATTTAAGTTAGTTGTCCTGTACTGTTGAGAATATCTGAATTTGTAATACACATTTTATTTAAATTTTTTTAATTTGCAGCCAAAATCTCCCAGCATTACACAGCTACTATATTAAAAATAAAAATTTTAAAAAATCATGCATCCCTGCAGTTAAGGTCTTTATGTGTTGCATTTGACAGAGCTTACAAACTAACCCAGTTGTAATCTTACATCTTCATTGGAAGTCTTTCTTTTTCCATTACTCCTCCTTAAGGTTCTCTCAGATACTAGTTTACAGGTGTGAGCTAAAAAAAAAACTGCAAAAAAATTAACACAAAAGTCACACGCTATTTTGCATGAGTCGGTGGCCCTTCATACAAGTACCTCATTTCACTCATATGTTGGGGGACTGGTAACTGTTGTTACCATTTGATCGGTAGAGCAGTGGTCACACAGCAATCAATTACAGAGCTAGGAAGTTCAGTCCTGTAATGTCTATGTTGTCATTGTCATAATTCCTACAACTGTTCCTCCTTCTTTTGTGATGTAAGGAGTTGAAAATGCAGCCTAAAATTAAACACATATTTAATTTTATACTCCCCCCCCGCCCCCTGAATTCCTGTGAATTTGCGTTTGTTCCTTTTACCTGGCCAGTTTTAGGGTATTTTGAGGACTAGCTACAGTATTTCATTCTTACAGGTTCTAATTGAAGACTGTATTCCCGTACTGAAGAGGTATGCCAAAGAAGGAAGGATGTTTGATTATGTAATTAATGATCTGACAGCTGTTCCAATCTCCACATCTCCAGAAGAAGGTTAATTTTCTAATTTATTTTCCTGAACTTCTGAGGATTTTCCATGTTTCTGCCCCTCCGCTGCAAAATAATTGGCAGTTTGCAACAAAAATACTTTGATTCTTGCCTTTTTAATAGCAAATCTGAGAGGCAAGTAATAATTGTAACACATCTGGTCTTCTTGAATGTTAGAAAACATTAGCAAGTGCCTAGGACTTTTTAAATTGTGCTTTTATTCCAGAATAATATGAACTCATGTAATTCTTGAAAGTATTTGGGGAGTTCACACTCCAGTAAATTTTTCCTCACTCTGTAATTTCTTGGAAACATCTGGAGAATTACTGTGAAGAAAAGAGATACTTCTACCATCATTACCATTGTGTATGGGTTGTGTGGATTTTTTTACTGGTTTTATTTGTGGTGGTGGTTTGTTGTTTTGCTGGGTTTTTTTTTAAAGGTATAGGAGAGCTACTTTTTAAATAGTAGATATGTTGCAAGTCAATATGTAATAGTGAACAAGCCAGTAATGTGCTGTTTTGTTTTTAAATCATACTCTATATGTAGATTCCACATGGGAATTTCTGCGGTTGATTCTTGACCTCTCAATGAAAGTCCTGAAACAAGATGGAAAGTACTTCACACAGGTATGATACCTGGATGTAAAAAAGTATTGCTGTATATGTATTGCAGTCTGCATTTTTCAGGTAAAAAAGAAAGGAAGGGGACAAAACCAAACCAACTAACTAAAAATCTACTAGAATCCTGGAATACCAGGTTGGAAGGCACCTCAAGGATCATCTGGGCCAGCTTTTCTTGGCAAAAGCACAGTCTGGACAAGATGGCCCAGCACCCTGTCCAGCTGAATCTTGAAAGTGTCCAATGTTGGGGAATCCACCACTTCCCTGGGGAGATTATTCCAATGGCTGATTGTTCTCATTGTGAAAAATTTTCCTCCTGTGTCCAGTCAGTCTCCCCAAGGGTAACTTGTACCCACTACCCCTCATGTTTTCTATGTGACTTGTTGTAAAAAGGGAGTCTCTGTCTACTTTGTATCCACCTTTTAAACAGCAGAACATGGTGATAAGGTCTCCCTATGCCTTCTTTTCTCAAGGCTTACTAGCGAGCTGTTTTTCTCCTTTTAACGACTCCTTAGGGATTTTTGCTTGAAATTGAACTTTGCTAACTGACTTTTTCATTATTTCAGTTGAATTTGTAGCACTCTATCTTTGAATTTAAAAGCATAATTTCAAGAATCAGCTAGGCATACTACAGAATATTTTAGCTGCAAGCAATTCTTGGAAAAGCAGATGTACTTTATAAACAATACATGGTTTTTCAGCTAATGTCTCCAGTTGTAGAGTATAAGACATGAACATTGTCATCCAGAAAGGTGTAAGAATTTGACATAGGTGCAACAGGACGAGAAAAATACTCATTTGGGAGTAAATACTCTATTTTTGCTTGCTATCCACTCCTAATGCAAGTCACTGGTTTGGCTTTTGCAAAATGGATTTTGAACATTTGAATATGTTTGTTACAACGCTTGGCATTTTGTGAAGTATTTTATATAGTCATAAATCAGATTTTGTCCTCGTGTATGAAGATTTTTGTCCTATGTGTATGTGAAAAATGCACCTGTATTTACAAAGAAATAATTTAAGATGTATACTTGCTACAGTATAGCTACCTCATGGATAATGTAATTGGGGTATAGCTTTCATCTGAAGATACTTTCTGTATGTAATCCCGAATTCAGAATGCTACAAAGCTGCATGCAAACCTACAAAAATGTGATAAGACCCAGCAGATGGTTGAGTGAAGTACAAGTCTCTGAAGTTGTATTTCTTTTGTCATGCCCATACCTTAACTAGTCTTCTGATATGCAGAACATCTAAGTACAGCATTTTGAAATAATCTTGTTAAGATGTGAAATAATCTAGCTAAAATTATGCATTTGAACTCTGTTCCTGTCAGCGTAGAGTTTCTGAGGTGTGTAAAGAAACTGGTTTACTGTAAAATTGGACAGGTTTATAAAGAAATGCAAAACTCATAGAATGAGGTTTTCAGCAACTTTATGTGCTGCTTTATTTTAAAATGCTGTGGTTGTATGGGTAAGATAAATTATCTTGTGGTTGAAATGTAAAATATGACTAATAGGGTTGTATCACACTGTAAATTTTAATGGCTTTTCTGTTCTGTTAATAGTGGAAATATTTATGAAATTTTGAATTGAAAGAACACTACGTCTTTTGGACAGAGCAAGCATTTGTGTTGCAGTTGTCATAGTTATACACAGTAAGACTAGTTGACTAGTCTTAGATACATTACATTAGAATGTATGTAAATGTATGTGGACAGGTATCTGTCAGACTTTGGAGAAGGACTCTGGGAAGAAGGTTGTGCTGAAAGATGGAGTGATGGCTGTGCTGCAGCCAGGGTACAGGGGAGTTGTTTTGTGTCAGCTGAAAACCAAAAGAGGTTGAGATTAGTGCAGTCCTGCTGCTAGTGGGAGGCGATAACTCAGATCTCCAGCATCTCTGCTTGCGCAGGAAGAAAGAGCGGTACGGAACCAACCCTGGTGGGTTTAAGCCTTTGTGAAACTGTGCAATATCAGCTTCACAGTCCCAAAGCAACAAGGCGGCACATGGCAGGATGGGAAAGAAACAATATTAAAATTGAAGTGGCTTGAGTTTGGACTTGTGGCTAACTGGTAGCCAGTGTAAGGGCTGGAACAGTGTACTGTGGCAACTTGGTCTACCTGAGGGTGTTAAAGGAAAATTAATATTGGGGTGTACAGTTACCAGAGCTTTTGATATATCTACTGATACACTACCCAGCCCATTTGATGGTCCTTGTAGCCTCTTCCCAGTTAGGCCTGATTTAAAAACAAAAAGAAACACAAAATCCCCCAGAAAACTCAGTAATCTGATCATAGGAAGAACAGAGGTTTAGGGGTGCTTTAAATAAAATCAGCTGTCTAACTTTTTTAAAATTAGGTTTTGAATTAAACTAATCGAAGCTGGACATCCAAAGGATTGGGTTAGACTATGGACAGAAGTTAAAACGTGACAACTGCTGACTTTGGTAGCTGAGCTTAGTCACACACTGGGGTCTCGTAAATAGTTTTGAATGCTCTGATGTGTTACTGTTAAATGCCTTTTTTTTTATCTTTGTGTATTAACGTTGGAAATTTAAGTTACTTTTGCTCCAACTGTCTACTTCAGGATGCTTATCTTAGGTTGCAGGCTGTACTTTACTTGCTGAAGGAGTCACATGCCTTTTAAGGCAGCTCTGTTAAAATCCAAGCCTCTGTACATTCCCCTTCCCTCCAGGCTTTCTTGAAGTGTGTTTTGGTTCTCTGAAACGTAAAATACATTAATATCAAGAAAAGCGACTGGGGGAATGTCCACCTATTTGTTAGAGCCTGACCTTTGCTATGATGAGAAAATGCCTCAGGAAAGATGCTGCGAAACGGTCATTGTCCTGTTGGCTATTGGCCAGTGGCTATAGTTGCTTCTTCTGCCTTTGCATTATGTTCTACTAACATTCGAAACTTCTGTCCTCTCTGGTTTGTAGCCTGTCCTCTGATAGTTCTGCTTGCACAGGTTACCTTGCGGGTCTTGTTAAAATGTCATTTATTTCAATGCTGAAGACATGCTTTACCCAAAAGTGAAATCCTGTTTACAGAGTGCCAGCTTTTCACATACTGTATTGCTGCCTGGTTCTCTAAACGTCACCTCTTCATTGAGCTCTGTACAAGTTTTGGAAAATGTTTTCTTCAGCCCATAAATTGCTTTTGAGATGTTTTACAGTAGACAGCATACTGTACCTTCTGTTATTGCTCGGAGCAGACTGCTACAGGTATTGTTCAGGACTGCTGTCAGCAGGGCGGTCTAGAGCTGTCTAGCTGCAGCGCTCCGCAGTCTAGAAGTGTTGGCTGGAAAACAGTCTTTAAAATAGTTAGGGGTGTTCTGGAAATAAAAGCAATTGTTAGTAGGTTGATAACATGGAAGCAATAAAAACAATAATGGCAGGCCGTGCAGTGCAAAAAGAAAATACGCTGCAGCCTAAGGTGCATGACTAGTCTCTTCTCCCGTTCAGGATACTGTCCTGTAGAGTTCTGTTTACTGTTTGCAGCCTAATTGAGAATTAAGTGGGACTTTTGTTGTGACACTCGGATACAGCTCTGAACTTTCATTGCTTTTTCCTATCTCTTAGTTGTTAATGTTTAATAATTTCATGTGCATTAACTGGAAAAAAGCTCTTAATAGCCTACTGGTTACATAATCATATTTTTGATTAATTGACTTAAAATCTGAGTTCATCAAAGCTTCAGCACACAAAGATTCTTTACATAATTGCATTGTGCAGATGGCATGATGCCTTCTCTTTGTCATCTGCAGGAGGTGACAAAATGGATGGTGCCATTGCTGTAATTGGCTGTGAGTCTTGTCTGGGCCTGCACAGTTGATGGGTTTCCTAAAGAATATTGGCAGGCCAATTTGGTTTTGATTAGATCTTGCAGGCCTTAATGCAGATAGTGTACTTTTAGGTTGGTATGTGCATTACTAGCAAAAGAAAAATTCTGAGAAAATGCGCTGATGTAGGTAGCTTCCTTTGATTGATATCCTTTATTTCAATGAAGACCAAATTGCATAATGAATAGGGCATGCACCCAGACCCGAGAGCTGAGAAGTGCTCTTAGACCACCAATTTGCAGTTGCCTATTCAGTGTTTGTACACATTTCCTCACTTTTTTTCAAAACCAAAACTCTTCCTGGGAATGCTTAATAAAAGCAACTAATCCTGATGTAGGCAGAAGTGCACTGATGTCAAGTGGAGAGCAAAAAGTTAAGTTTCACCGACTGAGCTGTTAACACGTTATTATGCAGTCTCATTATCTTGTGGGATGATTTCTGTTTGCAGCTTACCTTGTGAACATAAAGCAGACATGTTTTTGTACAGCTAAAATAGTATTTGTGTTTGTCAGTAGTCTTTTCCCCCCCGACACTCATGCTTGCAGTATGTACTACAGCATTTACAGATAGAAATTACTTTGAGTTTTGGTAATGATAATAATTCTTACTCAAGTGGGACACGCCATGCATGGCTTTCTTTCCCAGATCTGTGTGCCTGACTTGCTTGAGATCTTGCTAGAAGCAGTCAAGCAATGAGAAGTTCTCATGCAAAGCCAGCTAAAAATCCTGAGGGCCATTCTGGTAATTTCAGGAGCGTGTGAGATCTGAGCTCTGAAAGCAGCAGTTATATAACATAACAAGAAGTTCTGTGCTATGGAGATTAAGAGGAGACTCAATAACTGTATATAGGAGAAGTGAGATTTAAAAATGGAGGTGTGGGGGGTTTTGGCTAGATATTTCTGAGCAAGTCATGATTAGTGTTTTCATAGGTTTGGTAATCAGCTATGAAATACAAGAGTATATTATGCACACTGATAGAAATTAGATAAAAGCTACTTTATTCTAGATAGGTATAATTTATCTAGGTATGCTTATCATTTGAGGTTATCAAAAGAATTATTTTTTGGCATGCTACTAACACACCTGGTTGTTCCCTCAGGATGCCATGGTGATCCTCAAAGCAGTCTCCAAATACTAATGCAGAATATCCTTTCACCACTAGGTGGAGACTGATAACTAATATTGCCTAGCAGTTTATTAACATTTATAGAGAGATTCTGGCTGTGAAAGGCTTTTCAGACTATTTATTCGTATTCCTAGGGGATGCAAGAACATATGTGGCCAATTTTAGGATGAGGGAGGAACTTTTTGCTTGTTTCAGCTCTGGAAAGATAGAAAGGGAGGTTTATGGAACTCATTCTCTGCTCTTATAAGTCTGTGCTTAAGTATATTGGGTGAAAAAACATGTCCATACTTGCTCTACACATCCATAAATAGTAATCACAATGAGAACAAAAACTTTCTTGAAGAAGTAGCAGCCTTGCTTTTCATGTCCTTAAATTTGTAGCTGCATCATCCATATTGAGAGCCTTTCAGCCTACATAGGATGGGGACAAAGAGGTGTGCTTCAGGGCCTTCAGCCTGCAGAACTGGCAGCCCTGTCTGTATGGTTAAGACTTGAGGCGTGTTTGTGAAAACTTATTGTTGAAGATAATCCCACTACCCTGATGTTTAAGGGTCATACGGCTTGCTTTATTTCTGTTCTTCCTTCTCCTTCTGAAGCTGATGCTTTGAAGTGTTTAGTGATGTAATATGGGTCCGGGTCTGTGAGGTGCTCAGTGTTGCCTTCTCCAAGGGGAGCCAGTTACAGGTGCAGGTTCTCAGCCATCACAGGGGGGAGAAGTGGAAGTCAGTGAGGATATAAAACTTGGTATATTCCAAGGTCCGTTTTCATCTCTAATGGACCTTCCCAGTGACTTGTTTCTGAACACATTGGGTGTTTTAATGCTATTGGGCCTTCTAAAAGCCAGTATGATTTTTAGATTGGCCAAGTGATTTTTTTTTTTTTCAACTCCAGTGGAGTATGTGTACTAGTGTGATATTTGTTGATTTTTTTTTTCTGAACCGTCACCATCCTGTGCCTTCCGTGTAGCATGTGAGGATTGTCCCAACAGTTGTGAAACTATGCTCTGCAAGATACAGAGACTGATTGTAAGGTTGTCGCTGTGTGTCAGTGGATTACGTGTTGCTATGAAAATGCCTTTTTCTGTGCTAAGTTTTTTTTGCTCTGCTGATCTAATCCTTTGAGGTTGAGCAAGCTATCATTTTCAACCTGTTTATGAAGTGGAACCTTTAAAAATACCTCTGAACAGGAATTTGCTCTTTCCTAGTCTGGGTCATCCATCCCAGGCAGGAGAGAAACACCACTCAGGGGTTTGTGTTCAGTAAACAGTGCTAACCACCGGTGCAGGGGATCAGACGTCTGCCACATGCACAGGCGGGCCTTCACCAAGCTGTCACTTCCTGGCCACTCTCTTAATGCAGCATGGCCCTGCCCTCTAAATGTCCGGACCACCATGATGTTGCTCCATAGTTACACTCCTTTTTTTGGCTGCTGTGTGGGTTTTCTAATTAGCGCTTCCAAAGAGGGAGCAGGTTTCTCCTTGACTGCAATGTGAAAGGAGGCTGGAAGAATGGGTGCGTGTCCGTGTGTGAGCCTGTGTGATTTCTTGGCAGTTTGGGAGTCTTTAAGAAACAGATTTTTCATTTCCTTGGGTTACTGAGAGTTCAGTTTTAAATTAATTGATCATTTAGCCAGTGGAGATACCTTCAGTCAGGTTTGCCTCCGTTATCTCATTAAAAGCTATCCCTGTCGCCCAAAACTCGAACCTAGCTTTGATGCTAAGTCTTTCATGTATCTCCTTGCTTCTTAGTCACTCTGAAGTGAGGAAGGAAAAAAACCTTGGCCGTGTTCAACTCCTGCACTTGCCATTACAAAATAAAAATTAAACTTCTGTAGCATGCTGTTGCAGACGAGGATGTCCTGTAGCAGTGACATGTAGGGTAAGAGGTGTAAAAATGACATGTGTAAGAAATGGGCAAGTATGGAAGGAGACTTTCAAGTCACTTGATTACTTTCAAAGGTTGGAGAAGGCATAGAGGCCTAAATTCAGCCTATAACCACTTGATGGGTACATGCCCTTTATAGGTGGGTAAAGTTAACTGGATCTTACTGGGTTAATTTAAACAAACTCTTTTTTACTAATTTGAAGGAATGTTTTTTATTGTCTGCCCAAAACTGTATTCATTATTTAAATTGTTGAGCATTGTGCTGTAGAAACCCAGAAATGAAACCATGGTACTACAGAAATGTATGCCTTATGAAAGCTCAGAACTGGTGTTGGGAGACAGGCATGAGCTGTCAAAGTGTGTGCAAGCACTGAGCAGACTCAGAATGCAAAGGCTGTGAAACAGTTCAGGGATCGTCAGCCTTAAACAAGGCCTTATACATACAGATTGGTTAATCTCAAAGTTGAAAACTACCTCATACTTTTGTGTCAGAAAGATACTTGTTAAGGAGAAAAAAAATTTCAGTGTTCCCCCATTTCTTATCTGTCAAATTGTTTGACATCAAAAAAGATTAAGGGGGGGAGTAGGCAGAGGAGTTTGGTAGGTTTTTGTATATGTTGAAATTGACTGAACAGTGTGGGAGAAAAAAGAAAGTCTGATTTTGCTTTTTTCCTTTTGAAAAAGTATAATTGGTGAGTCATCAGCCTTAAACCTTATTAAATACTGCTCAATATTATTTGAGTATATGGTGGCTGTCCAGAACAAAAAATGTATTGTTCTACCACATAACTACTTTCATTAGGCAGGCAAGTTAAAATGAACGCAGGTTAGTAGACTGGGCTTGGTTCCCTGTGTCCTATTTGAGTGATACGAGAGAATCTAAATGTGATTGACATAGTTATTAACACTGTAGTCTTAGTTGATTAACACCTTTCTGTAAGAAGTGACCAGCTTAATAATAGTGATTTTTCAATAACTTATTGAAATAAGTTCATCTAGGTTTTTTAGACTAATTTTTTTTTAATTCTTAGCTTTTTGTTGAGTAAAGCCAAATAATTGCAGAAAAATTGTAACTGTCTAGAACTATAAAAACCTGTGGTGTGTCTCCAGGGGAGGTTAATAGAACAGCCAGATGGGATATCTGAACCTTTAGGTAAGATCTTGATTTGGAGATTGGGGAGTTGCGGGTTTGAACAATTCGTTGCTTATTGGCATGTTTCATTGTTCCTGTAATTTGTTTTCTACACTGTCTGCAGTGATTCATCTGTTGTTGGAGAAGGAAGAAAGGATCAAATACTGAAGTGACAAGCTGGGAAATTAGATACTTTTATCTCATTGTATATCCTATTAAACTTCGTCCATAATAGTGGTATGCTCCATAAATTACCTAGCAGTGTTTTCTATTTATGACTCAAATTACACACACAGATTGTTTTTTAGTTTACTTTTGCATTCAGTCTGATGTTGTAACAAAATTATATGTTTAGTTAAGGGCGGCTGAACCAAATAACTGCTACAGTCCCCTGGATAATAACAGGTTACTAAACAAGTACTACAGTAGTCGGTTCACTGCTGTGCTTTGTTCAGTTGTGCTCAGTGTTCATCTCATACCTTTTAACAAACCTCTTCTGTTTTCTGATACCCAAACCCAAGTACAATAGAGCATGCCATCTTCCTTTACCAAATGACCACATACATGTTTTTTTGTGGAATGGGATCAAAATGATAATCGAACACGTGTTTTATGCAAGTTCTTTTGAATGAGTACTTTCAGGAATATAATTTTTTAGAAGAGGCTGTATATAGGATTTTTTTAAGTTGAGGTTTTCTTTTCCACTTGTGAAAACTTGAGCATGATGCAAAAATTTCAGAGGAGGAACAGTAGGATGAAGTCTCTTTTTAACTTCCTCTGGAAATATAAATGTTTTAAATAAATCGTGGAAAAAAAATCCTACCAATAAAAAGAAGTAGAAAAAATAGTTTAAATACCAAAGTCAAAATATGCATTATACACTTTGTTTCTAGTTGTCATCTGATATTGTTACATGGAAAAAACAATGTAGATGGAACTGTTCAGACATACTGATTTCCAATAAGATCTCTGCTTGCTTCGGCCTGTGCCAGTTGTACATTGTTTTTAAGAACACAGGTAGTATTTGTTGGTCAAACTCATCTTAGTTCCTTGCTTTGTGAAAATCAACTTTCAGTTCCATCTGTGTGCATTTAAATATTTTAAGGCCACTTTTAAAAATCTGGGAGCACCAAGAAGCAGAAGTTAAACAGTAAAAAGAGCATTTGCTTGGAGTTAAAAGCTTCACAATGTGTTAGTAGAACAATGCACACGTGTGAAACGTAGGTAGTGCAGACATTTTGGAAGTGTTGAATAAATCCTTTGTTCCTGGGGTCCTATAGAACTTGACCTCCGTTTCAAGTTAAGTCTTAAAATATTGAATAAGCTGTGACTGTAAGAGAGCTATAGTTTTTAATTAAAACTAACTCTTTTTTTAGTTGAACAATTGCATACTTTCAGTCAGATGTGAGTTACACGTTATCTAAGGGCAGGAAGGCACAAGCTACCTCATTCAGTAATTGGAAAAAAAAAAAACCCAAACAAAATTGTGTGTGTGTATGTGCGCAAACATTTCCAGAAGTCATTCAGAGCAGAGGAAAGATATTGTCATTCCATAGGTGTAGTCTATTGCTTTAGGCTTTCTTGTTCACATCTCTTTTTCTTGCAAAGTTCAATACCTTTGAAGATCAAAAGCAGTACTCTGCTCGAAAGTGCTTATGCTGGAAGGCTTTTGGCCTGTCCAGTCATGAACAGAGGGAGTTATCTAGAACCCAAGAAGCTGGCTGTATTTAGTAAATGACTGTTTCTTCCCTTATTTTTTTGATTTAACTAGACCTTTCTGTCTAATGCATATCATTGTATCATCTAGACTAATGTTCTTGTGATCTGAGACAAATAGCAAACTTGGGTCTCTTGCCATAATTTTGCAGGACTGCGGCTCGTATGCTAGGTTACTAGGAACTGTGTATTCATTAACATGAAAGTTCCCTTTTTGTTGTCTTTTTTTGTCTTCTGTGGTAAACATTATTTGTTGTTCCTCTACTAGAAGTGGTAAAATTTGTGGGAAAGCTGAATATTTTTATGTTGAAAGTAACTGTGGAGAAATGCTAGTTAATGCTTCTGTTTCTACTGATAAGCAATCAGAAAAAGAAAGTAGGATTTGTGCTAGGTCAAGGTAAAATGCATTTATACTATAAGCTATTAAACCCAACCATTAGGGAAGGATGGGGACACACATCTGAAGATGTCTAGTCCTGCCCCACATATGAACAGATGTGCACGTGCCCGTGTGGCCATCATCATCATAAAACTTGCTGTTCATGTGTAGTGTGGCAGCACGTTTGGTCATCGTATTTGGGACTTACAGGTTGATCTGAAGGTTCCTCATGAGAGTGGAGGAGGTAGAAGACCACAAAGCAATTAATCTGGGTGTCAGTGTGCCAAGGACTATTAACATCATGTCCCCCTTGACCAGAATCGCAGAATGTCTTGTCTCTGTGCTGTGTCACAGCAACAGTACATTCATATTTGGTGGGTCTGTACTTGACGTGTCCTACCTGGAAAACAAAAGCCGAGTAATTTGTAAACAACACATTTTACCATTGTAAGACCTAGGCAATGTTATGTAATGGAGAAAATCTGGATGTTGTAATACTGTTTACTAATATATTTAAGCAATCATAAAGAAAATGGTTATTGAGTAGATGTTATAGGTAAACAACACATGGTGATCCTGTTTTAACCAGAAGCCCTAATGTAATGGTTGCTTCTGCTAATGAGAAGATAGATAATCCCCCATACTTACCCTTTCTTGAAAAGATACAAATTATTGTTTGCTGTAGGCAGAATGAAGACAAGCTGTTCAGTGTTTGCCTTGTAAATATTAAATATTTAGAACAGCATGTATCTGGTTCTGAAGTATGTGGGAGCCTTGCATTAATGTCAAAATGTATATATTCATCTGCAATTTTGCTTATTTGTTTGATTGTAACTGGGACTTTTCTTTTTTTTTTTTTTTCAGGGAAACTGTATCAATCTTACCGATGCCTTGACTCTGTATGAAGAACAGCTTAGCAGGCTTTATTGTCCTGTGGAGTTTTCAAAGGAAACTGTGTGCGTTCCCTCCTACATGGAATTGTATCCTTAAAGATTGAAAAAGAGTGGAGAGTATGTATTAATAAATCAAGCAAGCCTAGATGGTTTGGAGGTAATGAACTCAAGTGCAAGAAGGCAGTTCTAATTTAAATGCTATTAATATTTTTTCATAGTAAATGAACCACTGCAGTTTTATTTTGAGGATAATTGCAGGCATTATTTTTTAAAGGTGCCATAAATTTGCAGCTGGTGAAATGTTCAGCACCTTTCAAGATCAGGCTATGTTTTTGTTAAATGTTTTTGAGTGTTTCCAAGTGTATTGTTTATGCGGTGTAGGACAAACGGTATGATGAGGGTAATGCTGCCTGGGAGTCCTGGCAAGGCTGTATTTTCTTTTTTTTTTTCTTTCACAATAAAACCCAAACTAACTTCCTACAGATCAGCATGATGCAGATCTTTAAATATTCTCTGATAGATTTATTCTTGAACATACAGCTCAAAATGGATTTTTAATGGGTGAAAAAATATGTCAATCATCACTGGTTAGTGTTCCTGGAAAAAATATTCCAAGTGGAGCAGTATACACGTTTCTCGGTAACATCCCATTCCTAAAATAATCCTTCAGAATTTCTTCATTTTGTGGGTGGCAGGCAAGTTACACAAGGAGCTAGAAGTTTTGGCTTCAAGCCATTAGCTCTAGAGGGGCATTCTGATCTACTATAGGGTGGCTCTGCTGGCTGCATTTGCCTTGAGTGATTACCACTTTTGTGTAATCTCCCAGGAAATATTTCTGCAGGGTAATGCCTGCTGTGGCTCTCCCTCTCTTGACAGGAGAGATCTTTCCAGGATCTGCTTATTCATAATACGTTAAGCTTGTGAAACTCTGGCATGGCCTTTCTCGTCAGCGTGTTCATTTTGCCTCCCTTCTGTCTCTGATCTTGATACTGTTTAATGCTGCAGCCTGCTGTTCTGGACTCCATACTGACTGTAACAAGCTCCTCCTGTTTTTCATTATTGTCAGCTCTCCAGTGAAACTCAGATTCAATTTTAACATTTTCAAGACAAAAAAAGAAAGAGTGAAAGAGGATATGGAGATATTTGCCCTTGTAGCTTACCATTTCAGAGAAACTGGTTAAGTTATTTTTGCCTTTACAACTACCAGGCCTTCGTGTAACATGTACGTGATTTGAAGTACGCATCCTCAGAAAGTCTTCTGAATACTTACTGTGTTGTTTATTTGGAAGTATGTAAAATGTTTCTAAAACAATTGAGTAGGAAATGCTACTTCATTCCTTTAAAAAATGCATTTAAATATTTTTAGTAAGCTAGCAGATATGAAAAATTTTTAGCAATAAATTTATAAAAACTGGCCATTAAATAGGTATAACGATGCTTGAAAGTAAACAGTTCTTAGAGAAACGGGGCAGGCTTTATTAGTTTGCTTTTTCTGAATAGATTAACCACGATATAATGATGTAGGTACAGGAATCTTAAAGGAGAAGTCATCTAGATGACTTCAGATTAGCCCAAAGTAATTTGGCCTTGGACTTCTGATAGCCCTTTACCTGCATTTCAGGTACAGATTATCACCTGTCTTGAAACTTGAAGATTTCCAAGTAGGAGTATGTATCTGAATGGGAGTTTATACCTAAATGCTGTTTCACAGATGACTGAGAGATTTGATAGTTTACAATAGAATTGTGATAAGTAATCAAAAAATTAGGGGGTTATGTCTTTTTGAAGAATGCGACACATTTGTGACATTCATTTAAGTGCCTGAAATCTCTTGAGCCATTGAACAAATCTTTTTACTTAGGCAAATGTTCATTTTTGTAATCTGACCAAAAGTTACCTGCGTGGGTACCTGAATGCAGCCAAAGCACTAAGCTGGCTTATCACTTTTTATTGTTACTTGTTTTGCCTACTTCAAGAATTGTTTCGTGTGTAATTGTTACTTCAAATTCTGGTGTTTAGCAGTGTTGCTGTGGGGGTTATCTGAAATTCAAGTAGCTGTTGACATAAAAGCCAACTCTCTATTGTAAGGAAAGCATATGTGTCTCTGAGGTCTCCACCAGGACCTTATGGTGAACATGGAGGCTCCCATCTGCAGCATGTGTGACCTTGCTGTGTAATCAGAAGACCATATGTCTTTGTGTAGTTTTACTAAGTTATAAATCCCAGAAATCTATGCCTTACTCTGCAGCTGTTGCTGCAGCTCCAAAAAAAGGTGATGTTCATGTCTCATGACTCCTGATGTTCCTGTCTCCAGAAACAGGTGGAATTACGTAGCTCTGACCGATCTCGTGTGCCCAGCATGGCAAGAGAGCTCTTGAGGATCAGTTGTTTGTCCTGCCAGGAGTACCCCAGAGGACTGTGGTTTAAGCATAACACTTCTGTGTGACTGTGCTGAAGCTGGGTCCATCTCGCCCCAGAGGAGCAGCACAAAGAGCACCGATACAGCTGCCGGTTGCTTTGTGTTTGCTTCTAGCTCAGTCTGGGCAACGTAAAGGTCTGCTCTCTGAAAAATGATTAGGTACCTAAGGCAAACACCACAGAAGCTTTTTACAGAAAAGCCCAGGCAAAATTTAGATGCGTCTGTTAAGTGAGCGTTCAACAGAACCCCTGTTGAGGCATTTAAGAGGCAGTAGACATTTAAATCTTTGCCCAGTAAGATACCTGGACACCTAGTGTTCAGCTGTTGAACATCTCAGTATTAATTTTGTGTCTGATTGTGTCTGCATTAAGAATTCACAAATTAGGTAGCTGGATGTTTCTTTCCGAGTGAAGCTTGCTACTTTACAATTGAGAAGATGAGCAAGAGGGATCCCTACTTGGTGAACTCCTGATCGAAGTTTTGATCACTGTTCCCGAAGTATTTCTCTAGTTTGTTCAGGGGTTGCAATGCAAAAAAAAATGCACCACCTGAAAATCTGCAGCGGGAGTTAGAAAGTGTGGGATTGCAGAGGATTTCAGTTTCAATGGAAATGGGATGGTGTTTTGAACTGCTGAGCCAAAAAGAGGATTCAGGGAGATTCCACTGTGGAGATTCTTACCTACCCCATCTTTATGAGTTACCAGAAGTTTTCAGAATCAAAATATAAGTGAAAAGAACTACTTCCGTTTTACCTGTGTACTGCAAACTTACCTTTTTTTTTTTCTTTTTTTCCTTAACTGCTTATTTTCTCCAGATGGGTATTCTACACTATTTGGAAGAAGCAAACTGACATCTGAACATCAAGATTATTTGAGATTATCCTAAATGTACATGCTGCATGGAGCATATAGGCCTGCTACGTGCTGCATATTGGCATCTTGAACCTTTAAATTATACGCTGTAGATGATCCTGAAACTTAGTCATGCTATTGATTGTGAATTCTTTAAATGTTTTTATTATTATTTTAATTTAAAAGCAAATGGAAAATGTATATTTTGATGAGCTAGGGTGTTATTTTTGAAAGTCAACTTAAAGACGAATTAGCAGCAAAACTATATAGCTGCTGAATGCACTGAACCTTTAGAATGTGATCCTTTTTATTTTTTTGTAGAACTTCACAAGCTGATTGATTAAAAAAGACATCTTTAGCATTTCATCCCTGAAGGGTTGTCCATGGAGTTTGTTTTGGGTTTGTTTTTTTTCGGTTTTCCACCAGATTTTTTTAATCTATGGTGCTTTTTAAGGATGGAGGGGGTTTTGTTTGATTTTTTTTTTTTTTTTTAAATGAACACTGCAGTGCTTTCATATAGAGAAGGGCATAACTTGGGGGGGGGGGAAGGAAAAAAGTCTTCTAAAAGGATACTCCAAATCCTTCATTGCAAAGAGAAGAAAGTGAGTCTTAAATTTTGATTATTTACTCTAGTTTCATTCATCATTGCTGTAATCTCTTCTGCAGTAGAAGAATCTTTGACCTTTCACCTCATGGAATTCTTTAGCTGCTGCCGCATTGATCGTTTGGATTTTGGTATGGATTTAACAGTAGGTTGTAGAGGCACTTTGAACTCTATCAGCATGAAAATTAAAGCTGGTTTTCCATCCCACTGCAGTGCAAGAAATTGAGTGTAACGAGGTTCTTGTGGGCATACACTCCTCAGCCTTACGGGAAGCACTAGGTTCTTGAAGAAGGAAAGGTGGTTTTACAGAGCAAAGGAATGTGGGTGTGATTAGATTCATGTGCGCCAGTATTGAATGCTTTGAGGCAAGTATGTATACTTCAGTAGGGTAAGTCCTGGTCGTATTGCCCTAGATTGACCGTGTTGTGTGGGGCTCTTGCTGAATTAGATCCACTTACAGTGTAAAAGTCAGTGGAACCTAGGTTGCATTGTAGTTTTATTCTGAAAGATAAAGCATTTTTCTTTTAACTGTTTCTCATGTTGCCTGAAAAGTTATATTTTTGTATTAACATGCTACGTACTGACTAAAACTTTGCTTTCAGTGTTTAAAAGATCCCACCACTTGAAAGGAGGTAGGAAGGCTATAACCATTCTGTGCATTTCTGTACATTTCCAAGATAGAATAAAAAGTGCACTATTTCCCTAAACAGTCAAATCCTGAACCATAATGATGTTTTTTTCCTTCAACACCTAGTATCAACATTTTCTTAGTTTTGTTGGAGGCAGATGATTCCCCCCTCCTGCCAAGATGCTGCCAATGAAAACAAAACGAACAAACAAAAAAAACCCCACTCCTGAGATCTGTATCCTTAAATCAGACATAAAAAAATTTTACTGCATCCCACATACATAAACTGCTCATGAAATCTGAGCAGCCTATGTAGAATTCCAGAGTGATACTGGAAAACTTCTAAAAATTTGGTCTTGATTTGATGTATAATTATTTTTGTATTGTACAGTTGTGCTCTTAAAATGCTTTCAGTTCGGAGAGCCAATAGAAGTATTCTTCAGTCATTGTTTTAAATTATTGCAGTTGATGTTAATTCTTTAATGCACACGGTTCTTCCATGGCCTTACAGCTTCTGCATCCCTAAATATTCTCAAAGAGCAGAGCCTTCCTCTAAACAGGAGAGAAGTGTGTTGCATTTCTCTGAGTATTTTAGCTTTGTTATATACATCCCAGAAAATACCTTGATATTATTGCCTATGACCTAGTAGTGACCCTTCATTTGTGATATGGGACTGCAATCAATATATTGTATACCTGCAAATGACGGCAGATGTCATATAAAGTTACATGTATCTTTAACTTTGCAAGCATGACTATTCCCTTGATTCCTAGTGTGATTGCTCATGTAGGTGAAATTAAGCACACGGGCATTCACTGGGATGGGGCGTACAGCATATGTGTTCCTGAGTGAGACTGATAGATGTAGAAATTGGTCACAACAGGTGGGGGTGGTTGTTTTTTAGCGAAGAAACTTGTGAACTGGAAGATGGTGTAATATGCTTGCTGTACCAAGGCTGGCACTTTTCTTTAGCATCACTGCACAAGGCTGCCTGAGCACAGAGATGTTTCGGTGTGCAGAGATGTTCTGTAATCAGTTCCTGGAATGACCAGGGACCTCAATTACATATTGATAGGTGAAAGGCAGCAGTGCTTGCAAGTCTTTCCTTTTCAACTGATACAGTACAAAGAGTTGGAGGTATTATTTTTTCTTTAAACTTTTTTTAATGTAGTTTTTTTAAAGTGATAGATGCAGTATAAAGCAATCCAGCAAACACTGAATGTTATCTTTTTATTTTTTAAGTTGCTGAATTGGTTCTGAGCAAATATATACACACAGTCAGTTTATTTATTTGTTGCTGTAGTGTAGATTTTTTAAAAAGGAAAACAAGTGTCTTTGTGTTAGAATTTTCAAATGCAAACTGCTATAGCGGATCAGTTTTCCATATTGAAGGCCAGTTGGAAAATAGCTGATTGCTGCACTATGTATGCAGACAGTTCCCAAGATACGGTTAACATTAGGGTTTTCTTAATTATTCTTTGCACTAAATGCTGCATCAACCTAGAAATGTGATGTAAGTATTTAAAAACTTGATTGATAGTAGATTGTGCAAAGAGAAGAATGCTGGCATCATATCTACTGCATCAGTGCAGTGCACATGTGAAAATAAAGGTACACAATTATTACTTGTGTGTTTGAATTGTTAAATGCATTGTGCAGTCAGTGTTAAAATGACAGAATGGATGGGTATTATGCTTACCATTGTACCTCTTTTTTCTTTTCCTTGTCACCTAACAAACATAAAGGTACTTAATGGTCCTTTTATTGAGTATCTTTTCTGTCTCTCTCAGATAAATAATTTCAATTATTTTTCATATAATATATGTTCAGATAAGATACTCGGTAGTATGGAACAGCACACTGATCTTTGCAATTGGGAGAATCGCTTGAGGCTTTGGTGATCTTTGCCTAGAAAGAGTTAACTTTCTGTACAGTGCTGTAGATGTGAATTCTTTGGAGGTCTATAAGTGTAAGTTTTAGTTTTTATGCTGAAGTGGCAAGTTGGCTTGGGGTGCAGTGTGACTCACTGTGTGGCGTAGAGAAGAGATACGTGAGGAGAAATAAGTGAGACATTAAGAATGATGCAAGTTTTGGCACAGAAGTTTAAGGAAGAGAGAGAAGGGCATGAATAGGATGGGCACATTGAAGAAGTTTCTCTGGGGTGTGATTCAGAAAGATTAATAATGTCAGAGAATTAAAGAAGACTGTGGCTTCTAAAAGATATTGTAGAGAGGTTCACATAAATTCCAGCTAACTGGAAAGGAGAAGTATTTACATCTGTCCGAAGTACAGTGATATTAAATAGTTTAGTAGTTGGGAAAAAGAAGGCGGAAGGCTGAACTTTTTGAGGGAGGAAAAAAAGGTCTCGCATACAGACTTTAAGGGTAGGATAAAGAGTAATTTTAGAGTGCCTACATGCATGACAGGGAAGATAAATATCTCATGTTTTTTTATTTTCACTGTTTAGAGCTTGGTGTGTTGACAGCTTGCTGGAAGGGACAAGTAAGAAGAAGAGTACTCAATTTCTTATTTTAATTTAGGAATAGGAGACTGCAGATGATGTTGCCTGAGGCTAATAGGAGGAAGTTGACAAACCTTGCTGACAGAAGAAAACATTGGTTGGAATCATTGAAGGAGATGATGAAGGAGCAAGTGAGAGAACTAGCAAAGGAAGTGAGTGCAAGAATGATTAATAATAGCACTGAGCAACACAGAAGTGCCTTTTTGAAAGGTGGGATGCTTTAGGAAGCAAGGAGTTAGAAATGTGGAATGGGAATGGTGGAAGGATGTGACTAGTTGTAGTGGTCACACATTTTAGTGAACTTGAGCTTCAGCGGTAGAAGTGGAGAAAGTAGAAGGGAAGGAAAGAAGAGGGTGAAATGCACTTCATAATTGGAAGCATGATGACAAGTACTCCTGTGCAGTGTCAAGGGAAGAAAGGATGCAGGAGCAAGAGCAGTTAAGATGGGAGGACACTGGGGACATGAGCTAGGAGGAGGAACCAGAAACAGGACAGCACAGCAGACGTGGTGGGGATTTGGGGAGCATGTTGAGACATACAAAAAAGGAGTGCCAGTCATGCTGCCTAGCTTGTCTTCTGTAAATATGGTGAAGGAGGAGAGACTGGAAATGTTTGTTTGTTTTTGTTTTGTTTTTTTTAGTGAGTAACAATTGCAAGATGGCTCCTAAGTATTTTTAGGAGGAAAAGAACATAACTGCTGGAAATGAAATGGTGACCAAAAGGAAACTATTCTGATTAAGGTGTGCTTAGGGTAGACAGATAACCC
Source organism: Charadrius vociferus (assembly GCF_000708025.1). Taxonomy (NCBI): domain Eukaryota; kingdom Metazoa; phylum Chordata; class Aves; order Charadriiformes; family Charadriidae; genus Charadrius; species Charadrius vociferus. The sequence continues at coordinate 470,944 of NW_009652966.1, forward strand.
AAGCAAATAAATACAAAGTTAATGAAGCCCAAGGAAAAGGATCTGTGGCATTTAACTGTCATGGGTTGTTATTGTGAGCACAGAAGAGTGAAAGGCAGAACCACACCAGTGGCACCTCTGCTGTCTTCAGCTTATGGAATTGGGAAAACCAGTCGGAACCAGTAAACATATGAAAACAAACAGACCAAAAGCACTGCTACAGCTATTACAGGTTTTTTTTCATCTGACTTCAAAGTGCCATGACAACTTCATTATATCTTACTTGAGAGGACAATAAGTTTCATGGCCTCAGTGATGAATGCACAACACATTCCGTGCCATATTGCCTGAGCAGCACTACTAGTATGATTTACTTTGAAAGACCCAAAGACTAAAGTATTTTATTGATGTATAATGGAAACATCTTAGTAGTCTTTGTAGATACAAAGACAAGCAACAATGGAATTTTAAAACAATAGTTCTAGTAGATGAGAATGACAAAGGTGAGTATACACAGCTGTGTGAAGCTTTTTTTTTTTTGTTCTGGTAGCTGCTAATGTTATCTAACACTTCCCTGTTTAACTTTTTGTGAATTAATTATCAAAACTAATGGTTTTGCTTTTTAAAAATTATTTTATTCCATGCTTTGTCCAGATTCTGCTCTTCAGCTTCACAATGAGACATCCTGGGAAATTGCTTCCTAATGATTGGCGTCTCTTGTTACACTTACGTGTTCGATGATGTTTTGTAACCACTGGTTATTTGGGGTGAAAGGATGACTGAAAATGAGGGTTTTTTTCAGGCAACAAATTTTTGACAGTTTATTGTTTAAAACTGAAGACTGACAGAATAATTAAAGGAACATGCACTGACTTCTGTTGAAAAGGTTGGCATCCTTTTTGAGATTTTTACCCGTGTCATGTAGTAAAAAAGTTTCTACTGTCATCATAAAATTCTTACCATATATTTAACAGTTAAATAATAGGGAAAGGGAAAATATCAGCTCACAATTTCTGGAGCTGGCTTTGAGGCAGCCATGTGCCTTTAAGAAGTTATAGTTGAGATGCGCTTCAAGTCTACTTCTTTGGGATTTTGACCTTCTACTCAGTGAAGTCATGTGTGCTTTTACCTCTGTGGTGGCTGGGATCGGATACCACACCTCTGGCTACATGAAATGCAGAAATGGTTGAGCGTGCCTTAGACTGCAGCAGATATTAGGCAGTGTGTTTGTCTATCCCCAAGTTGTGTGCACGCAGTTGGACCCTTTTCCTATCAATAAGCTTGTGCTGCGTTGTGTGGCAGACTTGCTGCGGGCGCTGTTTGCACCTGGGCGGTAAGACCAGAGCGGTCCGGGAGCACTGGATATATTTGGCCAACTCAGATGTGAGGTGCAGTGCTCACCCAGAAGACTCCCTTCTAGGAGTGCCAGATGAATTGCACAGGACACACAGCTACAGGACAGGGACAGAAATGAGACTGGTGGAAGTGGGTAGACCACTGTTCTCACCACAAGGGAAGTTTGCAGCCCACAGCCTATTTATGGGTTCCCTGCTGATAGGGGGTGGGTGAGGCAGTGGGCACTGGTCACCTGGATTCTTCTGGAGGACCATGTGCAAAGAATGCCTTCCTGGAACACCTTTAACCTAAAAAAAAAAGAAAGTAAGAAGGAAATGCTGATACTTTAAATGTGAGTGACTGGGAAGACAATAAACAAGACGAGAGGAATTTAGTGCTCTTCAAGGTAAGTAGAGAAAGAGACAGCCTCATTTAAAACCATTTTTAAGTCCCAACATTTTTGAAGTTGCTGAGTGCTTAGCCTGGACGCATGAAAATATTGACAATTTTTGGAAGTTTTATTGCTAATAATGAGATTGGTTGTTCTCTTGAGCTCAATCAAAAGACTTAGCCGCTATCCATCGTATTTGAGAAGTTGTGAGAGTCCAGTGAAGTTCCCACTGACTGGAAAAAGGGAAACATAACCCCCCGTTTTTAAAAAAGCAAAAAAGGGAAGACCCAGCGAACTACCAGGCCGATCAGTCTCACCTCTGTGCCTGGCAAGATCATGGAGCAGGTCCTCCTGGAAACTCTGCTAAGACACATGGAAAATGAGGTGATTGGTGACAGCCAGCATGGCTTCACTAAGGGCAAATCGTAGACTTGTGCAAAGCATTTGATACTCTCCCACATGACATCCTTGTCTCTAAATTGGAGAGACATGGATTTGATGGATGGACTGCTCTGTGGATAAGAAGTTGGCTGGGTGGCTGCACTCTAAAAGTTGCAGTCAATGGCTCAGCCTCCAAGTGGTGAGCAGTGATGAGTGGAGTTCCTCAGGGCTGGTGCTGTTTAACATCTTTGCTTGCGAAATGGACAGTGGGATTGAGTGCACCCTCAGGAATTTTGCTGATGACACCAAGCTGTGTGGAGCGGTTGGTGTGCTGGAGGGAAGGGATGCCATCCAGAGGGACCTGGACAGGCTGGATAGGTGGGCCTGTGCAAACCTCATGAAGTTCAACAAGGCCAAGTGCAAGGTCCTACATCTGAGCCAGGGCAATCCCAAGGACAAATACAGTCTCTGCAGGGAATGGATCAAGAACAGCCCTGAGAAGAAGGACTTGGGGGTGTTGGTTGTTGAGAAACTTGACATGAGCTGGCAATGTGCACTCGCAGTCCAGAAGGCCAATTGTAGCCTGGGCTGCATCCAAAGCAGGTTGAGGGAGGTGGTTCTCCCCCTCTACTCTGTTCTGGTGAGACCCCACCTGGAGTACTGTGCCCAGCTCTGGAGCCCTCAGCACAGGAAAGACAGGGACCTGTTGGAGTGGGTCCAGAGGAGGGCCATGAAGATGATCAGAGGGATGGAGCACCTCCCTTATGAGGACAGGCTGAGAGAGTTGGTCATGTTGAGCCTGGAGAAGGCTCCAGGGAGACCTTATTGTGGCCTTCCAGTACCTAAAAGGGGCCTACAGGAGAGTTGGGGAGGGACTCTTTATCAGGGAGTATAGTGAAAGGAGGAGGGGGGTAATAGTTTTAAACTGAAAGAGGAGAGATTTAGGTTAGATATTAGGAAGAAATTCTTTACTCTGAGGGTGGTGAGGCACTGGAACAGGCTGCCCAGAGAAGTGGATGCTCCATCCCTGGAGGCGTTCAAGGCCAGGCTGGATGGGGCTTTGAGCAACCTGGTCTAGTGGGAGGAGTCCCTGCCCATGGCAGGGGGGGTGGAACTAGGTGATCTTTAAGGTCCCTTCCAACCCAAACCATTCTGTGGTTCTATGAGTTGGACTGCTGCCGAAGGCTTTCTTACGTAGTGTGTATTTTTAGTCTATGGGTCGTGCTAGAACTATTGTAAGAGCTTGCTCACAAGACTGATCTAACTACTAGGTTTGCTGAGACAAGAAGGTATAGTCGCCCTTGTCCCCTGTCTCTTTGAACTTCTATTTCTAGATGTGCTGCAAATGCACATGAATATGCAGAGATGTATGAAAGTTTAATTAGCCATAACTTCTCCAAGATCAAAAATATTTCAGACTTTCCTGACTGAATAACGGAGTGTTTTCTAAAATCTGTTCCCTCAGGGCTACAGCTTGCGTGAAGGGGTTGCTGTGAAGGCATTTCTTTTGGTAGCTATGCCATGTAAATGGTTCCAGCCATCTTCTCTACACTCCCACCTCTTTGTTCTCACCCTGCATTACCTCCTCTGCTGTGAGAGCTGCAGCCAGCTCTCCTGTGGCCATGTGGCAAACTGATTAGGTTAAAAACGAGCAAGCAGAGACATTAAAGGGAGATGGGGAACTGATCTCGCTTCAGCTACGCTGCTGAAATGAATGGATGAAAAAGTAATCTGTGCTTAAAATGGACCTGTCTGGTTCATCGTGTTGCCAGACAAGCAGTTGGGCTGACAGACCTGAGTGGTGTGCAGGCATGGGAATGAGTGATGGGGGGGAGCAGGTCAGAGGAAGGTGCAGGATAAGGAAAAAATGTTCAAAGTAAAGGCTGTGGCATCTTAATTTATACCTGCTTTAGAAATACAGGGGAGGACTTGTTAAGGAGTTACCCCTTGGTTTTTTTCTTGTTACTGTTTTTCTCTAATCGCATCTACTGAATCATTTATAGGTCCCTTCCAACTTGAGATATTCTATGATTTTGGCCATCCAGAAATTTCAAATAGTTTGAATTTTCAGGAGCAGCTAAAAGGTGATCCAGCAGAAACTGCATGACACTTTGTTCTAATGGAAATAAAGAGCTTTATCTGTGTTGTTACTCTGCATGTAGCTTTGGTAGGGGTGTGTATTATTTTTCAATTACTTGTTGCCATTCATACCTTCAAAAATTTTAAATAAAATTCTGTTTATGTTAATACCTTAGCTCTCCCAGCTAATTTCAGGTAAATGGACTGATTTTGTTCTGTTTTCTGAGGTTACGTTAAAAATGATGATGATAATGTCACTCAAGTTTTAGGTACACTTTCTCATGAGGGGTTTGTTTTAAAGAATATATGGGCAGCACTGATTTCATGCAGCGTGAACTTCCTGGCTGTTGATCTGCTTTGCTATGTTCTTTAAAAAGAACAAAACGCAAGATCTATTATTTTATTTTATTTTCACTGCGAGCAAAATCAGCAATGTGGTTAGATCCACGTGCAGAAGGAGTAATATGTTTTTACAAAAGTCAGGAGCTCCTCAGTGAGCTACAGCTGGAAGGAAGCTGGTGGGCCACAGTGAAGCACTCCAAGGGGGTTTGCTTCATCTCACAGAAGTGCTTCATACTGAACGTGCATTACTTGGGAGAGCAGAAGAACATGGGCTAGGTCTGGGTCACGCTTGTGAGCTGGCTGCTTGGGACCTGCTCGGTTGCCTGGTGGCAGCGGGTGAATCATTTTTTCAGTGGGTGGCAGAAATTTGGCCTCTCTCAAGCATTCAGTTGTGGACAAATGATATTGGAATACATCTGAACTTCAGACACACTGAAATACATTTTATGTCATGCCAATCAAAATACATTTTAATAGCTTTAAATGTTTTATAGTGCTTCCAGATTCATGCAACAGTGGATGCATTTCATTCAATATTTTATGTAACTTAAAAGAAACTATAAAGCACTATTTTTATCCCCTGATAAAGTAAAGAAAAATAGATGGTTAAAATAAAAACAGCAAGCCACAAACAATTTTATGAAATGAAGATGAAAACACGTGATTCCTCTTAAAAGCATGTTTTCTGAGGGCAAAGGCTGCAATGGCCTGAGAGTGCAGTCGCGGCATCGCAATGTGAAAGTTTGGATGGGACCTTGCGTTTGTCCAATTGACCCACAATGAAATGAGCTGTGTTTGCATCATTCCTGATAACCTGTTCTGGTGCTCTGAAAGGTGTGAGTCGTGACTGCAAAAGGGAACGAAGTAACTCTGGCAAAGGCCAGCAGCTTGGCGGAAAGCTGGAACACAGCACTGCATTTTCTGACTGCTTTTCTAGGGTAAGATGTACCAGATAAAGTAAGGAAGTGCCCATGGAAGAGGAGCAGGTCTTGGGCTCTAGGAGGTGTAAGAAAGACCTGTGAGGAAATGGAGGTCTTACACTTGAAATAGTTGGCCTGGGCTACATCACCACATCATGGCTGGCCGGCACAGCCCGGGATCCTGATCTCTCTGTTGCCCCTAACACACTGTAATTCTCATCAAGGTCTTGTTATCAGTGTTCTGTGCCTGGTCGCCCTGAACCTGGATGTGGGTTGTGCCCAGATGCAGAGTCAAGTCATGTTTGGGAGGCCGGTAGGAAATTCTCTTGTGTGTCTTAGTCCACACACAGTCCAGGTGTGAGTGCTTTCTCTCGGGGTTGGGGAGGTAGAATATGCCTGCACAGGCTCTTAATTTCTCTCATTAATTGCTGCTTCTGGAAATGTGTTTCCTGGCTGTAGAGTTTTGCCCAGGTAAAGCAGATGCTATTAGTATGTTCTGGCCAATCTTATTTCTGTTCATAGTCCAAATTGCAAGACACTTACAATGACTATCACTTTTTACTAAAAGCACAATCTTCATGAAAGTTTGAGTTGACTATTGTTGTTAAATTGGGTAATGAATCTCCCAGTTCAGTCAACCAGTTCAACCAAGGAAGAGGCTGATCGTGCAGTAATTTCAAAGAACTGTGAGCAGAAATAACACCCAATTGCTAAAGATCTGTGAGTTCACCAGTGTCTTTTAGTGGACTAAGGTTCTGTCATTTGCTTGAGAAGTGCATGTTGAAGAGCCTAAGGAAACTTTTTCATAAGACCATGATCCTTTCTGCAAGCTTTAGAAAAGGATTTAGCTTTGGTCAGCAGGCTCTTCCTTCCCTGTAAGCGTGCTTGATCACCACTATTTTTGTCATCATTATTGTCATCATTACTAGCTTTGCTAAGAACATTGCTGGTTTCTTTGCACAGTTATTTAAATGTCTAAAAGTAGCTAGTTAGAGCCATACTGAGGCACTTTCATCAGAGGGTCCCTAGTCCATCTACTTGTTCTCAGGTTCTAGTGAAAATTTATCGCACAGTGATCCAGCTTTTGATATTTAACAAGTAGTTTGGGGGTTTGTGACACAAACTTGGTATAGAAATCTGCATTCTCATGCTCATTTTGCCTTTCACTTTTTCCTCAGAGGTAGTTACAGACAGTGACAGTGCATTGCCACTGACTTTTTCATCCTGCAGCCTCGCAGCAGCTGCAGACTCGCACCTTTCTTTGTCAGTTTCCCTTCAAATTTTCATTATTCCATTTATTCTTCCTTTGGCCTGTGATGGCTAAGAAGGCAAAGTTGTTGATGCCTTCAGCACTGTACCCTCCTTGAGTCTTTAGATCCTCTTACAAGCTGCAACCACCTTTTCTAATACATTTTTAACTGTACTGCTAAGTTTCTATTCCGTTTTTGCCTTTTACAGAGGTATGAGTGTTTTTCTTAAATTATTCTGCTTGCAGCAGAAACCATGTTTGACATTTTTGCTTAAGCCCCTTTCAGATGTGTGCTCTCCTCATGCAAATTTTTTTGTGATACTAGAAGTTGAAACCAAACAATCCAGAACACCTACTTTCCTACTCTGGTGTATGCAGATAAGTCACCAAAGAAGAAAATCAATATATGTTTTTCTTTGGTCCTAGCTAAATCCTCTACCCAAGCAGCACAATAAGATTGAATTTAGTATAATCTTCATTTCAATTTTAGTTGAAAATCTGAAGCACTGACTTTGAGAAATATATATGAGTACAGCAAATGCTCCATGCGAGTGTCCACAGGTTTTACTCAAAGTTTTGTTTTGTTTTTAATCAGGTTTGGTTATAAATCTGTAAAAATGAAAGGCAGTGACAAATCTGTGTTTTATAGCCTTGTGTCAATAGGAAAACAAAAAAAACAAAACCAAAAACCAACAAACCCAAACCAAAGCTTTATTTTAAATAGAGATGTTGGAAACTTCAGGGAAGGGCTGTCAGAGACATAGCAATTTGGTTTGTAAAGATAATTATATTTAGTGCCTGACTGTTTGGTTCTTGAGAATTTCTGTGACTTCAGGAAAGCAAATGTTTAATCTTGACGATCTTGTCCTGTGGGGCCTCATGCTGTGGTTTCAACCTGAGCTGACTCTGGCCTCCCCTTTCCCGAGAACTTGATGACCAAATGCATTTAAACCCTCCTGAGGTGCTGCTGTAGATCATTATTAGACGTGGGCACAATTACTGGAGTAGCACCAAGACTAGTAGAAGAACAGACAATAGCTGGATATACCTCCATTGAAGGAGAGACATAAAATCTCATGTTGTCGTGGGGCGTTGTATTTAGGACATCGTATTTAATATGGGATTTTTCTGGCTTTTAACTGTGTGCAGAGTTAATTGTAATCTCATTTTGAGATGAAAAAGAAGAAAAAGAATCCACTTGAGTAAAATAAAACTAGCTTTAGGTAGGAGGCTCCCGAGCTGGCTGTAGGAATACCCTGGAAGAGCAAGGTAGGTTTTTTTTGATGGGTTTTTTTTTTGGCTTTTTTTTTTTTTTTTCTTTTGGCCTGCCTGTTTTCCTCTGAAAACGGAGGCTATGCAGTTATGATTTCTCTTGCTCTGTCTCCCCCTTCCCTCCTGTCCAGCCTTGCTCAGTAATGCTGGACCTTGTCAGCCAGCTTCAACCAAATTTGACAGAGTGGATTTGGGCTCAAAGATTAAATTTTGGTAACTTGTTGCCTGGGTGAAAAGGTCTCTTGTTTCTGCTACAAAGGCTTCAGTGTGAGTATAGCCATTGCTAGGGAGAGGAGAATTCATCATGCAGAGGGATGTGACCAAACAGCCTTTGTGCAAGAACTTTCACCAGAGCTGGTACCTACGGGACTGCTGAGCTCTACTGCCTTGGATAGTAAAGCATTTGGAGAAGTTTTTGCTCTGCTTTTTCAGGTTTTCTACAAAAGTTAGCACAAACAAGTGAGTGGATACCCTCTTGCAGTGACAGGGTGCTCTCAGTTTCCTGTTCAGCAGCACCAGTTGATTCGAGTGTTAGATCACAGGCCGTTGCATCTGTCCTGGCCTTCGCAAGATAAACGAGTTATGCAACTCTTGCTCAGTTGACTTTGCCAGATAAGCACGCTGCCCAAGCTGCGCTCTTGCTCATGTCAGACCCCCCACTACTTTCTACCAACTCCTGGTGACTGTATTTGGCACCAACCTGCCTGGTGCTCCACACTCTCCTCTTTTGATTTCAAATGTCTGTGAATATATATCTCATTACACACTTGAAAATTCATCCATGAGGCACACACATTGGAAACTAAGCTTCCTTTCTTCTGCTGTTCATACCAGTAGTCTTTGACATCTGTGAGCAAACGCCTGAACAGAGCAAAATAAGTGGTTAAAGCTCTGGTGGCCCCGATGCAATATTTTAAAGACAACAGATAGTTGTGTCCTGTCTACACCCCTGCACCTACTGCTGTGGCCATTGGAAATGTCACATTTCCCAGAAATGTCTTTTTCAGTGCCTTTTCAGCTTCTGTTCACAGTTAGATCACATGGAAAAAAAACCCAAAACCTTTGCTCTGAGTTACTCCAGAGTATTTTATATATTTCTTAATCCCCAACTAACGTGCCTTTCTACAGTCCCTGTCAGCTATACGCTGGACATGGACTCCAGGTTTAATCTATACAGTGGGACGACAGATGAGGAGTATGCACATGTGATGCCTATATGTAAACACACTCTTGTTAGAGTGTGAATATGGCCTTCAGGAGAAGTAGTGTTTTGTTTAGCTATAATTTAATCTGCTTCTTGAAGAAAAATTGCTGGAAGACCTAAAGCAGTTCTTCTTTCTGCTCAAGAACATATGCATTGTTTCATTAAAGTGCTTTTTCAAAAGCAGCTCTGAAAAAGCTTGCAGACTTGAGTGGTTTAACTTTAATCATCCCAGATGTTGGCTTTTGTGTAGTGAGTTGCTGTTTGGGTTAGATACAAGCACCTTTTGGTCAGAGAAAGCAATGTTTACTGTAGCAAGGACAAGTTTTTCTTGGAGCAATAAGAATAGTTTAGCCTACTTAGAATTAAAAAAGAAAAAAAAAATATTTCGGGAATTAAGTGTTGGAGGACAAAGTTTTCTGCTTTGCAGGGTGTTCTCTCCACAGTTGCAGTTTGGATTAGTGGAAAAGCTTGCCACCAGCAATGTTCAGAGCCCTGCAAGGCCTGCTGGCTCTGCGTTTGGCTCTTAATTAATGATCCACATTCTCACAGCTGCACAGAAACCTTCTGTGATGTGGCTGTACCAGTAGAAAACAATGGAGTTATTTATCTCCAGCTGTATCTGTCACATGAATAAAGGACCTATTTGTGCCAGAGTGTGGTTGCTGTTGGCTAGAGCACGGAAATTTGAGGGGGGTTGTAGCCAAGAGACTATCATTTATAAGATTCAGAGGTCTGAGGACGAATGGTCAAGCTGTCTTCAAATGCAACGTGTTGGGTTTTTCTCAAGCACATCGTGTGTACGTAAAGCCCAGTTGGCCAATTCTGGCTACAACAGCTGCGTAGTTTGAAAAAACAGTTCAAGGCCCCATAGTGGAACACTTGAAAGGAAATGGAATACGGTCTGTACTCTGACCTGCGCTAATTAATCTCTTTCAACAAAGTCAGCGTATACCTCTGCTTTTCTGCTGAAGCCAATCAAGCTGTATCTGGTGGCTCTGCATCCAACAGTGCATATTCATTATATTATATTCATATGACGCAGTGGCTATATTCTTCCTTTTATCATGAGCTGAAAATGCTCGATAGGGCATCGCCAAAGCTTTGATGCTTCAATTGTGAACTGCTTCTGTCAAGCTTAACAAATTCCTCTAAGGTAACCTGTCAGTTGCCTCCCAGATAGGGTAAGTCTTCAGCATGCACCATGAGGACAGCGTCTTCTGAGGAAATACCTTCTGTAACTAATATATTAGTGTAACCTAATGTATTTTACATGTATTATTTTGTTTTTTACACTTAAAACTGAACTGTGTTTTCTGTCCACATTAAAAGTATCAATAATTGTTTTAATACATTTTGAAGTTACCTAAATGCAAGAAAGACAATGTTTCACAGTGCTCGGACTCATGGCAAGCAGGTCTTTCAGCAAGCTTGGGCTGAACGTGTGTTGGCCTCGGGCTGTTTTGTTGCTTGAGACGTTCAACGACACCTGTGTAACTCTGGTTTTGTCTGTTGCCAGTGAAAACTAGGCAAAACGTGGGGCTTTGTGTGTCTATCGAATGATCAAACCTCAAGAAATGGGAACTTCCTTGAACCAAGCTATGTGGGGAGAAGCTGACATAGTACTATTGATTTTTAGCTCTGATCAAGCACTCTTGCCTGACTGGCATAATCAGTGGAAGACGGAATTGCATCTGCCTGTGAAACAGCAAGGTAACATGGACATGCTTGTGTTTGTGAGTGTCCATGCGTGAGCGTGCACGGACACTTACATGTGTAGACAGATTTTTTTTTCTAGAAGCTGGGACAGTCTTGCTGTGGTTCAGCCCGGAGCATGTTCCAGAGGGTTTGCCAGCTCTTGCATATGGGTTTGGGTGGAAATGTTTGCACATTGTCCTGGCATCATTATAAGTGCCAGAGCGATCCCATTGTTTGAGTGGGTTCTTGGTCAGAGGCAATTCTGAGTGAATGAAGACTGATTTAGAGCATGTTGCAATTAATTATTACTCCCCCCCCCGCCATGTCTATTCAATGTTTTATGAACATTTAACAGAGTCTTTGCACAGCCTCGTTAAGTGCCTTAGTGGGCTGTAATAGCCAGGAGTGCTGTTAGCAGTTCCAGCCGTAAGCGTGGCCGCGTATCGTGTAGCTGCCAAAGAGCTGCTGGAGCTATGATGAGCAAGGCAACCAAATCCTAGCACATTCATCAGAAACACGTATCAAATTCCACAAACTTCTGTTACTAATCAGCAGTATCAGAAGCCGATTCACATATGCTCTGTGCACCTTTCAAATACTGCCAGAAATGGACTTCTGCAGCTGTTGCCTACAGCTGTTTGTGTTTTAGCCCTAATTTCATAGTTCTGTACATTCTGGGGAAACCAGGATGAGTTACTGACTACAACCAGGCCCTAGAGCCGGAGGGAAGGACATGCTGTGTCACATACTATGCCACAGTGTAAATAAGCCCACAAACCTAAACTTAGAGAAGTCATTCTGTCGCTGGAAGCTGATTTGTGATTTTCTTGCCAGAAAGATCATGCACTGCTTGAGGCTGACTCTGCAGAGGAGTCCTGTAGCTGGAGCTTGCTGGTTCTTGTTGGGATATCTCCATGTTCCCATAGCCCTCACCTTCTCTTTGGCTGTTCAGGAGAGGGGATTGAAGTGTCCAACCTCTCCCTCTTATCTGCTTCCCTACCCCCCTTTTCAACTCTTCCCCTCACAGTTTTCCTAAAGAAGTAACTGGTTGCTGCTTTGCACTGTTGAAAGCTGTTCTTGGTTTCTAGCCTGATGTTGTCATAGAAAGAGGTCATACCTTGAAAGCAAAATGCTGTTAGTGAAATACTAATAGAGGATGGTATTCAGTACACGCTAGTACTTCTCTAGGGAGCAAAACTTTGAAGTTAAAGAGTATGGGGGAATTTGAGTAGGGATGTGATCGTTTGATGTTGTTGGGGGGATATAAAGCTGATGGACACAGTATGCAGACACCTAATAACTGTTGAGTATTTGTACTGTTGGTGGTTCAATATTGACAAAGAAGGGAAACGATCGGGCAACTAATAGCAAAAGCTTCTCAAAGAGTCCTTTCGAGATTTACTCTGGGTTCAGATCATGGGCAAAGGTGATTAAGCGTTGAGATCACAGCAAGACTACATTTTCTGTGTCAACACCCCGCCCTTTTGGCAGCACCTTTGAGACAACTAGTGATTTCTGATATGAAGACTCAATAACACCAGCGTCACTTAAATACCTTCTCAAACTTGTACTGGTAACAGACTTGTACTGGGGATTGTTTATAACCAGGGATCTGCTCACACCCATGGAATCATTCATGCTTGAATGGGAATGCTTGTACTGGGAGGTACATGGTCCTATTGGTTCTGTGACATCATTTCCCTCTTCTTCCTCAGCTGATGGATGTCAAAAATTGTCAAAAATTGTGTTAAATGTGGGACAAGTAGGCAGGTGAAAATAAAAAAATGCTTTTTTCCTGTTCTGCGCCAAGCGGAGATGAGAATGCCCTCCTGGAGCTTCCTGGAGAAGAGGGACGGGAAGAAGAAATGAGGGCATTTTGTTTGCAGGATGCCAGTCAGGTTGTAGAGGGGGTTGAGGAGTGAAGGGGTTTCAGGACCTTTGAACTCTGTCTTGTGGATGGAGTGGGTTTTCCCTTTATGCCCATCTTGGATCCAGTACCATTTGTGTGCAGGTGCTCATAGGGAAAAGCTATTCAGTCTCGAAATGGATAGCTTTGCCATCACATACACCTTGTGACATGTGCCTTTCTTCCCTCTACTTGCGCAATATTTTATCAGAAAGGGGGGAAGCTGAGATAAGAACTCATAAAACCACGTAGAAGTAACTCAGACACATAAACTGTTGGGAGCATGAGCATGGTGCTGCCTCTCCCTGCATCCTTATGTTTTGCGTGGGAGTCTGGCTCTGGAGGAAGCAAAAACTCCTCCGAGGGCTGAATGTCACAGTCAGCTCAGAGAATTTCCAAATTGAAATGGTTAATTTTGTTACTTGATGAATGGGGAAACCTTGCCACTTGGAGAGAGCATCAAGTCTTAGCCAGAAACTGAGAAGTCCATATAAATAATGTGTTTTTTTTTTTTTTTTTTTTTTTTAAATCCCTACAGTCTTGAAGTGCCAAATAGATACTTTCCACTAAGCTCATAGTAGTCCTTGACTTGGAAGCATAGGATTGCCTCCTAAGATTCATTGTGTGTCAGCAAGAACTGAAATATTGTGCCTGGGGAAAAAAAACCAAAACATCCTAGTTTTTAAAGCAGCACTATTCTGTAGGTTGTGCTGATTATTGCTTTGTGCTGCATGACTGTGATTTTTGGCACGTGGTGTCACATACCAAATTCCCAAAATAAAATGCTACATGATATTCTAAGAGCTCTTAGGAAGCTTTAAAAAGGGATTTGTCCACTGAGTGGGTATCTCTT